>NC_134777.1:97376070-97496070 GCF_046742065.1 Oratosquilla oratoria
AAATCAAGTAGATGAAGAAAAGGTAAAAGGTGCAGATGGAGAGATGATGATGGAAGAGAAGGCAGTAAGGGGAAGATGGGCAGAATATTTTAGGGAGTTGCTAAATGTGAAGGAGGATAGGGAGGGAAAGATAGCTGCAGTGGAAAATGCTATGAAAATGAGAGTGATGAGTGAGAAAAATGGAGGAGAAATAAGGAAGAATGAAGTGAAGGCAGTTGTTAAGATGATGAAAGTAGGTAAGGCACCTGGTCTGGATGGATGCCATGCAGAATGTCTAAAAAAAATGAGGTACAGTGATGGTGGACTGGCTGGTGAAGTTATTTAATGTTTGCTGGAGAGAGGGTAGAGTGCCGGAGGACTGGAGGAGTGCCTGTATAGTTCCTCTTTACAAGGAAAAAGGGGACAAGTGTGAATGTAGTAGTTTCAGAGGGATTAGCTTGTTAAGTGTAGTTGGGAAGGCTTATGGGAGGATCTTGATTGAGAGGATTAGGAGAGGAACAGAGGGAGTAATTGGTGAGGAACAGTGTGGATATAGGACAGGTAGAGGTTGTGTAGATCAGATCTTTGTGGTAAGACAGATATGTGAGAAAGCTATAGGAAAGGGGAAGGATATTTTTTGGGCCTTTATGGACCTGGAAAAGGCTTATGACAGGGTTGACAGAAAGGCACTGTGGGAGGTTTCGCGGATATACGGGATAGGAGGAAAGCCTCTGGGAGCTGTCAAGAGTTTTTATGAGAGTAGTAGAACTTGTGTCAGGATTAAAAATGGAGAGAGCGAGTGGTTCGAGGTAAAGGTGGGACTTCATCAAGGATGCGTTATGTCACCCTGGCTGTTCAACTTATACATGGATGGGGTGGTGCAAGAGGTAAATGCAAAGGTAGTGGGTCAGGGATTGGAGATAGTTAAAGAAAATGGAGAAAAGTGGGAGGTGAGCCAGTTGTTGTTTGCAGACGACACTGTGCTTGTGGCAGGATCGGAGGAGGGATTGAGGAAGTTGGAGACAGAGTTTGGGAGAGAGTGTGATATAAGAAAGCTGAAGATAAATGTGGGTGAAAGTAAGGTGATGAGATGTACAAGGGGTGAAAGTGGCATTAGACTGGAAGTGAGCATTAAGGGAGAGCAACTGGAGGCAGTGGATAGTTTTAGATACTTGGGTGCAAATGTGGCAGGAAAAGGTGGAGTGAAGGTGGAGGTAGAATGTAGATTGAGAGAAGCGAGTAAATGCCTTGGTGGATTAAAAAGTGTAATGAGGAATAGATATTTGGGAATGGATCCTAAGAAGAGACTTTATGAAGGAGTGATTGTGCCAACAGCACTGTATGGGGGAGAAACATGGAACATAAGAGAAGAAGAGAGAAGGAGTTTGAATGTGTTTGAGATGAGGTGTCTGAGAAGTATGATGGAGGTTACTAGGCTAGATAGAGTGAGAAATGAGGAGGTGAGGAGGAGAACAGGGGTGGAAAGGGGATTGGGAGATTGGGTTGATCAAAGAGCATTAGGATGGTATGGACACATGGAAAGAATGAGTGAAGAAAGACTAGTAAAAGAGGTATGGAAAGCAGATGTGGAGGGAGTGAACATGAAGGGACGTCCTAGGGTGAGGTGTATGGATGGGGTGAAGGGGGCTTTGGGGAAGAGGGGAATGTCTGTTGAGGAAGGATGGGAGAGGACAGAAGACAGGGGTGAATGGAGAATGGTTGTATATGGATGATGTTGTGATGCATGAGCTGGAGTGGGTGGGGGGATGGGGGGTGAGGTAGTATGTGTGAGCAAATTTTGACGCAGCCCGAAGGTATTTCTCCCCGTCTTCTCTTTTATGCATGGGGGGACGGAGACGGAGGGGTCGCCGATTTGATGAAGCGGCCTTGCTGTGGATGTGCTGTGTCTTGTGACACTGCTTCTGATCCAGGGCAGTGGACAAGGTGCAGGGATGACCCATCATCCAGGAGGTGCTAAGATGAGAGGGAGGGTGGAGGGGTGTGGAGTGTATTCAGGGATGGAATGGGTGGAAATGATTTTATGTCTTTTCCTTTTTGGCTACCTCCCTTGTGAGGGGGAAAAAGCCTTGGTATATGTATGTATGATTAATGTAGGTTCTTGTTTCCAGAATGGAAGACTGGCAAGCCTGTGAGCATTGTCGTACATAGAAATTTAAGAAACCTAGTTACTGAACATTTGGCAATGCTAATGTGTAATTACATAGGAGGAAGATGCATTTCATGATGATAACCATTTCTATCACATTCGCAGTTTCCACCGGAGGGTGATCCTATGAAGGTTAATGTGTTGTCTGATTGTTGGAATTGTCTTGTACTTGGTTGTTAAGTTTAAGTGGATATTATATCAGTTGCTTGTTTCAGGTCAGACTTGTTTCATCTGGACTGTTTTGCATTAACAAGGTTGT
Organism: Oratosquilla oratoria; assembly: GCF_046742065.1. Classification (NCBI taxonomy): domain Eukaryota; kingdom Metazoa; phylum Arthropoda; class Malacostraca; order Stomatopoda; family Squillidae; genus Oratosquilla; species Oratosquilla oratoria. The sequence continues at coordinate 97,378,476 of NC_134777.1, forward strand.
TCGTAGTACCCTTTTGCAGAGGGAATCCAGTGGGTTCAAGCAGAAGCTTTTTAGTAAGTATTCATAGCAACAGGTTGGTTAGCCATAATGCTGGTGAGAATTTTTATCTTTGTTTAATCCTGGGCCTACGAGAGTTTAGTAGTTAGCCAATCCTGGATTTTGTGATATGAAGTGGAGGGCTGTTAAGACACTGATGAAAAGTTATTGGGATGGTTTAGGTACATTGAAAGAACGAGTAGACCAAATTTTGTTCACAGGAGGGTCTATTGGAGATTGCTTCTGCGGGCCTTTGTCTTGTGTTATCATCCCCGTGGTAGTGCTTGTATGGTGTGAAGGATGAAAGTGTAAGGGCTCTTGCATGGAATTGCTAAATACATGACATTCTATGGGGAATGTTTGGTATGTTCAGATGTCATATTGGTGCAGGAAGTTAGTGTTAATTAAACATAGCTTTTAACTACAGATGTAGAACTTCTGGTGTCTGATCTTGTTACATACATACATATACCAAGGCTTTTTCCCCCTTACAAGGGAGGTAGCCAAAAAGGAAAAGGCATAAAATCATTTCCACCCATTCCATCCCTGAATACACTCCACACCCCTCCACCCTCCCTCTCATCTTAGCACCTCCTGGATGACGGGTCATCCCTCCACCTTGTCCACTGCCCTGGATCAGAAGCAGTGTCTCAAGACACAGCACATCCACAGCAAGGCCGCTTCATTAAATCAGCGATCCCCCCTCTCCGTCCCCCTATTGCATAAAAGGAGAAGATGGGGAGAAATCCCTTCGGGCTACGTCAAATTTTGCTCACACATACTACCTCACCCCCATCCCCCCGCCCATTCCACCTCATGCAATCACATCATCCACATACAACCATTCTCCATTCACCCATTTTCTGTCCTCTCCCGTCCTTCCTCAACAGACAATCCCCTCTTCCCCAAAGCCCCCTTCACCCCATCCATCCACCTCATCCTAGGACGTCCCCTCATGTTCACTCCCTCCACATCTGCCTTCCATACCTCTTTTACTAGCCTTTCTTCACTCATTCTTTCCATGTGTCCATACCATCCTAATATTCTTTCATCAACCCTATCTCCCAGTTCCCTTTGCACCCCTGTTCTCCTTCTCACCTCCTCATTTCTCACTCTATCTAGCCTAGTAACCCCCATCATACTTCTCAGACACCTCATCTCAAACACATTCAAACTCCTTCTCTCTTCCTCTCTTATGTTCCACGTTTCTGCCCCATACAGTGCTGTTGGCACAATCACTCCTTCATACATTCTCCTCTTAGCATCCATTCCCAAATGTCTATTCCTCATTACACTCTTTAATCCACCAAGGGATTTACTCGCTTCTCTCAATCTACATTCTACCTCCACCTTCACTCCACCTTTTCCTGTCACATTTGCACCCAAGTATCTAAAACTATCCACTTCCTCCAGTCGCTCTCCCTTAATACTCACTTCCAGTCTACTGCCACTTTCACCCCTTGTACATCTCATCACCTTACTTTTACCCACATTTATCTTTAGCTTTCTTCTATCACATACTCTCCCAAACTCTGTCACCAACTTCCTCAATCCCTCCTCCGATCCTGCCACAAGCACAGTGTCGTCTGCAAACAACAGCTGGCTCACCTCCCACTTTTCTCCATTTTCTTTAACCATCTCCAATCCCTGACCCACTACCCTTGCATTTACCTCTCGCTTCTTGTTGCAGGAGAATAAGTCTGCCAGTATTGTATCTTCCACTTCAAGGTTTAACATTTCTTTGCAGATGTTATGCATTAACAGCATGTGGATACTTCACATCCTAATTTCAAAACTCCAACCAGAGTAAGAATTGGTGGATACGTACATAAGTAATGCTGTATTTTAGTTGGTCCAAACCTTCCTCAATGGAACTCAAACATGTTCCTCTTGACCACTTTGGAGGGAAATAACTTCCATGGCAATCACGTTAGAAAAGTCCATCAACAACTAAAGTACCATTGATCACTGACATAAGACACTATCCTGCATTCACACATAGACAGTAATGCAATAATGAGATTGTTGTGGAGAACTGGAGACTCCTAGAGCAGTGTGGAGCTTGAGACCAGTGGAAACATGGTGAAAATTAGTTATACATGCATCATTCCTCTCCATTCACCCTTATCTTCTGTCCTCTCCTGCCCTTCCTCCACAGACATTCCTCTCTTTTGTAATGCCCCTTTCACCCCATCCATCCATCTCATCCTAGGACGCCCCCTCATATTCACTCCTTCCACCTCTGCCTTCCACACTTCTTTTACTAATCTTTCTTCACTCATTCTTTCCATGTGTCCAAACCATCCTAATATCCTTTCATCAACCCTATCTCCCAATTTCCTTTCCACCCCTGTTCTCCTCCTCACCTCCTCATTTCTCACTCTATCTAGCCTAGTAACCCCTATTATACTTCTCAGACATTTCATCTCAAACACATTCAAATTCCTTCTCTCTTCCTCTCTCATGTTCCATGTTTCTGCCCCGTACAATGCTGTTGGCACAATCACTCCTTCATATAACCTCCACTTAGCATCCATTCCCAAATGTCTATTTCTCATTACACTTTTCAATCCACTCGCTTCTCTCAATCTACATTCTACCTCCGCCCACACTCCCTTTCCTGCCACATTCGCAGCCAAGTATCTAAAACTATCCACTTCCTCCAGTCTTTCACCCTTAATGCTCACCTCCAGCCTGCTGCCAATCTCTCCCCTTGTACATCTCATCATCTTACTTTTACCCACATTTATCTTCAGCTTCCTTCTTTGACACACCTTCTCAAACTCTGTCACTAACTTCCTCAATCCCTCCTCTGATCCTGCTACAAGCGCAGTGTCGTCCACAAACAACAACTGGCTCACCTCCCACTTTTCTCCATTTTCTTTAATCATCTCCAACCCCTGACCCACTACCCTTGCATTCACCTCTCGCACCACCCCATCCATGTAAAGATTGAACAGCCAGGTCGACATAACACATCCCTGACGAAGTCCCACCTCAAACCATTCACTCTCTCCATTTCTAATCCTAACACAAGCTCTACTACTCTCGTAAAAACTCTTGACTGCTCTTAACAGCTTTCCTCCTATCCCATATATCTGCAGTACCTCCCACAGTGCCTTCCTGTCTACCCTGTCATAAGCCTTTTCCAGATCCATAAAAGCCCAAAAAACATCCTTACCTTTTCCTATAGCTTTCTCACATATCTGTCTTACCACAAAGATCTGATCTACACAACCCCTACCTGTCCTAAACCCACACTGTTCCTCACCAATTACTCCCTCTGTTCCTCTCCTAATCCTCTCAATCAAGACCCTCCCATAAGCCTTCCCAACTACACTCAACAAGCTGATCCCTCTGAAACTACTACACTCACACTTGTCCCCCTTTCCCTTGTAAAGCAGAACTATACAGGCACTCCTCCAGTCCTCCGGCACTCTACCCTCTCTCAAACAAACATTAAACAACCTCACCAGCCAGTCCACCATCACTGTACCTTTTTTCTTCAGACATTCTGCATGGCATCCATCCAGACCAGGTGCCTTACCTGCTCTCATTATCTTAACAGCTGCTTTCACTTCATCCTTCCCTATTTCTCCTCCATTTTCCTCACTCATCACTCTCATTTTCTTAGCGCTTCCCACTGCAACTACCTTTCCCTCCCTATCCTCCTTTACATTTAGCAACTCCCTAAAATACTCTCCCCACCTTCCTCTCACTGCCTTCTCTTCCATTATCATCTCTCCATCTGCACCTTTTACCTTTTTTTCTCTACTTGATTCGCCTCCTTTTTCTCTTTTAATTTCCTTCCAAAACATCTTTTTATTGCTTTCAAAATTTTCTGTCATACTCTTACACCATTTCACATCTGCTCTCCTCTTTGCTTCCTTTATCTTATGCTTAGCTTCCCTTTTCTTTACTTTGTACCTCTCATACAATTTCCTCGTCCTAATTTGCAGCCAATCTGTGAAAGCTCGCTTCTCTTCTACACATTTCTTTGCTTCCTCATCCCACCACTCACTACCCTTCCTTCTTTTTCCTCCCGCCCTCCTTGTTCCACACACCATCTTTGCACACCTTATGACTCCCTCCTTGAACCATCCCCATTCCTCCTCCGCTCCTAATTCTACTCTATCCTTTACTCCCTCCCACTCCTCTTTCAGTTTCTTCTTAAACTCACTCTCCTTTTTTTCCTCATTTAAGCAGTTCACTCTAAGTACCTCCTTACCTTCTGCCCTTTTCCTCTTCCTCCACCTATTCTCCACACTTATTTTACCTTCCACCAGAAAATGATCTGATATTCCCCCACTCTCTCCCCTTAGAAAATTTACATCCTTAACTCTTGCTACCATACTCCTGGTCACCACTATATAGTCCATTAACGCTCTATCTGCCACCCTTCCATCCACCACTCTCTCCCATGTGTACTTATGCTTGACTTTCTTCTTAAATACTGTATTTGCTATCATCAACTCTCTTTCAAGACACATCTCCACCATCATTTCTCCACTACGATTTTTACCTGGAACTCCATACTTCCCAATCACTCCGTCTATTGGTTCATTTCCTACCCTAGCATTAAGGTCTCCCAATACAACTATATTGACATTTCTCCCTAATCCCTCTATGCATTCATTTATATATACCCAAAAAGCCTCCCTTCTACACTCTTTTCACTACCAGGTCCATACGCACTTACAAAAACCCACATCTCCCTTCCCAGCTTCACCTTCATCCACATCAACCTTGATGAAACCTCCTCCCACTCCACTACCCGCTTACTTATCTCTTCACTTACTAGTATAGCCACCCCTTCTCTCCCTCGTCCCCTCTTCACTCCTGAGTACCTCCCAGCTACACTCCCAAACTCACAGTTGCCCTTTCCTTTCATTTTAGTTTCACTCAAAGCCAGCACATCCATCTTTCTTCTCACAAACATACTGCCTATCTCTTCCCTTTTACTCTCATCTGCACCACATTCACACACATTAAAAGACCCAAACCTTAGGGTACTGGTTGGAAAACTCCCAGACCCTCTTATGCCTTTTCTTTTCTTTTTAATGTCCCCTTTTGGGGCTACAGGTAATAGGACTCGTAATCCCATCCCCGTCCTGTTTTTTGTCGCCTTCTACGACTCCAGTGGAAGGACTTGGTGGTAGCATTCTCTTCCCATACCACAGTAACAGCGAAAACAGAAAATGAATACTCAGAGAAATGGTACAGGACAGCAACAAGGGGTTGGGGGACAGCATAATGGAGGGACAGTCGTAGTATAAAGGTATCATTATTTCTCTATGAACTGAGTTTTCCTCTATCACAGACAAAATGATGTGTGGCTCTGGTCCGTAGGGGCGCCCCATATAGACCCTAAAGTATCAACTGCATGCTACTTTGCCACATTAACATGCAGCCAATACCCCAAAGTAAATAGTGTATAAAATACACAAAATGGAGAAAGAAAAAGAAGAAAAACTGAACCAATAAAGAGAGGTTTGGACATGAGCAGAGTCGAGTCACCGCTGGGGCTGATACCAAAACAATCATGCATGATTGATACCCCGAAATCAACTCAAAGGTAGGACACCAATATTTTTTCAGGATATCCAAAAGAAAGAGGATTATTAGGTAGAGGTTTAGATGTGGAAAGAGAAACTAGGTATAAAAATGTACTAAAAAATTGGGATATTGCTGATTTGATGGAGGAATTAATACATTTGAAAGATGAATATAGGGCAATGTACAGAGAGATAAACCAACTATGAAGAGCTAATGACAAGATTAACAAAGAGCTTAATGATCTAAAAAACGAATTGAATATGGTCAGAAGTGATATTGAAAGAAGGAAAAATGAAGATAGAATTAAAAATGAGGCATAAAAAAAGAAGTCAAAGAAGAAATACAAACAGTGACTGAGAAAGTAGGAGACACAATTAAGGAGACGGATCTCCTAGAAATAAAGAATCAATGGAAACTAGAACAAGAAAATCAGAAAATAACCATTAAAGAAAGAGTACAACAGCAGGTAGAGGAAAATGCTAAAGAAATGGTAATTAAAGAAAAGAAAACTGGGTAAGAGACACAATGGATAAAAAAAAAGTGCATTGTAGTTTATGGTATTAAAGAAAAACGTAGTGTACACAGATACCAAAGAGAAAAAGAAGAGAAGTAGCAAAAGCAATTCTGAAGGAGATACAAGAGGAGGGACAGGTAATGGATAAAGCGATAAAGTACATATATAGGTCAATACTCTTGAAAAAAATAGTATAGACTACTAAAAAGCAATCTAATTGTCTCAAATGATAGCTGAAGAAGTACTATGAATTTTTTTTTACAAAAATGTTTGGATAAAAAAAAAAAGTGATGAGGAAAAAGAAAGAAAAGACACTTAGAAATGAAGCAAATAAAGAAAAAATAAGGGAAGAATGGAGACTGAAAAGAATAAGTTTTTTTTTTTTTAGAGTACTGGACCTGAGGCTGAGAAAATGGTACATAAAAATAAAAAAAAAAAAAAAAAAAAATTAAAAATAACATATACTAACATAGATGGCATGATTTCAGGACTAAACGAATTAAATTACTATATGTCAGTAGAGAAACCAGACATATTGGGAATTGAAGAGACAAAATTAAGAGGTCCACTATCATCAAATACTGTGGGACAAGGTCTATACAACCATTGGGTGAAAAATAAAAAGGAGAAACAGGGTGGAATCATATTTTTGACTGAGAAATGTTTAAATACGAAAAAGATAACATACATATACCAAGGCTTTTTCCCTTTTAAAGGGAGGTAGCCAAAAAGAAAAAGGCATAAAATCATTCCCATCCATTCCATCCCTGAATACCCTCCACTCCCCTCCACCCTCCCTCTTATCTTAGCACCTCCTGGATGACGGGTCATCCCTGCACCTTGTCCACTGCCCTGGGTCAGAAGCAGTGTTGCAAGACACAGCACATCCACAGCAAGGCTGCTTCATTATATTGACCCCCCCCCCCTCTCCATCCACCCATGCATAAAAGGAGAAGACGGGGAGAAATCCCCTCGGGCTGCGTCAAATTTTGCTCACACATACTACCTCACCCCCTGTCCCCCCACCCACTCCAGCTCATGCACCACAACATCATCCATATACAACCATTCTCCATTTGCCCCTGTCTTCTGTCCTCTCCTGTCGTTCCTCAACAGACATTCCCCTCTTCCCCAAAGCCCCCTTCACCCCATCCATCCACCTCATCCTAGGACGTCCCCTCATGTTCACTCCCTCCACATCTGCCTTCCATACCTCTTTTACTAGTCTTTCTTCACTCATTCTTTCCATGTGTCCAAACCATCCTAATACTCTTTCATCAACCCTATCTCCCAACTCACTTTTCACCCCTGCTCTCCTCCACACCTCATTTCTCACTCTATCTAGCCTAGTAACCCCCATCATACTTCTCAGACACCTCATCTGAAACACATTCAAACTCCTTCTCTCTTCCTCTCTTATGTTCCATGTTTCTGCCCCATACAGTGCTGTTGGCATAATCACTCCTTCGTACAGTCTCCTCATAGCATCCATTCCCAAATGTCTATTCCTCATTACACTTTTTAATCAACCAAGGCATTAACTCGCTTCTCTCAGTCTACATTCTACCTCCACCTCCACTCCACCTTTTCCTGCCACATTTGCACCCAAGTATCTAAAACTATCTACTTCCTCCAGTCACTCTCCCTTAATGCTCACTTCAAGTCTGCTGCCACTGTCACCCCTTGTACATCTCATCACCTTACTTTTACCCAAATTTATCTTCAGCTTTCTTCTATCACACACTCTCCCAAACTCTGTCACCAAATTCCTCAATCCCTCCTCCAATCCTGCCACAAGCGCAGTGTTATCTGCAAACAACAGCTGGCTCACCTCCCACTTTTCTCCATTTTCTTTAACCATCACCAATCCCTGACCCACCACCCTTGCATTTACCTCTCTCACCACCCCATCCATGTACAAGTTGAACAGCCAGGGTGACATAATGCATCCCTGACAAAGTCCCACCTTTACCTCGAACCACTCGCTCTCTCCATTTCTAATCCTGACACAAGCTCTACTACTCTCATAAAAACTCTTGACAGCTCCTAGAAGCTTTCCTCCTGTCCCGTATATCCGCAAAACCTCCCACAGTGCCCTCCTGTCTACCCTGTCGTAAGCCTTTTCCAGATCCATAAAAGCCCAAAAAACATCCTTTCCCTTTCCTATATCTTTCTCAAATATCTGTCGTACCACAAAAATCTGATCTACACAACCTCTACCCGTCCTAATTCCACACTGTTCCTCACCAATTACTCCCTCTGTTCCTCTCCTAATCCTCTCAATCAAGATCCTCCCATAAGCCTTCCCAACTACACTTAACAAGCTAATCCCTCTGAAACTACTACATTCACACTTGTCCCCTTTTCCCATGTAAAGTGGAACTATACAGGCACTCCTCCAGTCCTCTGGCACTCTACCCTCTCTCCACAAAGCATTAAATAACCTCACCAACCAGTCCACCATCACTGTACCTCCTTTTTTTAGACATTCTGCATGGCATCCATCCAGACCAGGTGCCTTACCTGCTTTCATCATCTTAACAACTGCCTTCACTTCATCCTTCCTTATTTCTCCTCCATTTTCCTCACTCATCATGGTCATTTTCTTAGCATTTCCCACTGCAGCTATCTTTCCCTTCCTATCCTCCTTCACATTTAGCAACTCCTTAAAATATTCTGCCCATCTTCCCCTTACTGCCTTCTCTTCCATTATCATCTCTCCATCTGCACCTTTTACCTTTTCTTCTCTACTTGATTCACCTCCTCTTCCTCTCTTATTTCTTTCCAAAACATCTTTTTATTACTTTCAACATTTTCCGTCATACTCTTACCCCATTTAATATCTTCTCTCCTCTTTGCCTCCTTTACCTTGTGCTTTACTTCTCTTTTCTTTGTACCTCTCATATGACTCCCTCGTCCTATTTTGTAACCAATCTGTGAAAGCTCGCTTCTTCTCTTCTACAACCTTATTTGTTTCCTCATCCCACCATTCACTTCCCTTCCTTCTATTTCCTACTGTCCTTCTTGTTCCACACACCATCTTTGCACTTTGTGACTTCCTCCTTGAACCATCCCCATTCCTCCTCCATTCCTAGTTCTACTCTATCCTTCACTACCTCCCACTCCTCTCTCAGCTTCTTCTTGTACTTCTCTTTTTCCTTTTCATTTAAAGAGTTCACTCTAAGCACCTCCCTACCTTTTGTCCTTTTCCTCTTTCTCCATCCATCCTCCACTCTCAACTTACCTTCCACCAAAAATGAACTGATATTCCCCTACCCGCTCACCTTAGAACATGTACATCCTTAGCTCTTCCTATTATACTCTTATCTACCACTACATAGTCCATTAACGCTCTATCTACCACCCTTCCATCCACCACCCTCTCCCATGTGTACTTATGCTTGACTTTTTTCCGAAACACTGTATTTGCTATCATCAACTCTCTAGGCACATTTTCACCATCAACTCTCCACTACAATTTTTTCCTGAACTCCACACTTCCCAACTACTCCGTCAATTGGTTAATTTCCTTCCCTAGCATAAAGGTCTCCCAGTATTATTACATTGACATTTCTCCCTAATTCCTCTATGCACTCATTTAAATCTATCCAAAAAGCCTCCCTTCTACACTCTTCTCTCTACCAGCCCCATATGCACTTACTAAAACCCACATCTCCTTTCCCAGTTTCACCTTCATGCACATTAACCTTGAGGAAACCTCCTTCCACTCCACTACACGTTTACCTATCTCTTCACTTACTAGTATAGCCACCCCTTCCCTCCATCGCCCTCTCTTCACTTCTGATGACCTCCCACTTACACTCCCAAAATTACATTCGCCCTTCCCTTTCAACTTAGTTTCACTCAAAGCCAACACATTCATCTTTCTTCTCACAAACATACTACCTATCTCTTCCCTTTTACTCTCATCTGTACCACATCCACGCACATTAAAAGACCCAAACCTTAGGGTGCTGGTTGGAAAACTCCTAGACCCTCTTATGCCTTTACTTTTTTTAGGAATGTCCCCTGTGGGGCTACAGGGAGAAGGATGCCTAGTCCCAATCCCCATCCCTTTTTTCTCGCCTCTTACGATCCAAGTGGAAATACTTGGTGGCAGTATTCTTTTGCCCCCACCACAGGGTAGGTAGGCGAAAAAGGAAATGAATATTCAGAGAAATTGTACAGAACAGTAAGAAGGGGTTAGGGGACAGCATAATGGAGGGACAGTCATAGTATAAAAGTGTCATCATTTCTCTATGAACAGAGTTTTCCTCTATCACAGACAAAATGATGTGTGGCTCTGGTCTGTTGGGGCACCCTATATAGACCCTAAAGTATCAACTGCATGCTACTTTGCCACAATAACATGCAGCCAATACCCCAGACCCCAGAAGGAAAAATAATGTGGAATTGATTATGATTAAAGTTGAAAACGGAGACATGAAGTGTAGAAAATTTGTAGTTATATATGTGCCCCAGTCTTGGAGAAATAGTGATCATTCCAAAATGTTGGAAGACACAAAGAATGCATTAATTGAATTATTGAAAGAAGGAGGAAACATAGTAATTATGGGTGACTTTAATTCAAAAGAAATATGTTTGGAAGAAATGACAATGAAAGTTGTAGAAGACCTTTGGGGAAATATTCTACTGGATATGACCATTAAATACATGTTGACTCAATGGGTAAAGGAAAATACTAGGTATAGAAACAATGAAACATAGAAAAGGAAGACTAATGTACAACAAAATGGATTTTGAGAAACATGGAAAATTCTTTCATAATGCAAACTGGGAAAACTAATATGAAGAAACAAAGATGGAAGAGAAATGGAACATATTAAAAGAAAATTACAATGAGGGAATAGACAAATATATACCAAAGAAGAAACAAGAATAGTGTACAATGTAATGAGGCTAAAGATAGAAGAGACAAAGCCTAGTAAAGATGGAAAAAAAGACCAAAAAAGAAAGAAAGAAAAAAAAAAAGAGCAAGTGGTAAATATACCTCAAACTAAGAAATAAATATGTAAAAATACACAGGGAAGAAAAGATAAACTATGAAAAGGAAATAATAGAAAAATGCAAGGACCAACCCAAACTATTCTACAGGTATGTGAATGACAAACTAAAAGGTAAACATGAAATAGTGAAATTGCATCAAGGGAATAATTAATATATAGAAGATGTAGAAATGGCTGAAATTATGAACAAACATTTTAAATATGTATTCACAATTGGAAAGAAATTAAGAGAGGAAGAGGAGGCGAATCAAGTAGGGAAGAAAAGGTAAAAGGTACAGATGGAGAGATGATAATGGAAGAGATGGCAGTGAGGGGAAGATGGGCAGAATATTTTAGGGAGTTGCTGAATGTGAAGGAAGATAGGGAAGGAAAGATAGCTGCAGTGGGAAATGCGAAGAAAATGAGAGTGATGAGTGAGGAGAAATAAGGAAGGATGAGGTGAAGGCAGTTGTAAAGATGATGAAAGCAGGTAAGGCACCTGGTCTGGATGGATGTCATGCAGAATGTCTGAAAAAGGGAGGTTCAGTGATGGTGGACTGGTTGGTGAGGTTATTTAATGTTTGCTGGAGAGAGGGTAAAGTACCGGAGGACTGGAGTAGTGCCTGTATAGTTCCTCTTTACAAGGGAAAAGGGGACAAGTGTGAATGTAGTAATTTCAGAGGGATTAGCCTGTTGAGTGTAGTAGGGAAGGCTTATGGGAGGATCTTAATTGAGAGGATTAGGAGAGGAACAGAAGGAGTAATTGGTGAGGAACAGTGTGGATTTAGGACGGGTAGAGGTTGTGTAGATCAGATCTTTGTGGTAAGACAGATATGTGAGAAAGCTATAGGAAAGGGGAAGGATGTTTTTTGGGCTTTTATGGATCTGGAAAAAGCTTATGATAGGGTAGACAGAAAGGCACTGTGGGAGGTTATGCAGATTTATGGGATAGGAGGAAAGCTTTTGGGAGCTGTCAAGAGTTTTTATGAGAGTAGTAGAGCATGTGTTAGGATTAGAAAGAGAGTGAGTGGTTTGAAGTAAAGGTGGGACTTCGTCAAGGATGCGTTATGTCGCCCTGGCTCTTCAACTTATACATGGATGGAGTGGTGCGAGAGGTGAATGCTAGGGTAGTGAGTCAGGGATTGGAGATGGTTAAAGAAAATGGAGAAAAGTGGGAGGTGAGCCAGCTGTTGTTTGCGGACGACACTGCGCTTGTGGCAGGGTCAGAGGAGGGATTGAGGAAGCTGGTGGCAGAGTTTGGGAGAGTATGTGATAGAAGAAAGCTAAAGATAAATGTGGGTAAAAGTAAGGTGATGAGATGTACAAGGGGTGAAAGTGGCAGTAGACTGGAAGTGAACATTAAGGGAGAGCGACTGGAGGAAGTGGATAGTTTTAGATACTTGGGTGCAAGTGTAGCAGGAAAAGGTGGAGTGAAGGTGGAGGTAGAATGTAGATTGAGAGAAGCGAGTAAATGCCTTGGTGGTTTAAAGAGTGTAATGAGAAATAGACATTTGGGAATGGATGCGAAGAGGAGACTGTATGAAGGAGTGATTGTGCCAACAGCACTGTATGGGGCAGAAACGTGGAACATAAAAGAAGAAGAGAGAAGGAGTTTGAATGTGTTTGAGATGAGGTGTCTGAGAAGTATGGTGGGGGTTACTAGGCTAGATAGAGTGAGAAATGAGGAGGTGAGGAGGAGAACAGGGGTAAAAAAGGATTTGGGAGATAGGGTTGATGAAAGAATATTAGGATGGTTTGGACACATGGAAAGAATGAGTGAAGAAAGACTAGTAAAAGAGGTATGGAAGGCAGATGTGGAGGAGTGAACATGAGGGGACGTCCTAGGATGAGGTGTTTGGATGGGGTGAAGGGGGCTTTGGGGAAGAGGGGAATGTCTGTTGAGGAAGGAAGGGAGAGGACGGAAGACAGAGGTGAGTGGAGAATGGTTGTATATGGATGATGTTGTGACTGCATGAGGAGGAATGGGGGGGGGTGGGGGGGGTAGTATGTGTGAGTAAATTTTGACGCAGCCCGAAGGGATTTCTCCCCGTCCTCTCCTTATATGCAAAGGGGGACGGAGAGGGGGGGTCGCCGATTAAATGAAGCGGCCTTGCTGTGGATCTGCTGTGTCTTGCGACACTGCTTCTGACCCAGGGCGGTGGGCAGGGTGCAGGGATGACCCGTCATCCAGGAGGTGCTCAGATGAGAGGGAGGGTGGGAGGGGTGTTGAGGGTATTTAGGGATGAAATGGGTGGGAGTGTTTTTATGCCTTTTCCTTTTTGGCTACCTCCCTTGTTAGGGGGAAAAAGCCTTGGTATATGTATGTATGTATGTATGTATAATTGAAAGTACACAAAATTGGGAGGAGGGACAGAAAGATCCCTCCCAATGAAAGAAAGAAATGTGACACAGAAGGAAATAAGGGACCAAATTAAAATCACATGGGCCGGATGGAATTGCAAATTGGATATTAAAACAATGTATAGATGAACTAATGGACAAAATACACAATTTATTTCTCACTCAAAGAAGGAAAATTACTACAAGATTGGAAAAATGCAAATATTGTACCAGTATACAAAGGAGGGGACAAGGGAAATCCAACTAAATATAGACCAGTCTCCCTTACAAGCACAATAGCAAAAATTTGTGAAAAAGTTATCAAAAGTAAATGGATAAAACATTTGAAAGAGAATGAGATATTAAATCCAAAACAATTTGGATTTAGATGTGGAAGATCATGTGCCATAAACTTGATTTGCTTTTACTCAAAGCTAATAGAAATAGTTCAAGAAATGGACAGATGGACAGACTGTGCCTTCTTAGATCAACAAAAAGCATTTGATAAAGTACCACACAAAAAGCTACCAAGAAAAATTGAAACAAGTGGAGTACAAGGAAAGTTATTTGAATATATGGAAGATTTCTTGAATGGGAGAAAAATGAGGGTGGTACTTAGAAACAAGAACTCAACCTGGGAAGAAATTATAAGTGGAGTCCCACAAGGTTCTGTGTTGGCTCTGATAATGTTTGCCATGTATGAAGGTGTGGAATGTTATATAAACTTCTTTGTAGATGATGCAAAACTACTAAAGAGAGTAAGTACAGAGGAAGATTGTAAATCACTACAAAAAGACCTGGATAAAGTCTGGGAATGAAGTCAAAAGTGTGAAATGAACTTCAACATCAAGTAATGTATAATGGAATTTGGATAAAGTAAAAATAGAATATCGGGACAATACAAAATTGGTAAAAAGTAATTTAAAAAAAAAAGTCAACTTGGAAAGGGACCTAGGAGTAATTATCAGCACTGACACGGCACCAGACAAACATGTCAACAAAATAGTCGGAGAAACCTCCAATTTCCTAAGATCAATGAAAGTGGCCTTTGACTACTTGGCTTATAGTAACATAGATGGATTGATTTCAGTAATAATGAACTAAGTGATTACCTGTCAAAAGAAAAACCCAGACATAATGGGAATTGCAGAGATTAAATTAAGGGGTCCTCTACCACCAAATAGTGTTGGACATGGATTATATAATCATTGGATCAAAAATAGAGATGAGAAACAGTGTGCAGGAGTCATGTTTTTGGCCAAGAAAAACTTAAATGTGATGAAGGTTACAGAGGGCATAAACAGTGTGGAAATGATAATGATAATAGTTGAAGATAGCAAAATGAAAATTAGAAAGCTTGTAGTGATTTATGTGCCCCCAAAAATGGGCTCTTGGAAAGAGGGTGAGCATTCAAAAATGTTCAACTCTGTATTTATGTACACCCCTTTCAGAATTGTTTCCCTTCTCCCTGTGGACTTTAGTATAATCATTTCTAGCTTGTTTGTAAGCTTCTTCTGTTTTATTGTTTCTTATCTTCAATTTTCCCCAAGCTATATCCCTTACTTTTGCTCTTTTTTTTTCCACACTTTTGGTCGAACCAGTCTTGTTTCTGATTCTTCCATCCACTAATCATTGGCCCATGTTTGTTCATTCCCAGGTTGTAAATGTAAAGATTTCCTAGTTCCTCATTATCCCAGTGGTATTCATGAATACCAGTCAGCTTTTTCAAAGAATTCAAGCTGGAGTAATTCCTTCCCAATATTGAATCCCTGGCCTGTATAATTTATTCCTTAGGTTTATTTCTTCATTCACCTGCTGAAATTCAGTTGTTATATGGTCACTTTTTCCTTTGGGGCTAAGGTAGTTCATGGTTCTAATGATGTCTGGCTCTTTGATAAGTAGCAGATCTAATCTCATGGGAATGTCATCTCTTACCTGAGTCACTTCCTTTACCTACTGGGTCATTGCATTCTCCATTTCTATATTTAACAGAGCTGATGAATAAATATTGGGATGATTTGGACTCATGGAAGGAATGAGTGGAGAAAGATGAGCAAAAGAGGTGTAGAAGGCAGAGGTGGATGGAATGAAGCTGAGGGGATGACTGAGGATGAGATGGATGATGAGTTGGTGACATATACTAAGGGGTGCATTGCTTCACTTACATGCCGGCACCAGTCCCCGTTAGTCTCTGTGAACAAACTCATGCAGCCACT
This sequence comes from Oratosquilla oratoria, assembly GCF_046742065.1. NCBI lineage: Eukaryota > Metazoa > Arthropoda > Malacostraca > Stomatopoda > Squillidae > Oratosquilla > Oratosquilla oratoria. The sequence continues at coordinate 97,394,144 of NC_134777.1, forward strand.
CTTCCCTCTCCAAACAACTCTTGATCAATTTGCCTCAGCCATGAATTGTTCATCTCCTGCATCGAGGATTGTGGAGACAATCCTGTGAGTAGGATCAACATCATGGAAATGTGCCACATGCTTATATAGCCAGAGTTAACATTAATGAATTATGCTGATAGCTGGCCTATACCGAGTCTCACAGTACAGTTTCTGGTTTCATACAGTCATTCCAGCAATATCCCATAATTCTCTGAAGGAACCTAGTACCAAATAAATTGAGACTCCTCTTTAAATCAGCATTCAGTGTCCATATCTCACAGTCCTACAGCAATACAGCAAGACAGGGAGACACTCGCCAAACTAACATATGAGCAAAGACTATCCAAATTGAACCTACCAACTCTGGAACAAAGAAGAGAAAGAGGAAATTTGCTAACTATCTACAGAATAATGAAAGGAATGGAAGTTTTAGACAGGAACGACCTATTAATGTGGGACAACGGTAAAACAAGAGGACACGGAAAAAAATTGAAAAAGGATAGTTATAGAAAAAAACTTGAAAAGGAACAGTTTCCCACACAGAGCGATAAATATATGGAACAAATTAGACAACAAAACAGTATGTGCTAACACTATACAAGATTTTAAGATAAAACTTGATGCGGAGAGATACAAAGACGGGTCACCACGAGCATAGCTCCCCTCCCATATATTACAACTAGGTAAATACAACTAGGTAAAGTGACTTAAAGATTAGAGTCTTAGTCTTGTATAAATAATGTCAACACCATGTACTCGGGTTGAGAGAATTCCTAACACCATGGGCAACACCAATCCTTCAAAGTACTTCCTGAAATGACTAACCACTATTATGCACTACATTATTACATCATACATACATATACCAAAGGCTTTTTCCCCCTTACAAGTGAGGTAGCCCAAAAAAAAAGGCATAAAAACCATTCCCACCCATTCCATCCCTAATAAACTCCACTCCCCTCCACCCTCTACCCTCCCTCTTATCTTGGCACCTCCTGGATGACGGGTCATCCCTGCATCTCGCCCACTGCCCTGGGTCAGCAGTGACTCAAGACACAGCACATCCACAGCAAGGCCGCTTCATTAAATCGGCGACCCTCTCTCTGTCCCCTCATGCAGAAAAGAAGACGGGGAGAAATCCCTTTGGGCTGCATCGAATTTTTCTCACACATACTACCTCATCCCCCATCCCCCCATCCATTCCACCTCATGCATCACAGTTTCCAAGACTGTACTGTCCTCACCACATGCATGAACCATGTCATCCAGTAAGCCCCCAAACACCTGAACTTTGGTCTTGGTCCAGGAGACCTGAGGACCAATCAGTCTTGCCTCCCTGTGTGCAGTGACTTGAGGGCTGCAACCAGGACCTCCAAAAACTCTGTCCAATACCCTGTCCATGCAGGTATACTTTACAGCACTCTCTGTCCCAGAGTATAAGCCAAGTATCAAGTCAATAATCCTTGCAGGAATCCTATGGATCTGCAGAAGATTCTAGAGCATTCCATGATACACCAAGTCAGACACCCTCTTGAGATCAACATAAGTTGCAAGAAACCCCAGATGAAACTCGTATCAGTGTTCCACAAGAATACAAAGTACAAAGATCTAACAGTTGTTGACCTACCTGGCGTGAACCCAGATGGTTCAGGCCTCTGAAACTTTAGCAGATGTGAACAAACTTGTGTCAGCAATAGATAGTCAAACACCTGGCACACTGAGCAGTGTAATGCTGCAGTAGTTGTTGCAGTCCAGCCAGTCCCCAAAGTACTTGGCAAAGGGGTTACACCCCTCCACACCTGACACTAGCTCATCATCATCTGTTTGGCTTGTGCTCCTCTGAGCTCTTTTCTGTCATTTCTGAACCCTGTATTGGTCCAGGTCCCTAGCCACTCTGGCATCACAGCCCAACTCTATCTTCTCCAGTGTCTCCTACGATGCCACACCACCCCTTGACCTTGGGCACATTCCAATGTATTCCGTAGCAGCTTTCAGAGTTTCATATGTAAAAGTATCCCTCACTTCTTCAGGTGATGGGAGAGGAAAATGAAGGACAAATAAAGAAAAAAAAAAGAAAGAAAAAAAATGCAAATAGCTCTAAAAATGATGAGAACAGGTAAGTCACTTGGGTTAGATGGGTGTTATGCAGTGTCTGAAGAAAAGAGGCACAGTAATAGTGGACTGGCCTATAATTCCACTTTATAAGGAAAAGGGGACAGCTGTGAGTATAGTTTCAGAGGGATCGGTTTGTTGAGTGTAGTTGGGAACGCTTATGGGAGGGTTTTAAGTGAGGGGATTAGGAGAGGTACAGAGGGAGTAATTGGTGAAGAACAGTGTGAGTTTAGGAAAGGTAGGGGTTGCATGGATCGGATTTTTGTGGTAAGGCAGGTGTGTGAAAAAGCTTAAGAAAAGGTAAAGATTTTTTTTGAGCCTTTATGAATTTGGAAAAGGCTTATGACAAGGTAGATATTGCAGGTATATGGAATTGAGAGATAACTGTTAAGGACAGCCAAGAGTTTTTACATAAGTAGAGCCTGTGTTAGAATAGGAAATGGAGAGTGTGTGGTTTGAGGTAAAGGTGGGACTATGTTAGGGATGTGTCATGTTGCCATGGCTGTTCAATGTGTACATGGATGGGGGGGGTGCATGAGGTAAAGGTGAGGGTATTTTGCAGGTGACTAAAGATGGTAAAATAATCTGGAGAAAAGTGGGAGGTGAGCCTGCTTTTGTTTGCGGACAACACTGCGCTTGTAGCAGGATCAGAGGAGGGATTAAGGGAGTGAGTGACAGAGTTTGGGAAGGTAAGCAATAAGAGAAAGTTAAAGGTAAATGTGGGTAAAAGTGAGATGATGAGATGTACAAGGGTAGAGAGTGGCAGTGAGTTGGAAGTAGTCTAAAAGGAGAGAGCCCAGAGGAAGTGGATAGCTTTAGGTATTTGGGGTCACATGTGGCAGGAAAGGGAGGAGTAGAGCTGGAAGAAAATTGTAGATTAAGAGAAGCAAGTAAATGCCTTGGGGGGGGGGGATTAAAAAGTGTCATGAGAAATAGGCATCTGGGAATGGCTGCAAAGTGGAGATATATGAAGAGGTGATTGTGCCGACGGCATTGTATGGAGCAGAGACTTGGAATTTAAAAGAGGAAAAGTTTAAATGTGTTTGAGATGAAATATCTAAAAAGTACATACATACATACATATACCAAGGCTTTTTCCCCCTAACAAGGGAGGTAGCCAAAAAGGAAAAGTCATAAAATCATTCCCACCCATTCCATCCCTACATACACTCCACACCCCTCCACCCTCCCTCTCATCTTAGCACCTCCCGGATGACGAGTCATCCCTGCACATTGTCCACTGCCCTGGGTCAGAGGCAGTGTCACAAGACACAGCATATCCACAGCAAGGCCGCTTCATTAAATCGGCGACCCCCCCTCTCTGTCCCCCCATGCATAACGGAGAAGACAGAGAGAAATCCCTTCGGGCTGCGTCAAAATTTGCTCACATATACTACCTCACCCCCCCCCCATCCCCCTGCCTATTCCACCTCATGCATCACAAAATCATCCACATACAACCATTCTCCATTCACCCCTGTCTTCTGTCCTCTCCCGTCCTTCCTCAACAGACATTCCCCTCTTCCCCAAAGCCCCCTTCACCCCATCCATCCACCTCATCCTAGGACGTCCCCTCATGTTCACTCCCTCCACATCTGCCTTCCATACCTCTTTTACTAGCTTTTCTTCGCTCATTCTTTCCATGTGTCCAAACCATCCTAATACTCTTTCATCAACCCTATCTCCCAACCCCCTTCCCACCCCTGTTCTCCTCCTCACCTCCTCATTTCTCACTCTATCCAGCCTAGTAACCCCCATCATACTTCTCAGACACCTCATCTGAAACACATTCAAACTCCTTCTCTCTTCCTCTCTTATGTTCCATGTTTCTGCCCCATACAGTGCTGTTGGCACAATCACTCCATCTGAAAAGTATGGTAGGGGTTACTAGGCTAGATAGAGTGAGAAACGAGGAGATGAGGAGGAGAGTGGGAGTAGAAAAGGAGATGGCAGATAGGACTGATGAAAGATTATTGGGATGGTTTGGACACATGGAAAGAATGAGTGATGAAAGATTTGTAAAAGGGGTGTGGAAGGCAGGGGTGGAGGGAGTGAACTTGAGGGGATGACTGAGGATGGATGGGGTGAAAGGGGTGCTGAGCAAGAGGGGAGTGTCTGTTGAACAAGGAAGGGAGAAGGCAGGAGATATGGATGAGTGGAGAATGACTGTGTATGGATGATACTGTTATGCAAGGAAGGGAAGGATGTGGGTGGGAGGGGTAAGGGTTGCTTGTGTGCGAATGATATTTTGATGCTGCAGTCCAAAGGGATTTCTCCCCATCTTCTCTTTTTCTGCACGAGGGGATGGACAGGGGGGTTGCTGATTAAGTGAAGTAGCCTTGCTGTGGATGTACTGTGTCTTGCTGCATTGCATTTGACCCAGGGCACTTGGCGGATGCAGGGATGACCTATCATCCATGAGGAACTGAGATAGGAGGGTTTGAGGGGGTGTTGGAATGGAGTGAAATGGATGGGAATAGGTAACCTCCCTTCTAAGGGGGAAAAGCTGTTGATATATAGGATGTGTATGTGTGTGTGTACCAGTATATATATATATATTTGGTTAAAAATTATGGTATTATTGTTGCAGTGCTTTTTATTTGCTTTTTCTATTTTTCTGAGGGCATTTATTTTTATCTTCCACACGAATTTGATATCTCCATATGACATTGATTGTACAATACTCCCTCATTATTGACAGGTTTTACAAAGTGAAACTGCCGTTGATAAACTGTTGATACCAATACGGTCACTTACTAATAACTATTTAAATCCTAGTATGGGTCTCCATACTCAAAATATGTTAAATAAATGTACTATTAAATATTTAAAAAATTTTGCTTTACAAAGTATGCTAAATAAATGTATAAATATATAAAAGTATAAATAATAATGAGTGAAAAAAAATATAGTAAACATACGATTCCATTAGTGAAGTGTAGATGAGTCTGTAAAGTGTATATTATTATGATATCCTCAGTTCAGTATGTACATTATAGTAACCTGAAAATGCAGTATAGTGTATAATTATTGTCCTCAGTTCTTGGTAGGCCAGTAAATGATGAATAATGAATGATGATAGATGATGATGAATTGTAATGAATGAGGCTTATTAACATCAGAGAAGCCTGACAGGTTGGATGTACTATCAGACTGGTGCCTTGGATGACTGGTGTCGTTGAGCAAGTCCTGGGGTCTCTTGAGCAGGCACTCTTATGTTTGAAGATTTGGGTGATTGTGGTATGAGATACCTTGCTCCTCTTTTCTTTCTGGAGTTCAATGTAGGGCATCATAGCACTATAATTCTCTAGGCTTTAAGGGACCTTTTAAGGGAAAGATCAATATCATAGAGACAAGTTGTGGGGGCCTTACTCATTTTTATCACTTCCTCAGGATTATCTAGAGTTAGGGCTTGGTATTCATCATCACTCATTGCATTCTCCTGTTTCGTTGTGCACCTCTGCCAGTTGTTCCAGTTCTTCATCTGTGAAAGGATCTCCAACATTCCCCAATATCTCTTCTTCCACCTCCTCTGCTGTCATGTCAATGAATCTCGTACCTCCAACTTCCTTTGCCATATTCAATATGCTGTGTACCTGAGGGTTGGCTGTTGGGAAACCTTTGAAGTCGGGGATGACGTCAGGCCACACTTTCACCCAGCGTGATCTGATGCAGTACTCTGAGAGCTCATTGTGGCTCTCAGCTATGAAGTTTATGCATTAACCAATATCAAATCTCTTCCACATTTCCCTAACAGTAACATCAGTTCTTCATCAAGGGACCCACAAACCATACTGCTTATTTTGCCAATAAAAATGGCAACGACTCCATGGCCCATGGACCGAAGGATTGAAGTGTTTTTTTTAGGGAGGAACTTAACTTTGTAGTTGGGGTGGACAGTCTTGAGTTCCTCAGGGTGGCCAGGGCAGTTGTCAAGATATAACACTACATTGAATTCAATGCCAAGTCCATTGATATAATATTTTACCTCTTTTGCCAAACAGTTCTTGAGCCAATCTATGACCAATCTCGACAACATCCATGTTGTTTTGTTGTGCCTATAGAATACAGGTAGCATGTTCATGTTTTTATTTTTGAGAGCCCGATTTCATGCAGCAGTGTATAACATCATGAGCTTTATCATGTGCCGTAACATTGCCACACAGCATTACTGTCTCTCTCTCTCTCTCTCTCTCTCTCTCTCTCTCTCTCTCTCTCTCTCTCTCTCTCTCTCTCTCTCTCTCTCTCTCTCTCTCTCTCTCTCTCTCTCTCTCTCTCTCTCTCTCTCTCTCTCTCTCTCTCTCTCTCTCTCTCTCTCTCTCTCTCTCTCTCTCTCTCTCTCTCTCTCTCTCTCTCTCTCTCTCTCTCTCTCTCTCTCTCTCTCTCTCTCTCTCTCACTCTCTCTCTCTCTCTCTCTCTCTCTCTCTCTCTCTCTCTCTCTCTCTCTCACTCTCTCTCTCTCTCTCTCTCTCTCTCTCTCTCTCTCTCTCTCTCTCTCTCTCTCTCTCTCTCTCTCTCTCTCTCTCTCTCTCTGTTGTTGTTGTTGTTGTTGTTGTTCTCCATGGCATCTTTTTCCACCATAGGTCTGATTCATTTGCATTGAACACCTTCTAAGGCCTATAACCCTTTTCATCTACATGTTTAGGAAACTCAACTGGGTATGAATCCCCTGCTGCAGTGTCTGCTGATGCAGCATCACCAGTCACCTTGATATTATGTAAAGCATAACAAGTCTTAAAGATTTCAAACCAGCCCTTGCTTACTGAAAATTTTTGTCACTTGATATGCATAACAAGTCTTAAAGTTTTCAAACCAGCCCTTGCTTGCTGAAAATTTTTGTCACTTGATATTTTGTCACCCTTTTCATCATCACCACTCATCACCATTTTCATTACCACTCTTCACCATTATCACCATTAATATCACCTTTATTAGATAACTCCCCACCGAAGGCTCAGTACCTTGTTGTGGTGGGGCTCGAGTGTTGCAGTGACGAGCTGGGTGATGGTGGTGGGATGGTGTACATCCCGGCTGGTCCAACCATACTGCCAAGGCCAGGTGTGAGCTTCCAGACCAAAACTGAACCACTATTTACCCTCCTGCTCAATTTATTTCTTCTCTCCTTGGGCTATCAGGAACATCGGTGATGACTATTGCAGAAAATACGATCAAGTTTTGAATAATGATTGGAATTGACGCCATCACCCTCTGGCAGACCCCATTGGGTGCAGACACTGTCTGTTAAGAGTCTGTCTCCATCTATCTGGTTATAAACCCCTTATATATGTGGGTAATGGGGGGTGCCAGGCGATGGAGACAACGGTGGGAGGGGTTTTTACCCCCACTGACCAGTGAGCGCCCGCCTTAAAAGAGGCAGCCTCTCTTCAATAGAAGACTGGTCCCTGCTAAAGCCCCTTCCCATATTGAGCCACATGGGATAGGAGGACTAACATTCTCTGATAAGGGGTGGATTCCCTAGGACTCGCAACTTTATTACAAAACAACCCTAGAACTCCTGTTGACGACTCTACTGATATGGAAGTGAAGAATGGTACCGGCACATCGGGTTCAAGTATAATAACCCTAGAACCTTATTCTTTTCCTGATAATAAAGCTAAGAATCCTCAGGATAGAAAGAAAGACAGAGAAACAAAGGTTAGGAATGAAAAGTTTAGAAAGATGGAAATAATACCAGGAGTATATGAAACAATAGATTATGAAAAGTACTTGATACTTGAATTTGAAGAAGGAAAATATGAGAGTCTAAATGTTTTCAGAGCAAATAGAGAAATTGTTAATATCTGTGTCAGTCAGCCCAAAATTCGCCCACAAGTAAATGGAAGTCTATTGATCGAAACCTCATCACCTGAACATAGTGAAAAACTCAAAACTATCTCAAGTTTAGATGGTCTTAATGTTAAATGCTTCTCTCATCCAGTCTTTAACCAAAGCAGAGGTGTAGTATATGCACCAGAGTTATTACACTCTGAAGAAAATGAAATAGAAAAAGAGTTAAAAAATCAAGGAGTAATAAAAGTTGTAAGAATGCGAAAGAAGATTGGCAAACAGCTTGCACCCCTAGGAACAATAATTTTAACCTTCAATCAATGTAGATTATCAAATTTTATATCAGCTGGTTGGTTGTCTCCTAAAGTAAAGCCATATATACCATCCCCATTAAGATGTTACCATTGTCAAATGTTTGGACACTCAAAAAAAAAATGCAAAAGTAGAATTAATGAAAAACCTACAGTATGCTTAACCCCTTCAATACAGGCCACATTGCACGTCTGGCAGCATTAGCTGCCAGATGTGCGATGTTGCGTCATAATACTCGCATTATAAAAAATAAAAGTCACTGCTCTATTGCTCGTTCTCTTTCACCCATGAATTTTGATAACCATAGAAAATATGATGAAGCCAGTTTACAGAGTATGTGGGTCACGTAGGTAGTACTACAATAGATATAATCAAGACACCGACGTCGGCATCCTCGTGTACCCACTTGCTCCTCATGACGCCTACATAGGCGTCACCGTATGGTAGGGGTTAAACTGTGGTAAAGAAACGCATGGCATCCATCCAGACCAGGTGCCTTACCTGCTTTCATCATCTTAACAACTCCCTTCACTTCATCCTTCCTTATTTCTCCTCCATTTTCCTCACTCATCACTCTCATTTTCTTAACATTTCCCACACCAGCTATCTTTCCTTCCCTATCCTCCTTCACATTTAGCAACTCCCTAAAATATTCTGCCCATCTTCCCCTTACTGTCTTCTCTTCTATTATCATCTCTCCATCTGCACCTTTTACCTTTTCTTCTCTACTTGATTTGCCTCCTCTTCCTTTCTTAATTTCTTTCCAGAACATCTTTTTATTACTTTCAATTTTTTTTGTCATACTCTTACCCCATTTCACATCTGCTCTCCTCTTTGCCTCCTTTACCTTTTGCTTTACTTATCTTTTCTTTTCATTGTACCTCTCATATGACTCCCTCATCCTATTTTGTAACCAGTCTGTGAAAGCTCGGTTCTTCTTTTCTACAACCTTCTTTGTTTCCTCATCCCACCATTCACTACCCTTCCTTCTATTTCCTCCTGTCCTTCTTGTTCCACACACCATCCTTGCACACTTTATGACTCCCTCCTTGAACCATCCCCATTCCTCCTTCACTCCTAGCTCTACTCTATCCTTCACTCCCCCCCACTCATCCTTTAGCTTCTTCTTGTATTCCTCCTTTTCCTTTTCATTTAAAAAGTTTTAAAGAAAATTTGGACTAAAGTAAGAAAAATATCTGAAAAATACATCCCTACACCATCACCAGTCATACAACTTAATAATCAAACACTTCATAGCCCAGATGATGTAAGTGAAGCCTTTGCAGACCATTTCCCAAATATCTCTTTAAAAAATCCTTCATTTATGTATGTTCAACATCGTATTCAAGAAGAAGATAATAAATTAAAATTTAGAACAGCAAAAAATGAATCTTATAACCTGCCATTCAGTATGAAAGAACTATTTGCTTTATCTTCATGTAACAACTCCTGTCCGGGCAATGATGAAATAACTTACTCTATGATCAAGCACCTCACTGTGGAGACTAATTTTTTTTTAATAGGTATAGTAAATAGAATATGGAAAGAAAAGTCATTCCCTAATATCTGGAGCATAGCAATAATACTGGCTTTCTTAAAACCAGGAAAAGATGATAAAATCATGACCATTAATGGAGAAAATGGTAAATGTACGCCTAGTCTGGTATTTGGAGAAAAATGGACTTTTTAACCCCACACAGAGTGGATTTCATAAGATGCGATTGTGCATAGATGCATTGATAAGATTGGAGACATCAATTTTGAGGCTTTTGCTAATAAGAAATGCCACATCTCGGTCTTCTTTGATATAGAAAAAGCTTACGATACCACTTGGAGATTTGGCATCTTGAAAGTTATTCATGAAAATGGACTTAGAGGAGAACTTCCCATTTTTATTAAATCTTTTCTCAACAACCGAAGGTTCAAGGTCAAATTTGGTAATACATTTTCCTCAACTCATGTTCAAGAAGGAGTGCCATAGGGCAGTGTTTTGAGTGTAACACTGTTTGCATTATCAATAAATGGTATAATTTCTATAATCCCATGTGAAGTAATGCATACCCTATTTGCTGATGACTTGTCCATCTCTTTTGCAGCTTCACGAATGGTAATTGCTGAAAGAACGATACAATTAACTATTAATAGAATAGCAAATTGGGCTTCAAAACGTGGACTCAACTTTTCAGCTTCAAAAACAGTAGTGATGCATTTTTGCCAAATAAGAGGTCTGCATCCTGATCCTGACTTATATGGACAAAGAATATCTTGCAAAGATGAAACACGGTTCTTGGGACTGATTCCTGATAAAACATTAACTTGGATCCCACACATTAAGAATCTAAAGGTAAAATGCTCACAAGCTCTTAACCCATTCAACTCCGATGACAAGATGTCTTGTCATTTGGTCAAATAAAACAAAAAATCATAAAACACCAAAATGTTTGATCAAACACCAGAAAAATATGACGTCAGTCCTCGCTTCGCTCGCAGCGAAGCGAGGACTGACGTCATATTTTTCTGGTGTTTGATCAAACATTTTGGTGTTTTATGATTTTTTGTTTTATTTGACCAAATGACAAGACATCTTGTCATCGGAGTTGAATGGGTTAATTTGATAAAAGTACTCTCTCACACCTCATGGGGAGCTGACAGGAAACATCTGATGACCCTCTATAAAGCACTAGTTGCCTCTAAACTGGCTTATGGAGGTGAATTGTATTCATTGGCAACAAAAGCAGCACTTTCTATTTTTAATTCCAACACATAATACTGGAGTAAGATTAGCTTCAGGAGCTTTTAGATCATCCCCAATACACTCAGTATCCGAGTTACAACCTAGATCGGTTCCGACCAACCGGTCGTAACTCGGACCGTATACATTCGAGGTGTATACTCAAGGACATATGATGCAGAGCGTAAATCCAGCTCAAATGTTTCGTTTGTGGCCTCATTGTAGAACATTCTCAGTGCAAAATATCCAATACTCTTTGATTGTTATACTAAATAATAAATTAATAATAATAAATTAATAGGATAGGGTAAAGAAAGAAAAAATATTACACAGGATTCTTATTAGAGACCGAAAATACAAATTAACACAGATACAAAATATAGAAAATAGAAAATAGGCATGTAAAAACAAAAAAAATTAAAATCCACTTTTTGGTTGCACGTCATCTACACTTTCTTTTTGCGTACGGTCGAGGGAAAGATCAGGCAGTAGGTCTGGTGAGGCACCATGGGGGATCCGTTGGTATCCGCTGGTCGAGGCATAATTAATAAAAAGAGGTTGAAGTAATAAAGGCTTAATAACATTTAAAATAATTCCCTCAAATATACATGAAAACAAGTACAAGATTCGCTTCTATGCACTGGGCTCAATCGTCGCCTCCCATGCGAAAACGTTTGGTCTCTCTTCATAAGAAAAGAATGATATATAATCATAGCATAACGTTATTTCATCAAATAAATATTTTATGCATGGAATAGTACAGTGAGATATATTGTCTTATTGAATATAAGATATTATACTTCAGAACTCCAGGAATATCATAGACTTGGGTTAAAGCTATTTGTATCCATGTTCGTACACTACAGCTTTCGACTTTCGACCAATAGAGAACTCGAACCAGAATGAAAAGTACGAATGCAGGACTACTGTAAACCGACTCTCTGTCTTGGCTTTCGGGGAAGCGTGTATCACCAATCTGGCAAAACTGCTCTTTCTGACCATTCCCACCTGCCCTGATTATCGGTGGAAACTGGGAATCGAAATACGGTATAATATCAATTCCAGTAAAATTATGGTATATGGTAGACATCGTATGGTAGATGGTAGACACACACTAAATTATGGTAGAAATACCATAATTATGGCAGACAGCGCAACCTTGGTGAGATGCTGTGCTGCCATAACTGTCGTACGGGATGTTGGACGCCACGTGCAAACGTACAGTAAACCAGTAAACTCATAATATGTGCATGTAGGCATCTGCTGAATGTGGTCGTAAGTACGGGTGGACATAAGTCGCACAGGTCGTAACTCGGATAGTGAGTGTACCCAGTGGATGCAAGTGAATTGCCTCTAGACTTTTACCGCCAGTCACTGCTGGTTCGATACTGGCATAGAATCCAGAGAATTTCTAAATCTCTTGTATATGAAGTTGTTTCTAATCTAAAATACTATAAATTTTATCTTGATCATCCCAGACTCCCTAAGCCTTTTGGATATCGAGTTTCAAATTTTTTTGAGGAATTACAGATCCCAAAAATTAATATTTTACCGGTTAAATACTCAACGGTACCCCCATGGAAGCTTCCATCTATAGAATTTTGTAAATGTATATTCAGTTCAAAGAAAGAAATGTCCACAGAGATGATGCAACTAACCTTCCTAGAACACATGGAAATTCATGAGGAATCCATTCCAATTTTTACTGATGGCTCCAAGGCCAGTGTGGGCGCTGGATTTGGAGTTGTCTTTCCAAGCCTTACTCAAAGTGTAAGTTTACATGAACAGGCCTCTATGAGGGGGTTTACACGGTCTAACGGTTCGTCGAACGTGGTTCGATATACGCGAGTGATGTGTGAACATGTGAACGGGTATTTGTTTGTCGAACACATTGGTTAAACCCCAAATACCCCGTTCACACATTCACACATCACTTTTAACACATGTCTGTCAAACCACGTTTGACGAACCATTACACCATGTAAACCCCCTCTAACTTTACAGCAGAATTGTACACAATCTTAAGTGCACTCAAAGAAATTATGATGCACAACGGAAATAGTTTTGTAATTTACAGTGACTCAGAAAGTGTACTATAGGCAATAGTTCACTTTAACTCGGATCACCCACTGGTAATAGAAATATCAGAATGGTTGTATTTAATAGAAAAAAGAGGCAAAAACATAAAGTTTTGTTGGGTCCCTGCCCATGTAGGAGTTAGTGGGAATGAGAAAGCGGATGCCTTAGCAAAACATGCAGCTAGAGTTACTCCCAGAAACAGCCTCGCTCTACCAGTCAGAGATATTTATCCTGTCATTCAGTCAAGACTCCAGGAAGTCTGGAACTTTAACTGGGAACTAGAAGACCAAAAAATGAAGGACATAGCTATCACCTCTCGCCCTTGGAAATATTCAGATTTACCTAGAGAAAAAGAAGTTATATTATGCAGATTAAGAATCGGTCACACTAGACTGACACACAGCTTCCTAATGAACAGAGTATTGCATTGTCCCATTGACAATCAGACATATTTTAGTAGAATACCCAAGTCAAATGGCAGCTAGAGAACATTACTTTTACCATTGTAAAAATAATAATGGCAGATACACTTTGATTAAGATTTTAGGAGCTGAATGTGATATTGATCTCCTTTTTAATTTTCTTAAAGAAATTTGCATTCTTGATAAGATTTAGAATGCCAAGTTTTAAATTTTATTTATATATTTTCTTAATCAACTTTAATGCAGCATTAGTTAAAACCTTTTAAATACAGTGTATCAATTCAAATGATAATTAATTTATAATTTAAATATTAAAGTTTGAATATATGTCTCTGTTAAAATGTTCATTGTTTTAAAATATATATTTCTAAGGTATAGTACCTACTCTCTATATCAATATAGAAATAAAAATATTTTATATAATTAGGGGTGAATGTAGAGTGGTTGTATATGGATGTTGTGATAGCATGAGGTGGAATGGGGGGGGGTGGATGGGGGGTGAGGTAGTATGTGTGAGCAAAATTTGACACAGCCCGAAGGGATTTCTCCCCGTCCTCTCATTTTATGCAATGGGGGGACGGAGAGGGGGGGTCGCCGATTTAATGAAGCGGCCTTGCTGTGGATGTGCTGTGTCTTGTGACACTGCTTCTGACCCAGGGCAGTGGACAAGGTGCAGGGATGACCCGTCATTCAGGAGGTGCTAAGATAAGAGGGAGGGTGGAGGGGTGTGGAGTGTATTCAGGGATGGAATGGGTGGGAATGATTTTATGCCTTTTTCTTTTTGGCTACCCCCCTTGTAAGAGGGAAAAAGCCTTGGTATATGTATGTATGTATGTAGTAGTGGCATCAATGACCATAGATGTTCTGATGCCAAATAATCCCCAATAAATAAATGTCCCACTTTGATAAGTCCTCCCTATCAAGGCATTCTTTTCCTTTCATAATTCTGTAGATGGTTAGTAGGTCCCCTCGTTCTCTTCTTTGTTCTAGGGTCAGCAATTCCAGTTCAGCCAGTCTTTGTTCATACACCAAGTTTGAAAGTGTTGTGGCCATCTTTGTTGTTGCTCTTTGTATTCTTTCTAATTTTCATATATTCTTTTTTGTACTGGGTGACCATATCAGTGCTGCATATTCCAGTTTTGGCCTTATCAGTGTTTGTAATATTTTTTAAAATCATTTCCTTATCCAGTTATTTAAAAGCCACCTTTATTGATCTCAACAAATTGTATGTTTCTCCAACTATTTTATTTATATGTTCATCTGGCAACTTATCTATGGTGATGATTACTCCTAGGTTCCTCTCTGAATTTACTTTCTTTACTTCTTTTTCATTAATTTTATACTGTCCTGATATTCTATTCTTGCTTCGAAATTCGATTATACTGCATTTCTAGAAGTTGAATTCTACTTCCCATCTATTGCTCCACTCTGAGACTTTGTTCAGATCACTCTGTAACGACTCACAGTCTATTTCGGATCTTATTCTCTCCTATAACTTTGTATTATCCACAAAGAAGTTCATGTAGGATTCAATACTTTTGTCCATGTCATTCACATATATAGCAAACATTATAATTATTAGAGCTAGTACTGACCCCTGTGGGATGCCACTTCTCATTTCTTCCCATTTTGAATATTTGTCTCTGAGCACTACTCTCATTTTTCTTCCATGTAGGAAATCCTCCATCCAGTTCATTAGTTTTCCATGTATGCCTCCTATTGTTTCCAGTTTATATTGCAATTTTCTGTTTGGTACCTTATCAAATGCCTTTTGTAAGTCCAGGAATGCACAGTCTGCCCAGCCATCCCTTTCTTGCAGTATATCTATCAATCTTGAATAGAAACAAATCAAATTAGTGGTACATGATCTTCCCTGCCAATCCAAATTGCCTTGGGTTCAGTATATAGTTCTCCTCCAGATATGTTGTCCATCTGTCTTTGATGACTCTCACATATTTTAACTACACTCCTCCCTCGATTTAAGAATGCTCCATATACGAATTTTTGCTATAATGAACAAAAAAAATGTCCCAAAAATTGAAATACGAACTAAAAATTCGCCATAACGAATAAAATCCTGTTGAAAAAATTAATGTATTTTTAAATCATAAATATTAAAAAGAAAATTATTTTTACATCATGAATATTTAAAAAAAAAAAAAACTGCCGTATATCCATGTAAAAAAAAAATAATAAGAGTGGAAATAGATAAGTACGTTTGTTATTGTTTTCAAAACAATGCCTTGTACTGCTCGGTCTACTCACTCGGTCTTGGTTAATCGTGGATTATTAGCATTATTTCAAGAGACATTATGCCTCCTAAGCATCCAGAAAGCCCTATTAAGGATAGTGACAAGCCTAAGAGGGCTAGGAAAGCAATATCTCTAGATACTAAGTTGTCTGTGTTAAAGAAAAGTGACAAAGGAATGAGAGTGAAGGACATCGCAAATTTGTTTGGCTTGGCTGCTCGATTTAAGTATATATGATATACGAACCTTTTTTCAAGAACGTAACTAGTTCGTAAATAGAGGGAGGAGTGTATTGTACTCGTTAGGGACATTGGTAAAAAAATTATTGGGTCTTCCTTATTTCCTCTGTTGTATATTGGCACTACTTTGGCATTTTTCCAGTCTCCTGGTAATTTTCCCTCTTTGAGTGAGCATTCAATTATTTTGTATATTTTTTCTGTTAGTTCATTGATACATTCCTTTAGTATCCAGATTGCAACTCCGTCTGGGCCATGTGATTTATGTCAAGTTTTAATATTTGATTTCTTATTTCATTCTGAGTGTGTATTTACCTAGTTGTGTTATATGGAAAGGGAGCTATGCTCATGGTGACCCGTCTTCGTATCTTTCAGCATCAAGTTTTTTCTTAACCTCTTCACTCCGGGGCACATCGCACGTCTGGCAGCATTAGCTGCCTGACGTGTGATGTTGCGTCATAATAATCGTATTATAAAAAATAAAGTCAGTCCTCAATCGTTCATTCTCTTTCACCCATGAATTTTGATAACAATAGAAAATATGATGAAGCCAGTTTAGAGAGAATGGAGGTTACGTAGGTATGACTACAATAAATATAGTCAAGATGCCGACGTCGGCATCATCGCGTACCCACTTGCTCCTCATGATGCCTACGTAGGTGTCACCATATGGAAGTGGTTAAAATCTTGAATAGTGTTTGCACACACAGTTTCTTTATCTAAATTATTCCAGGTATCCAGCACTTTGTGTGGGAAGCTATTCTTTTTTAGATCTCTTCTATAGTTATCCTTTTAGAGTTTCTTTTTGTGTCCTCTTGTTTTTCCATTGTCCCATTTTAGTAAATCATTCCTATTAAGGATTTCTATTTCTTTCATGACTCTGTAGATCATCTGTAGATTTTCTCTTTTTCTTCTTTGCTCCAGTGTTGGTAATTCCAATGTAGACAATCTTTGTTAGCATGTTAATTTGGAAAGAGCTGGTGCCAACTTTGTCGTTGCTCTCTGTATTCTTTCTAATTTCTTTATATTCTTTTTAGTATTGGGTGTCCATAGTGATGCTGTGTATTCCAGTTTTGGTCTTGTGCAACTAATATTTTTTCAATAATTTCTTCATCCAAATAGTCAACTGCCACTTTCATTGATCTTAATAGGTTGAAGGTTTCTCCGATAATTTTGTTGATATGTTTGTCCAGTGTTATGTCTTTGCTGATTATTACTACAAGGTCTCTTTCCAAGTTCACTTTTTTGACTTCTTCACAAATTTGATAATTTTTTGATATTCTGTTTTTACTTTTTCCAGACCCCATTATACCACATTTCTTGATATTGAAGTTCACTTCCCACTTTTGAGTCCATTTCCAGATTTTGTCCATGTCTAATTGTAATGATTCACAATCCTTCTCTGTTCTCACTTTCTTTAGTATTTTTGCATTATTTGAGAAGAAATTCATATAACACTCTAGTCCCTCATCCATGTTGTTTATATATATATGGCAAACATGATTGGAGCCAGTAGCCATGCGGCACACCAGTTATCATTTCATCCCATTTCGAGCTATTTATCTCTTATGAAAATTACATACATATACCAAGGCTTTTTCCCCCTTACAAGGGAGGTAGCCAAAAAGGAAAAGGCATAAAATCATTTCCACCCATTCCATCCCTGAATACACTCCACACCCCTCCACCCTCCCTCTTATCTTAGCACCTCCTGGATGACAGGTCATCCCTGCACCTTGTCCACTGCCCTGGGTCAGAAGCAGTGTTGCAAGACACAGCACATCCACAGCAAGGCCGCTTCATTAAATCGGCGACCCCCCCTCTCCGTCCCCCCATTGCATAAAAGGAGAAGACGGGGAGAAATCCCTTCGGGCTGCGTCAAATTTTGCTCACACATACTACCTCACCCCCCATCCCCCCACCCATTCCACCTCATGCAATCACATCATCCATATACAACCATCCTAATACTCTTTCATCAACCCTATCTCCCAGCTCCCTTTCCACCCCTGTTCTCCTCCTCACCTCCTCACCTCCTCATTTCTCACCCCCCATCCCCCCGCCCATTCCACCTCATGCAATCACAACATCATCCATATACAACCATTCTCCATTCACCCCTGTCTTCTGTCCTCTCCCGTCCTTCCTCAACAGACATTCCCCTCTTCCCCAAAGCCCCCTTCACCCCATCCATCCACCTCATCCTAGGACATCCCCTCATGTTCACTCCCTCCACATCTGCCTTCCATACTTTTTTTACTAGTCTTTCTTCACTCATTCTTTCCATGTGTCCAAACCATCCTAATATTCTTTCATCAACCCTATCTTCCAGCTCCCTTTGCACCCCTGTTCTCCTCCTCACCTCCTCATTTCTCACTCTATCTAGCCTAGTAACCCCCATCATACTTCTCAGACACCTCATCTCAAACACATTCAAACTCTTTCTCTCTTCTTCTCTTATGTTCCATGTTTCTGCCCCATACAGTGCTGTTGGCACAATCACTCCTTCATACAGTCTCCTCTTAGCATCCATTCCCAAATGTCTATTCCTCATTACACTTTTTAATCCACCAAGGCATTTACTCACTTCTCTCAATCTACATTCTACCTCCACCTTCACTCCACCTTTTCCTGCCACATTTGCACCCAAGTATCTAAAACTATCCACTTCCTCCAGTCGCTCTCCCTTAATGCTCACTTCCAGTCTACTGCCACTTTCACCCCTTGTACATCTCATCACCTTACTTTTACCCTCATTTATCTTTAGCTCTCTTCTATCACATACTCTCCCAAACTCTGCCACCAACTTCCTCAATCCCTCCTCCGATCCTGCCACAAGTGCAGTGTCGTCCGCAAACAACAGCTGGCTCACCTCCCACTTTTCTCCATTTTCTTTAACCATCTCCAATCCCTTGCCCACTACCCTTGCATTTACCTCTCTCACCACCCCATCCATGTATAAGTTGAACAGCCAGGGCGACATAACGCATCCTTGACGAAGTCCCACCTTTACCTCGAACCACTCTCTCTCTCCATTTCTAATCCTGACACAAGCTCTACTACTCTCATAAAAACTCTTGACAGCTCCCAGAAGCTTTCCTCCTATCCCACAGTGCCTTTCTGTCTACCCTATCATAAGCCTTTTCCAGATCCATAAAAGCCCAAAAAACATCCTTCCCCTTTCCTATAGCTTTCTCACATATCTGTCTTACCACAAAGATCTGATCTACACAACCTCTACCTGTCCTAAATCCACACTGTTCCTCACCAATTCCCTCTGTTCCTCTCCTAATCCTCTCAATCAAGATCCTCCCATAAGCCTTCCCAACTACACTTAACAAGCTAATCCCTCTGAAACTACTACATTCACACTTGTCCCCTTTTCCCTTGTAAAGAGGAACTATACAGGCACTCCTCCAGTCCTCCGGCACTCTACCCTCTCTCCAGCAAACATTAAATAACCTCACCAACCAGTCCACCATCACTGTACCTCCCTTTTTCAGACATTCTGCATGGCATCCATCCAGACCAGGTGCCTTACCTGCTTTCATCTTAACAACTGCCTTCACTTCATCCTTCCTTATTTCTCCTCCATTCTCCTCACTCATCACTCTCATTTTCTTCGCATTTCCCACTGCAACTATCTTTCCCTCCCTATCCTCCTTCACATTTAGCAACTCCCTAAAATATTCTGCCCATCTTCCCCTTACTGCCATCTCTTCCATTATCATCTCTCCATCTGCACCTTATACCTTTTCTTCTCTACTCAATTCGCCTCCTCTTCCTCTCTTAATTTCTTTCCAAAAGATCTTTTTATTACTTTCAGAATTTTCTGTCATACTCTTACCCCATTTCATATCTTCTCTCCTCTTTGCCTCCTTTCCCTTTTGCTTTACTTCTCTTTTCTTTTCTTTGTACCTCTCATACAACTCCCTCGTCCTATTTTGTAACCAATCTGTGAAAGCTCGCTTCTTCTCTTCTACAACCTTCTTTGTTTCCTCATCCCACCATTCATTACCCTTCCTTCTATTTCCTCCTGTCCTTCTTGTTCCACACACCATCCTTGCACACTTTATGACTCCCTCCTTGAACCATCCCCATTCCTCCTCCACACCTAGCTCTACTCTATCCTTCACTCCCTCCCACTCCTCCTTCAGCTTCTTCTTGTACTCCTTCTCCTTTTCCTTTTCATTCAAAGAGTTCACTCTAAGAACCTCCCTACCTTTTGTCCCTTTCCTCTTTCTCCATCTATCCTCCACTCTCAACTTACCTTCCACCAAAAAATGATCTGATATTCCCCCACCCTCTCCCCTTAGCACATGTACATCCTTAACTCTTCCTATCATAATCCTATTTACCACTACATAATCCATCAATGCTCTATCTACCACCCTTCCATCCACCACCCTCTCCCATGTGTACTTATGCTTGACTTTCTTCCGAAACACTGTATTTGCTATCATCAACTCTCTTTCTAGACACATTGCCACCATCAACTCTCCACTACGATTCTTTCCTGGAACTCCACATTTCCCAACCACTCCATCAATTGGAACATTTCCTACCCTAGCATTAAGGTCTCCCAGTACTATTACATTGACATTTCTTCCTAAATCCTCTATGCACTCATTTAAATCTATCCAAAAAGCCTCCCTTTCTTCTACACTCTTCTCACTGCCAGGCCCATATGCACTTACAAAGACCCACATCTCCTTTCCCAGTTTCACCTTCATCCACATTATCCTTGAGGAAACCTCCTTCCATTCCACTACACATTTACCTATCTCTTCACTTACTAGAATAGCCACCCCTTCCCTCCCTCGCCCTCTCTTCACTCCTGATAACCTCCCACTTACACTCCCAAACTTACACTCACCCTTCCCTTTCAACTTAGTTTCACTCAAAGCCAACACATCCATCTTTCTTCTCACAAACATGCTACCTATCTCTTCCCTTTTACTCTCATCTGTGCCACATACACGCACAATAAAAGACCCAAACCTTAGGGTGCTGTTCCGAAAACTCCCAGACCCTCTCATGCCTTTACTTTTTCGTTTAGGAATATCCCCTGTGGGGGCTACAAGGAGAAGGATGCATAGTCCCAATCCCCTTCCCTTTCTTCTCGCCTCTTACGATCCAAGTGGGAATACTTGGTGGCAGTATTCTTTTCCCCCACCATAGGGAATTCCCCCACCACAGAAAAAGAATACTCAGAGAAATGGTACAGGACAGCAACAAGGGGTTTGGGGACAGCATAACGGATGGACAGTCGTAGTATAAAAGTGTCATCATTTCTCTATCAACAAAATTTACCTCTATCATAGACAAAATGATGTGTGGCTCTGGTCCGTAGGGGTGCCCCATATAGACCCTAAAGTATCAACTGCATGCTACTTTGCCACAATAACAAGCAGCCAATACCCCCAAAAAATTGAGGTTTGATAAATATAAGAATACATTTGAGAACTTACCAGTCACTGTTTTATACCAGGTTGGTTTCTCAGATGGTGGTATCTTGAAATTTTAAGATCTTGGAAGCCTAAAAAAAAAATGAAGATGTAAGGTCCTTTGCCAAGAGGTTTTTAAATTAGAGGTCTGTCTGGAACCAGAGCTCTGGGATGTCTGTCTCGACGTTGGTGCGGACTGTATTCGGAGGGACTCCTACGAGTTCAAAAAGAGCTTAAATGGCCATGGGTTAATATTCACTTTAAGTAATTTCTCAAAGTTAATCCCCGAATTATCAAACTAAATTTATTACATAGATTTAACAAATAAACATAGAGAAGGGGAGTTAAATCATATCTTATTTAAAGTTACAATAGGCGTGGTTCGAAGTTTCAGGAAAGACTCCTGAATCAAAATAAATAAGCACTGAGGGAAAGTTTCCCGAATGAAGGTAAGCACTAAGATTCCCAATAACAATTACCACAACCTCCCTGACAACAAAAAGAAAGTGTTTAATGAATACAACACTTTAGAAGAAAATTGACAATAATCCTTATGCAGCTAGAGACCTTACTTGGTCTCTAGAGGCTAGCGCAGTCTTACGAGAAGGTTTCAAAGAGGTAGGTTCTGAATCAACATAGTCGTCTTCCAAAGAAATAACCTCCTTCAAGTTTGAGGCCTCTTCAAAGGGCTCCAACTCACTAGCCTGCAAAGTAGGATCCACAGGGGATTCATCCTCATGCAAGGAATGTAACTCAGCATGGAGCTCTAGTGGGATTAAAAGTCTAACATTGACCTTAACAGAGTTTCCATCAGGGTTAATGACAGAGACTGTACGAATCACTTGATCTTGGTCAGGATAAGTGTCAACAACACGAACCAAGGGCCAGAAGGATCTGGTCTAAAAGGGCAGTTTCAAAAAGGCAATGTCACCCTTTTCTCAGTTTCTAGAACTGTTGTAGGCAGCTCTATGCCTTTCTCTTAAGCTGACCAAGTACTCTGTCAGCCAACGTTTCTTAAACTCTTCATAAAAAAAATCCCTAGAGTTCATGACTAAGAAGAGAAGGATAGTCTTCTCCTAATTCCCATTCAGGGACTTGTTCCAAGTCACCAAACAGCAAGGAAGGAATGGTCCTTCCTATAAGGAAATGATTAGGGGTAATAACATCTACTTCATTTTCACAGGAATGATAAGTTAGAGATCTATTCTTCAAAATTTTTAGAACATTGGACAAAGGAGTGGCACTCTCTGCCAGGGAAGGAACAGACCTATCCAAAACCTTATAGAGACATTGTTTCACCATCTGAATCAACCTTTCCCAAGTAGCACCACCATACTATTCAGCATAAACAGGGATGGTTGTGTGCTGAACAAGGGAAGTTTTAAACTTCTCTTCAAATTCAGAAGATGATAGAATTTGTCCAATAATACTTCCCGCTTGTAGAAAGGATTTGGCATTATCCAAATAAACCACTGAAGGAATTCCATATTTGTTTGTAAATCTAACGAAAGTGAAAATAAACTCTGCAGTGGACTTAGAATCCACAACCTCCAAATGGACAGCTCTTGTATTAAAACAAGTAAATATCAAAATGTAAGCCTTGACCTTATCTCCATTCCTGTCTCTAACTCATAAATGCCCCATGTAATCCACACCAGTATGGGCAAAAGGCACACTTAAATCTACTCTAGAGGCAGGTAAAGAAGAAGGAAAAGGATAGGTAACAGCACGGGAATTATATTTCTTACAGACTATACAATCCTTCAAAGTGTTTAAAACTGCTTGTCTGGCCTTAAAGATCCAGAATACATGCATACGAAGGAAATTAAGAGTAGCTTGCAGTCCCAGGTGCATTATTTGGCAATGAGCAAAAAATATCAAGATTTTTGTCAAGTGATGGGATTTGGACAAAAAAAGGGGGTTCACAACCTCATATTTGAGGTCAATGTTCTTGTCACTTCTGCCCTTGGACCTTATCAAACCATTATTGTCCAAAAACAAGTCCATTTGACTTACCAAAGGAGGTATGTCATTAGTATTGGTGTTCTCTAAATATGCCAATTCAGTGGGGAAGGCATCTTTTTGCATCATACCCATCAAAGGTTAGAAGCGGCTTTAACAGGGTCAGCATTAGACTTCTTAAACAAAAAGACAGCTTTAAAGATCAAGAAAGTATGGTGTAAAAGTTTGCTGTAAGAAGAAAACTTTAAGACATCAAGTAGAGGAGGAATGTCAACTTGCACAACAGCCGCATTGACAATGTCTCCCTTGATGTTGGAGGGAATACGTCCCAAGTGACACTTCGGCCAAGCATGAGGTGGCAACAACAACCATTCCAGTCCATAAACCCACCAATTGAATCTTTCCTTAAACACCCTAGCACTGCAAGGTTTGGTTACAAAATCAGCCATATTATGTTCAAAAGGAACAAGGTAAAGGAAATAGGAGTATACTTTGCCTTGAAATTTTCCAAAAGATTGGAAATTTCCTTCAATCTATTATTAACAAATGTATTCTTCTTAGGAGCTTTGTTGGTCTGGATCCAAGAAAGAGCAACTTGACTATCAACAAGGAGTATAACAGAATCAACCAGAGGGGCAGACACCAATCCTTGCTCAAAAATGGTTGTGAGGCATTTTAAAGATAGTAAAGCTGTCATAAGCTCCAGAGAATGCAATGTTCTTTGTTTAATAGGAGCCACCTTGACCTTGGCAAATAAAAGAGAGCCATTAGACTCCTTTATCTCTCTTCTTTCTTGCCCTGCATAGGTGGCACATCCATAAGCTTCCTTAGAAGCATCAGCAAAAACAAACAACTTAGGGGGAGATTCCGAATAGAAGGTTTTCCTTTTAAAGGAAAAGTCATTAACCTCCCTAAAGTTTTCACATAACTCCTACCATCTTGTAAGCAATTTGCAATCAAATTTCAAATCCCAATCTACCATTTTTTGGCACATCTCTATAATAAGAATTTTTCCATCTAATAATACAGGAGAAAAAAGACCTAATGGATCAAATATAGAAGACAAAACCTGTTTTGGTTGAGGCATCTTTGTTAAGGGAAACCTCTGATTCTCAAGGTATCATAATTCTTATTATGAATATATCCCAACACCTTTACCTCTTCCTTATTGCAAACTACTTCTTGTTCAAGTCTTGAAAGAATAGAAGAAAAGTTGCATGTCCACTCCGTAAGAGGTAAACCTCCATTAACCACTTCCATACGGTGACGCCTACGTAGGCGTCATGAGGAGCAAGTGGGTACGCGATGATGCCAACGTCGGCGTCTTGATTATATTTATTGTAGTCGTACCTATGTAACCTCCATTCTCTCTAAACTGGCTTCATCATATTTTCTATGGTTATCAAAATTCACGGGTGAAAGAGAACGAACGATTGAGCACTGACTTTATTTTTATTATAATGCGATTATTATGATGCAACATCGCACGTCGGGCAGCTAATGCTGCCAGACGTGTGATGTGCCCTGGAGTGAAGAGGTTAAGCATGATCTTATTAATCCTCTCGACCATAACAGGGAGGGAACGAAATTCATTGGAAGTGTAGATCAGATTGTCTACATAGAATTTATCCTTTGAGAGTCAGCCTGCATGGAAAGACAATTTTGGATGATGAAGTTCAGTATAAAGGGAGAGCAGATGAAACCAAAAATAATAGTATTATACCTATAAGGAATATATTGGTTGTTAATCCTAAAGAAACAGAACCTATTACAATCACCCTCATCCTCCAAAAGGATCTGCAAGAAGGCCTTCATAATATCTGCTAAAATGACAAAATTGTTGGTTGTGAAGTACAACAAGAGAGAGAGGAGGATGTTCATCAAATCAACTCCTGGGAATGCAGCCTCATTTAAGGAAGGGGCCTTTCCTATTTTAAGAGAGCAGCTGAAAACAGGTCTTGTTTTAGAGGTGGCAAGATCATCATTCTTGAGCACATGTCTATGGGGTATAAAAATTTGGCCAGGGACTCTTTTAGTAACTGGTTCAATAATGCCCAAGGCCTCTTGCTGATCAAACATAGCCTCATATTCCTCCCTAAGGCCCTTTTGCTCAAGCTTATCATAGACCTTGTGTGCCACTGCCAAAGCTATCTTTAGATTTGAGGGAACAAGGTCCACCAAATCCTTCTTCCACAGGATCTTTACATAATAATGACCATCCTCAACAGATATGGACTGTTTAAATTTATCAGCTTCCAAAGCATCAATGTCAGTGGTTTGTTCTTCTTTAATGCCAGTGGATTCTAAAGAATAAAAATGATCAAGACCGTACTCTACATTAGAGTTAACAAAAACTTCCTGCTAAGGATCAAATTGTAAACTTACTGGTTCTAAACAGAAACTGACAAGTAACTTTTCCTTGCCTAACCTTTTGGGAGGAAAGTATTTAACAGTCCTTTTAGACTGAGTACATGAAGTTCCTTTCTCAGGTTTCTTTAGAGAAATTCCATTGGCTTTCAAAGAAGTATTGTAGGAAATAAGAGAATCCCCATTGTATTTCTCAAAACAATTTAATAAATCTACTCCAAGGTCTGATTCGGGATTTATCCTCAAAGGGTTTCCTTTAAATTTGAAACCATCAGACCTTTGTACTTCAGTAGAGGACATTTCAGAAACCCCTGTTATCATCCCTCTTATATAGAAAGGTTTCTTGCTAGGAGGGATATATTGAACCCCAGTCCCCTAAGGAATGAAACCATCAGCAAGTTTAATAACCTTGCAAGGCGGGCTACCATATAAGGGGGCTCTTTCAATAGAAAACAGCTGAAAGTTTTGCAGAATGGCATTTCCAGTAATCTCCAGAACCTTCTGTTGATATCCTTTCACCTTGGGAAAACTAGGGGAAACAAAAAATTCATGATTATTCACACTTTGGAGTACAGAGTACAGTAGAAGCCCGATTTAACGAACTAATTCAGCCAAGGTCCAGTCCGCTAAATTGAATTTTCCATTAAATTGAGCGAGTGAGCGTTGGTGTAACAGTGTTGCCAGAGCGGATTATAAAAATGATACGTACCTAAAAATTCCGTAGTGTACACACACACATACAATATATATATTATTGTAAGTGAATTATAGGCAGCACAATTGTGAATTGCAAATGAACAGCAACGTGCAGTAATTTGTTGCATAATGTGTGTGTATTTACCTAGTTGTATTTTACAGGAAAGGGAGCTATGCTCATGGTGTCCCGTCGTCATATCTCATTTTATCTAAACTATTTTTAGATTCATGTATTGTTTTTGCACACACCACTTTCTCATCTAACTTGTTCCAACTGTCTATTACTCTGTGAGGAAAGCTGTTCTTTTTCACATCTCTTCTATAGCTGTCTTTCTTGATTTTCTTTCCGTGCCCTCTTGTATTTCTATCATCCCATTTTATCAGATTCTCTCTATCAATAATTTCTATGCCTTTCATGATTCTGTAAATAGCTATCAAATCTCCTCTCTCTCTTCTTTGCTCTAGTGTCTGTAGTTCAAGTTTTGCTAGTCTCTCTTCATATAATAGTTTTGAGAGTGTTGGTGCCAATTTTGTAATTGCTCTTTGTATTCTTTCAAGTTTTTTTATACATTTTTTTGTACTTGGTGACCACATCGTTGCTGCATATTCCAATCTTGGTTTTATCAGAGTGATTAGAATTTTCTTCATTTCTTCATCCAGGTATGTAAATGCCACATTAATTGTTCTTATTAAATTATAAGTTTCTCCAAAAATCTTATTTATATGTTTCTCAGGTGACATATTATTCATAACAATGACTCCCAGGTCCTTCTCATTTTCTACTTTTTTTTATTCCTTCTTCTCCCAATTTATATGATCCTGTTATTCTGTTTTTGCTTTTTCCAAATTCCATTATACTACACTTTTTAGTGTTGAACTCCATCTCCCACTTCCTACTCCATTCCCATACTTTATTTAGATCACTCTGTAGTGACTCACAATCTTCTTATGTGTTCACTTTTTTTAATAGTTTTGCATCATCTGCAAAGAAGCTCATATAACTTTCAGTTTCTTCATCCATATCATTAATATATATAGCAAACATTATTGGGGCCAAAACTGTTCCTTGTGGAACACTGCTTATTACATCATCCCATTTTGAGTGTTTGTCTCTTATCACTATTCTCATTTTTCTTTCTTGTAAAAAGTCTTCCATCCATTTAAGCAGTTTGCCCTGTATTCCTCCTTCAGTTTCTAATTTCTTAAGCAACTTCTTATGTGGTATGTTGTCAAAAGCTTTTTTTAGGTCTAGAAATGCACAATCAGCCCATCCATCTCTTTCTTGTATTATATCTATTAGCCTTGAATAGAAACATATTAAATTAGTGATGCATGATCATCCTTGTCTGAATCCAAATTGCCTTGGATTTAGCACGCTGTTTTTTTTCTCAATATTTTACCCATTTACTTTTGATAATTCTTTCACAAATTTTTACTATTGTACTTGTTAGAGAGACTGGTCTATAGTTGGTAGGGTCTTCTTTATTACCTCCTTTATATATAGGTACTATATTTGCTTTTTTCCAATCTTCTGGAACTTTTCCTTCTTTCAAGGAACTATTTATTATGCTATGTATTTTGTCTGCCAGTTCATTTCTGCATTCTTTCAAAATCCAGTTTGCTATTTCATCTGGTCCATGCAATTTTCTAACATCAAGATTACTCAAGTGTTTCATTATTTCATTCTTTGTTACTTCTATTTCTTTCATAGGGGGACTTTCTCTTTCCATTCGATCTCTTCCGGTTGTATATTCTCCCTTGTAAACACTGATTTAAAATGCTTGTTCATAATTTCCGCCATTTCTATTTCCTCTGTGTATTCAACTCCTCCTTGTCTTAATTTCTCCAAATCTTGTTTGTTTTTCAGTTTGTTGTTTACAAATCTGTAGAATAGTTTTGGTTGATCTTTACATTTTTCTATGACATCTTTTTCATATTTTCTCTTTTCCTCTCTGCACGCTTGTACATATTAATTTCTATAACAAGTATATATTTTCCATTTTTCAGGTCTTTTGTATTTTTCCATTTGGTCCAAGCTTTGTCTCTTTTGTCTTTTAACACTCTACAACTTTTGTTGTACCAGCACTTTACATATTCTTTTTCTTGTTTTTGTCTTGGGACATACTTTTCCACTCCTTTTTTTTTTTTTTTTTTTTTTATAATTTTTTGTCAAAATATTCCATTTCTCTTCTACTGTTGTATCTTCTTTGTGTATTCTTTCCCAGTTTTCATTTTGAAAGAATTCTCTTATTTTATCAAAATTTGTTTTTTCATACATCAATCTTCCTTTTCTATATTGTTAATTTCTTTTCATGTATTTTTTCTCATTTAGTTCTAGTTCTATCAATATGTGGTCACTTTTACTTATTGGTGCCTGGTATTCTATCTTTTCCACTATTTCAGGTTCTGATGTGATTATTAGGTCTAGTCTCGATGGTTCTTCATTTCTATACCTATGTTCTCTTGAATCCATTGTGTCATTGTGTGGTCAATAATCATCACAAGTAGAACATTTCCCCATGAGTCTTCTCCACCCTTGACGGTCATCTCTTCCCAGCAGATTTCTTTGCAATTAAAGTCACCCATCATAACTATTCTTCCTCCATCTTCCATGATCTTGTTTAATGTTATTCTTGTGTCTTCTAACATACTTTTATGTTCACTCTCTTCCCACGAGGCTGTTTTTGGGGGCACGTAGTTTATTACAAACTTTCTGCTCTTCTTATCTCTGTCTTCTACTTCTATCATAATCATCTCTACTCTATTCTTTCCATATGTGACACTCTTCACGTTTATATCCTTCTTAGTCAGGAACATAACTCCACCCCCTTGTTTTATCTCTCTGTTTCTAATTCAATAATTATATGCATTGTGTCCTATGCTGTTGGGTGGTAGTGGACCTTTTAATTTTTTCTCTACAAATCCCATTATGTCCGGTTCTTTTTCCTTCAGATACTCGTTCATTTCATTCAGTCCTGTTACTAATCCATCTATATTTGTGTAGGACACTCCTAACTTTCTGTTATTTCCATTGTATTCTCTGTTTCTTTTTTGTTTCTCTCTGTTATGGTCCATTTCCTCAATTTTATATTCACAACTCTCCAGTAGAATTCTTCTTTTTCTGACTCCATTTTGGTCTCGTTTTTTTTCTTTAGCTTCTTTCCTTTTCATTTTTTCTTCCTCTCTTTCCTCTTTATTCATTTCTCTTTTTATCCATACCTTTTTATATTGTTCACTTGCTGCTAGCTTCCCTGTTTTTGCTAAGATATTCTCTGCTGTTGTTTGTGATCTGAATTTAATCTTAATTAGTCTGGTCTTATCTGTACCATATTTTCCGAGCCTAAACATCTCTTCGATTTGTTTCATTATTTCAGGTTCATCTTCCTGAACTAATTCTAGTAAACTGCTTACTTTTTCTTTTTCCTCACTGATTCTTGAAGTTCTATCTAGGTTATGTTTCTCTTCCATTCCTAATATAATTATACATTTCTTTTTATTGGCTAAGTCTCTTACTATATTCTCCTTCTGTCTCATCACTTTGATAACTAAGTCTTCAGATTGTTCTTTCATTTGCTGTTTAATTATATCAGTAAATGCAACTTTACTGTTTTCCTGGATTTTTCTCCAACCCTGTGCTTCTTTTGCTATGGCCTCTTTATTGTTCCTTTTTTATTCTTCATTCTCCTCTTTTACTTCTTTTAACTGTCTTTTTAATTCTTCTATTTCATTAGTTAAATTTTTGTTCACCTTCTCTAGTTCTTCCAATCTTTCAACTCTGCACAATGTTGGTTACGTTACCGAACCTGTCTTCCCAATGTTCGACCATCTTATCAAGTTTCTACTCTAGTCTTTTCAATC
The DNA here is from genome assembly GCF_046742065.1 of Oratosquilla oratoria. Classification (NCBI taxonomy): domain Eukaryota; kingdom Metazoa; phylum Arthropoda; class Malacostraca; order Stomatopoda; family Squillidae; genus Oratosquilla; species Oratosquilla oratoria. The sequence continues at coordinate 97,424,423 of NC_134777.1, forward strand.
GGGGGAGGTTGGTATCCCCCCCACCCTCATTAAATCCCTGGAAATTATTATCCTCACCTTCCATTGTGCTGCTCTTATCTATATTTCTAATCTTTACAATTTTGTTAATCCCATCACCAGAATCATTGGTCCTTCGTTTGTTTACAAGACGTCTGGCCTCTTGGGCCAAGTCCTGCCCTTCCTCATTTCCTTCCATTTCCCTCAGTAATCCCTCCCCTTCTCCTTTTTCCTCACTTTCCCACGACACTACAGGTTATCCCCTTCCCTGTAAATACAATAGGTACTTCCTTTGCATTGACGTCCACGAATATTTCACTTTTTCTTCAGAACTCCAATCCTCGCCGTCCATCCGACAAAAGTGTGTGTGTGTGTGTGTGTGTGTGGTGTAACAATGATATGAGCTGTCTGTGAATTTCATGGAATATTAGTCATAGCTTCGTGTTTGGTTCGATATACTTAATTCTAGCGATTAATAGGACTGGGCAGTTGGTTTTTGGATAGTGAGCATTATTGTTGTGTTGTTGCAGAAAACGTAGTTCATTGTTATAGAAGTGTTTTTCGTGGTGATTACTCTCACGTACTAATTTTGAATTTTCCCATCAACTTACTGTTTCATTATTTTGTTTTCCCATTATACCGTCTATTTCTACTTGAATATATTTATGCTACTATTATACTTTATACATATACTGAATTATATATTATTGTATATATATATATATATATATATATATATATATATATATACTGTATATATATATATATATATATATATATATATATATATATATATATATATACACACACCAAAGTACTAAATTATAGATTTTTCCTTGACTCCACCACCACAATCTGGTAACATCTGGTAACATTGGACTCTGAGACACGCATGTGGCCAGTTGACGGAAAATGCTCAGCTTAGCTTGCCGTTCCCGCTAAATTGAGCTATTTCTGTAGATGCGCGTCTGGCCAGCTAGCGGAAAATGGTCAACTTAGTGGACTATTCTATTTGTAGTTCGCTAATTTGAGCTTCCGCTAAATTGAGATTCGTTAAATCGGGCTTCTACTGTATAAAGAAGGAATTAGTATGGACAATTTGAATCCTTCTATTGCTAAAAACAAACTAAACAGATTCATCCCGGAGGAAAACTGGGCTCCAGTGTCTAATAGGAAAAGACAATGGGCAGTTCTCTTGCCTCTACTAACTGGAAGGGAAACCAAAGTAACAGTTGAATCGGACAAACCATGGAAATTAAACATTTTCCCTTTGGAAGGAGGCAAGTTGTTAGCCATAGGACACATGGCTCCATGGTGCTTGGATTTGCTACACACAAAACATTTATAAGGCAGAGCAGCCTTTAACCCAGGGCATTCCAAAGAGCCATGTCCATGATTCTAACATCGATTGCACAGTCCTAATTGAGCTTCTCTATCTCTTCTGTGTTCAAGAGAAATATAGGAAGAGCACTTTGAGCTTGCATGGTCAGAAGCAGGGCAAAATCTACATCTGAACATTGACTTCTTAACGGACTCTGGATTAACTGCAAGGGAATGGCTAACTCCCTTGCTAGAATCAACAGCAGTTTTTTTTCAAGGAATTTTCCTTGAAGGCAAGGGAGCTGCTAGCATCACTTTGTCTGGGTTTGACATTAAGGTCATCAGATCCCATTTTAATTCAAACTAAAACTAGGGTAATTCGAATTAATCATCTGAGACAATTCTTTCAAGAAAAATTTGGGTAGTTTATTCAAAATTAACTTGCTAATCAAAAAGAGGCCCTTGCTTCCAGCCTTAGTAAAGTCAACTCCAATCCCTTTAAGGTCTTGTAGTTGAGAATCTACAGACCTAATATAACTCTAGGTCCTTCAATTTAGAGACCGCAGGTGCATTAATAATAGAATTTAACACCTTGTCTAAGATCTCTTCTTTATTAAAAAGCAAATCATCAAGAAGAAGGAACACAGTGTCATAATTAGAATCATCTATTGGTAAATTTTTCACTAAGTGAAAAGCATCCCCTCTGAGATACCCTTTTAAATAAAGTGATTTCTGACTGTTAGTCAGGTTAGGAATGCCAGCAATGGCATTTTGAAAACCCTTTTTTAAAATTGAAGTAGGCAAAGGGATTGTGAGAATTGCTCTCAAAATGTTTAAGAACAATAGGAGGGGGGGAAGTTTTACTGAATCAATTTCATTGGCCTTGCTAGAACCACCAACCTTAGAAGTTTAGACTCCCTTTAATCCTTCTCTCTGTTCTTTGAAAGGAGATTATTCTAGGAGGATAGACAGGCAGTAAGCCCTGGAATTTTCCATATCCTCATCCTTTCTTTCTTCAGGGAGTAACAAGTAAATGTCATTGTCAAATATTTGAATTTCCATGAGGAAATTTTCAATTTGGGATCAAATGGAATCAAGGACAGAGAGTGATAAAGTATCAAGTTGAGAATTCTTCAGAGCTTTTAAGTCTTTTGTGATTAAGCATTTTTTGTGGGCTCTTTGCCTTCAGACTTTTTTTAAGTCCTCAGACTCAGGAAATAACTTTTCATTGTTTGCCATTTTGAAACAACCACCCAAACAAAGACTCGTCCCCAATTTAAGTGTGTATGACTGTTGTACTGAAAACTGTCTTATAGACCAACCAATAAGTCAGATCTTGGAGAAATTTCACCAAGAGATAATTTAAAGACATACATATACCAAGGCTTTTTCCCCCTTACAAGGGGGGTAGCCAAAAAGGAAAAGGCATAAAATCATTTCCACCCATTCCATCCCTGAATACACTCCACACCCCTCCACCCTCCCTCTTATCTCAGCACCTCCTGGATGACGGGTCATCCCTGCACCTTGTACACTGCCCTGGGTCAGAAGCAGTGTCGCTAGACACAGCACATCCACAGCAAGGCTGCTTCATTAAATCGACGACCCCCGCCTCTCCGTCCTCCCATTGCATAACGGAGAAGACGGGGAGAAATCCCTTCGGGCTGCGTCAAATTCTGCTCACACTTACTACCTCACCCCCCACCCCCCCTGCCCATTCCACCTCATGCAATCACAACATCATCCATATACAACCATTTTCCATTCAGCCGTCTTCTGTCCTCTCCCGTCCTTCCTCAACAGACATTCCCCTCTTCCCCAAAGCCCCCTTCACCCCATCCATCCACCTCATCCTAGGACGTCCCCTCATGTTCACTCCCTCCATATCTGCCTTCCATACCTCTTTTACTAGTCTTTCTTCACTCATTCTTTCCATGTGTCCAAACCATCCTAATATTCTTTCATCAACCCTATTTCCAAACTCTCTTTCCACCCCCCCTATTCTCCTACTCACCTCCTCATTTCTCACTCTAGCCTAGTAACCCCCATCATACTTCTCAGACACCTCATCACAAACACATTCAAACTCCTCTCTTCTTCTCTTATGTTCCATGTTTGTACCCCATACAGTGCTGTTGGCACAATTACTCCTTCATATAGTCTCCTCATAGCATCCATTCCCAAATGTCTATTCCTCATTCCACTCTTTAATCCACCAAGGCATTTACTCGCTTCTCTCAATCTACATTCTACCTCGACCTTCACTCCACCTTTTCCTGCCACATTTGCACCCAAGTATCTAAAACTATCCACTTCCTCCAGTCGCTCTCCCTTAATGCTCACTTCCAGTCTACTGCTACTTTCACCCCTTGTACATCTCATCACCTTACTTTTACCCACATTTATCTTCAGCTTTCTTCTATCACATACTCTCCCAAACTCTACCACCAACTTCCTCAATCCCTCCTCCGATCCTGCCACAAGCGCGGTGTCGTCCGCAAACAACAGCTGGCTCACCTCCCACTTTTCTCCATTTTCTTTTACCATCTAATCCCTGACCCACTACCCTTGAATTTACCTCTCTCACTACCCCATCCATGTATAAGTTGAACAACCAGGGTGACATAACTCATCCTTGACGAAGTCCCACCTTTACCTCAAACCACTCACTTTCTCCATTTCTAATCCTGATGCAAGCTCTACTACTCTCATAAAAACTCTTGACAGCTCCCAGAAGCTTTCCTCCTATCCCGTATATCTGCATAACCTCCCACAGTGCCTTTCTGTCTACCCTATCATAAGCCTTTTCCAGATCCATAAAAGCCCAAAAAACGTCCTTCCCTTTTCCTATAGCTTTCTCACATATCTGTCTTACCACAAAGATCTGATCTACACAACCTCTACCTGTCCTGAATCCACACTGTTTCTCACCAATTACTCCTTCAGTTCCTCTCCTAATCCTCTCAATCAAGATCCTCCCATAAGCCTTCCCAACTACACTTAACAAGCTAATCCCTCTGAAACTACTACATTCACACTTGTCCCCTTTTCCGAAAGTAAATGGAAAAGAACAGACAAAGCAAAGGAAACGAAGATTAGAAAGAATAGAGGCCACCAAATTCTATAGAACAATTCAATAAACCTTGTAAAAAAAATATGGGAATAATTTGTGCCCCCTTAGTGCCGGTTACCTTCCATCAAGGGGAAAGCAAGGTCCTCAAATGAGGAAATGACCAAAGTCCAAACAAACTCTCAAAATGAGAGAATATCAGGAAGCTGGCTTTTGTAACCACTTATCATACATACATATACCAAGGCTTTTTCCCCCTTACAAGGGGGGTAGCCAAAAAAGGAAAAGGTATAAAATCATTCCCACCCATTCCATCCCTGAATACACTCCACACCCCTCCACTCCCCCTCTTATCTTAGCACCTTCTGGATGACGGGTCATCCCTGCACCTTGTCCACTGCCCTGGGCCAGAAGCAGCATCGCAAGACACAGCACATCCACAGCAAGGCTGCTTCATTAAATCGGCGACCCCCCCCTCTCCGTCCCCCCCATGCATAAAAGGAGAAGACGGGGAGAAATCCCTTCGGGCTGCATCAAATTTTGTTCACACTTACTACCTCACCCCCCATCCCCCCACCCATTCCACCTCATGCATCACAACATCATCCATATACAACCATTCTCCATTCACCCCCTGTCTTCTGTCCTCTCCCATCCTTCCTCAACAAACATTCCCCTCTTCCCCAAAGCCCCCTTCACCCCATCCATCCACCTCATCCTAGGACATCCCCTCATGTTCACTCCCTCCACATCTGCCTTCCATACCTCTTTTACTAGTCTTTCTAAACTCATTCTTTCCATGTGTCCAAACCATCCTAATACTCTTTCATCAACCCTATCTCCCTATCAACCACTTATCGTAACTTTAAATAATAAAGTGCTAGATTGTAGTTTACGACAAAGGGGGAATTAAGTTAAAAGTTAAAATCGACTACAAAAAATTATTAACAAGTTAAATTCAAACATTGAGAAGATTAATCCAACCAATGTTTGTAAAGATTAATTTCATCAAGTTTGAGAAAGTTAATTTCATGACATTTGAGAAGTTTTGACAATGTTTGAGAAGGTTAAACCTATGAAAATTGAAGTTTAATAAATACAAGAATATGGTGGGGGAAAAGAATACTGCCACCAAGTATCCCACTTGGATCGCATATATCCTAAAAAGAAAAGTGAAGGCATAAAGGGTGCTGGAGGGCCTCGGGCCAGCACCCTAAGGTTTGGGTCTTTTAATGTGCGTGGATGTGGTACAGATGAGAGTAAAAGGGAAGAGATAGGTAGTATGTTTGTGAGAAGAAAGATGGATGTGTTGGCTTTGAGTGAAACTAAGTTGAAAGGGAAGGGTGAGTGTAAGTTTGGGAGTGTAAGTGGGAGGTTATCAGGAGTGAAGAGAGGGCGAGGGAGGGAAGGGGTGGCTATTCTAGTAAGTGAGGAGATAGGTAAACAGGTAGTGGAGTGGAAGGAGGTTTCCTCAAAGATAATGTGGATGAAGGTGAAACTGGGAAAGGAGATGTGGGTCTTTGTAAGTGCATATGGGCCTGGCAGTGAGAAGAGCGTGGAAGAAAGGGAGGCCTTTTGAATAGATTTAAATGAGTGCATAGAGGGTTTAGGAAGAAATGTCAATGTAATAGTACTGGGAGACCTTAATGCTAGGGTAAGAAATGGTCCAATAGATGGAGTGGTTGGGAAGTGTGGAGTTCCAGGAAAGAATCGTAGTGGAGAGTTGATGGTGGAAATGTGTCTAGAAAGAGAGTTGATGATAGCAAATACAGTGTTTCGGAAGAAAGTCAAGCATAAGTACACATGGGAGAGGGTGGTGGAGGGAAGGGTGGTAGATAGAGCGCTAATGGATTATGTAGTGGTAAATAGGGATTATGATAGGAAGAGTTAAGGATGTACATGTGCTAAGGGGAGAGGGTGGGGGAATATCAGATCATTTTCTGGTGGAAGGTAAGTTGAGAGTGAAGGACAGATGGAGAAAGAGGAAAGGGACAAAAGGTAGGGAGGTTCTTAGAGTGAACTCCTTGAATGAAAAGGAAAAGGAGAAGGAGTACGAAAAGAAGCTGAAGGAGGAGTGGGAGGGAGTAAAGGATGGAGCAGAGATGGGTGTGGAGGAGGAATGGGGATGGTTCAAGGAGGGAGTCTTAAAGTGTGCAAGGATGGTGTGTGGAACAAGAAGGACAGGGGGAAATAGAAGAAAGGGTAGTGAATGGTGGGATGAGGAAACAAAGAAGGTTGTAGAAGAGAAGAAGCGAGCATTCACAGATTGGTTACAAAAGAGGACGGGGGAGTCATATGAGACGTACAAAGAAAAGAAAAGAGAAGTAAAGCAAAAGGTAAAGGAGGCAAAGAGGAGAGCAGATGTGAAATGGGGTAAGAGTATGACAGAAAATTTTGAAAGTAATAAAAAGATGTTTTGGAAAGAAATTAAGAGAGGAAGAGGAGGCGAATCAAGTAGGGAAGAAAAGGTAAAAGGTACAGATGGAGAGATGATAATGGAAGAGATGGCAGTAAGGGGATGATGGGCAGAATATTTTAGGGAGTTGCTAAATGTGAAGGAGGATAGGGAAGGAAAGATAGCTGCAGTGGGAAATGCGAAGAAAATGGGAGTGATGAGTGAGGAGAATGGAGGAGAAATAAGGAAGGATGAGGTGAAGGCAGTTGTAAAGATGATGAAAGCAGGTAAGGCACCTGGTCTGGATGGATGCCATGCAGAATGTCTGAAGAAGGGAGGTTCAGTGATGGTGGACTGGTTGGTGAGGTTATTTAATGTTTGCTGGTGAGAGGGTAGAGTACCGGAGGACTGGAGAAGTGCCTGTATAGTTCCTCTTTACAAGGGAAAAGGGGACAAGTGTGAATGTAGTAGTTTCAGAGGGATTAGCCTGTTAAGTGTAGTAGGGAAGGCTTATGGGAGGATCTTGATTGAGAGGATTAGGAGAGGAACAGAAGGAGTAATTGGTGAGGAACAGTGTGGATTTAGGACAGGTAGAGGTTGTGTAGATCAGATCTTTGTGGTAAGACAGATATGTGAGAAAGCTATAGGAAAGGGGAAGGATGTTTTTTTGGCTTTTATGGATCTGGAAAAGGCTTACGATAGGGTAGACAGAAAGGCACTGTGGGAGGTTATGCAGATTTATGGGATAGGAGGAAAGCTTTTGGGAGCTGTCAAGAGTTTTTATGAGAGTAGTAGAGCTTGTGTCAGGATTAGAAATGGAGAGAGTGAGTGGTTTGAAGTAAAGGTGGGACTTCATCAAGGATGCGTTATGTCGCCCTGGCTGTTCAACTTATACATGGATGGGGTGGTGCGAGAGGTGAATGCTAGGGTAGTGGGTCAGGGATTGGAGATGGTTAAAGAAAATGGAGAAAAGTGGGAGGTGAGCCAGCTGTTGTTTGCGGACGACACCGCGCTTGTGGCAGGGTCAGAGGAGGGATTGAGGAAGCTGGTGGCAGAGTTTGGGAGAGTATGTGATAGAAGAAAGCTAAAGATAAATGTGGGTAAAAGTAAGGTGATGAGATGTACAAGGGGTGAAAGTGGCAGTAGACTGGAAGTGAACATTAAGGGAGAGCGACTGGAGGAAGTGGATAGTTTTAGATACTTGGGTGCAAGTGTAGCAGGAAAAGGTGGAGTGAAGGTGGAGGTAGAATGTAGATTGAGAGAAGCGAGTAAATGCCTTGGTGGATTAAAGAGTGTAATGAGGAATAGACATTTGGGAATGGATGCGAAGAGGAGACTGTATGAAGGAGTGATTGTGCCAACAGCACTGTATGGGGCAGAAACGTGGAACATAAGAGAAGAAGAGAGAAGGAGTTTGAATGTGTTTGAGATGAGGTGTCTGAGAAGTATGATGGGGGTTACTAGGCTGGATAGAGTGAGAAATGAGGAGGTGAGGAGGAGAACAGGGGTGAAAAAGGAGCTGGGAGATAGGGTTGATGAAAGAATATTAGGATGGTTTGGACACATGGAAAGAATGAGTGAAGAAAGACTAGTAAAAGAGGTATGGAAGGCAGATGTGGAGGGAGTGAACATGAGGGGACGTCCTAGGATGAGGTGGATGGATGGGGTGAAGGGGGCTTTGGGGAAGAGGGGAATGTCTGTTGAGGACGGAAGACAGAGGTGAGTGGAGAATGGTTGTATATGGATGATGTTGTGATTGCATGAGGAGGAATGGGCAGGGGGGGGGTAGTATGTGTGAGTAAATTTTGACGCAGCCCGAAGGGATTTCTCCCCGTCCTCTCCTTATATGCAAGGGGGGACGGAGAGGGGGGTCGCCGATTAAATGAAGCGGCCTTGCTGTGGATGTGCTGTGTCTTGCGACACTGCTTCTGACCCAGGGCGGTGGGCAGGGTGCAGGGATGACCCGTCATCCAGGAGGTGCTCAGATGAGAGGGAGGGTGGGAGGGATGTGGAGTGTATTTAGGGATGAAATGAAGGGAGTGTTTTTATGCCTTTCCCTTTTTGGCTACCTCCCTTGGAAGGGGGAAAAAGCCTTGGTATATGTATATGTATGTTTGAGAACTTATCAGTCACTGTTTTCTACCAGGTTGGTTTCTCAAATGGTGGTATCTTGAAATTTGAAGATCTTGGAAGCCTAAAAAAACTCTGAAGATATAAGGTCCCTTGCCAAGAGGTTTCTAAGTTAGAGGTCCGTCTGGAACCAGAGCTCTGGGAGGTCTGTCTCGCCATTAGTGCAGACTGTATTCGGAGGGACTCTTACGAGTTTGAAACGAGCTCAAAATGCCATGGGTTAATATTTACTTTAAGTAATTTCTTAGTTAATCCCTGATTTGTCAAACCAAAATTTATTACATAGATTTAACAAACAAATAAAGAGGAGGGGAGTTAAATTGTATCTTATTTAAAGTTACGATAGGCATGGTTCAAAGTTTCAGGACAGGCTCGGCTCTTGAATCGAAAGAAATAAACACTTTGAGGGAAAGTTTCCCAAACAAAGGTAAGCACTAAAGATTCCCAATAACAATTACCACACTCTAATTACTACCCTTATTTTTCTACCAGTCAGGAAGTCCTCCATCCACTCCAATAATTTTCCTCCGATGCCACCTTCTGATTCTATTTTTCTTATTAATTTCTTGTGTGGTACCTTATTAAATGCTTTTAGTAGGTGATAGGCACAGTCTGCCCATTCATCCGTCTCTTGTATTGTTTCTATTAGTCTTGAATAGAAGCAGATAAGGTTTGCTGTACATGATCTTCCTTGTTTAAATCCAAATTGATTTGGATTGAGTATAGTTTTTTCTTCCAGATGTTTGACCCATCTACTTTTCATAACTTTTTCACATATTTTTGCTACTGTGCTTGTTAGGGAGACCGGTCTGTAGTTAGTTGGATTTTCCTTGTTTCCTCCTTTATATATTGTTACAATATTTGCATATTTCCAGTCTTGTGGTACCTTTCCTTCTTTGGGCAAGCATTTGATTATGTTGTATATTTCATCTGTTAACTCCTCTATGCATTCTTTCAGTATCCAATTTGCAATATCATCCAGACCATGCAATTTTCTGACATAAAGGTTTTTTATTTGGTGGCTGATTTCTTTCTGTGTTACAGTTATTTCTTTCATTGGGAAGGATTTCTGTCTCTCTATTCCCTCACAGTTAGGTGAGTTCTCAATTTACCTAGTATTTACATAGCTGTATTTACCTAGTTGTATTTTGCGGGAAGGGGAGCTATGCTCGTAGTGTCCCATCTTTGTATCTTGCAGTGTCTAGTTTGCTCTTAAACTCATGAATGGTTTTTGTGCACACTATTTCATTGTCCAGTTTGTTCCAAGTGTCCACCACTCCATGTGGAAAACTTTTTCTTCAGATTTCTTCTGTAGCTATGTTTTTTTATTTTCTTTCCATGTCCTCTTGTGCTTCTCATGTCCCAGATTAACAAGTCCTCTCTATCGAGTATTTCTGTGCCCTTCATGATTCTGTAGATGGTCAGTAGGTCGCCTCTCTTTCTTCTTTGCTCCAGAGTTGGTAACTCCAGTTTAGCCAATCTCTCCTCATATGACAAGTTTGCAAGTGCAGGTGCCATTTTTGTGGCTGCTCTCTGGATTCGTTCTATTTTCTTTATATTCTTTTTGGTACTGGGTGACCACAATGTCGCTGCATATTCTAGTCTAGGCCTTATCAATGTGACCAATATTTTTTTAATCATTTCTTTGTCCAGATATGTAAATGCCACTTTTATTGATCTTAGCAAGTTGTAGGATTCTACGACAATTTTGTTTATCTTTTTATCATAGGACAAGTTGTTTGATGTAATTACACCCAACTCTTTTTCGGATCTCTCCTTCTTTACCTCCTTGGTTCCAATTTTATATTGTCCTGATATTCTATTTTTGCTTTTTCCAAACTCCATTATGCTACACTTGTTAATAAAGACCACTTTCCATTTCTGACTCCAGTTCCATACCTTATTCAGGTCTTCCTGCAGTGATTCGCAATACTTTTCAGTTTTTACTTACCTTAACAGTTTGGCATCATCTGCAAAGAAGCTCTTGTAACCTTTCACATCATCATCCATCTCATTCACATAAATAGCAAACATTAAGTGAATATTTTTCTCTGAGCACTACTCTCATCTTTCTACCAATCAGGAAGTCCTCCATCCATTTTAGTAGGTTCCCTTGTATCCCCCCTATATGTTCCAATTTGAAATGATTGCTCATAATTTCTGCCATATCTTGTTCTTCTGTATATTCATAATTTCCCTGGCACAGCTTTTCTATTTCTTGTTTGTTATTTAGTTTACCATTCACATATCTGTAAAATAGTTGAGGTTGTTCTTTGCATTTTTCTATTATTTCTTTTTCATAGTTTCTCTTTTCATCTCTGCATGTGTGTGTATTGCCATTAAGCAGTATGTTAGGTATGTGACAAACAAGAAATATTGCAGGTGACAGCAGCAAGGGATAACAGTACCAGTACCCCTGTTCTGCAGCCAGTCTCCAGCAGTGACCCTGTTCTGCAGCAAGGTGCAGCAGTGACCCTGTTCTGCAGCCAGGTGCCAGCAGTTATGCTTCACTCTAGCCATACTCATCCCCATCATATGTAGGTTATCTTGTTGTTTGTATTATTCCAGTATCACACAAACACTTTTCTCACTTCTTTTGTTTTTGCATTTCAAAGATCTATTTTTTCTATGAAATGGTTATGTTAGGTTTAAGTTAGGATATATTAGATGAGTCAGCCCTGTATTTTGCCTACTGCCCTGGTTCAGAAGCAATGTAACAAGACACAGTACCGTATTTTTCGGTGTATGACCCGCGGCTTTTTGCCTCGGAAAGGGGCCAAAAATCGGGGGTGCGGGTGATATAAAGGTGCGGGTCATCTGTGGATTCTGGTTAGAAATTGCCCTCTTACGCAATCAAAAAAAAAAAAAAAAAGAAAAAAAAAATTGAACGATTAGTTTAGTTTAGTTGGGTGCCCTCTCGGATCGGGGATTTGCGGGAGGACCGACCGGGTTCGTCAAATGAAAGTTGATCAATGTCATAATACAGCGCGCACGATCGAGACAAACGACAAAGAGAAGGTAGGATTTGTCAGTATCTTACCCACTTTACATGTTCTTGTTATTAATAAAGGCATTATCACAAATAAAACAGGCTTAACTAAACAGCATGAACATACAATGCAAGACTGACTGGTACCAACACCAACATCGTGTGCCGCGATCAAACAAAAACAAGTGGGCAGCCATTTTCGCAGTTACAAATTACAAACTGTACCTGATTCCTTAATGCTAAATTTGTGCATTGCATGTGCATAATGGGTCGTTCAAGCATGGAGAAAAATTAAAGAATCGACTATTCAGAACGATTTCCGTAAATCAGAAATGTACCATCCTGCAATGTTCGATGCATGCTACGACTCGGAAAAGGAATCTGACAAATCTGAAATCGAAATGGAAACGGATGAGGTCACTGCATCAGAATTGGCCAATTTATACCACAACCTCTTCCATGACGAAACAGAGGATGAGGAATTCGATGGCTTCGTGAGCGATGATAGGCCTTAATAAACATTATTGACTCTGTTGTCTGTGATCACTGACTGCTTTTTTTCTAATAACGATGTGCTCCATTGACTCGGTTCATAACAGTTCACAGTTCAGTAATGTGCTCTATTATTGTTCTATTCTATTGAAAACTAACCATTGGAAATTGTTTGGTTTAATAATTAATTACCAGTCTTTGTATGGCATTTATAAACCAATTGATTGATTACCGGTAAACAACCAAACAGGGTTTTATGGCATTATTTACACAAATTGATTAAGGTTCTTTGTAATATATATATAAGTGTAATAAAATACATTGAAATGTAATTTGTTGGTTATTCTTCATCTTCATCACAATCAGAAATAAATAGGACAGGAGGAATGCTGGTATCATGATCATGAATCGCAATGCCGCGTCTTCGACCCATCCCAAAAGCATTGTAAGATCAGTTGCACACTTTCGAGATCACCCCTCTTTCACTAAAGCTACCACTACATCTAGTGGCAGCTTCAGAAACCAAATTGTGAGGTTGTGTACGTACGTGTCGGCCTTTGATGTGTGATGAATCCTGAAAAGCAAGATATCACCAAGAAACCCGCCAGTATCGGAAAACATGTATCTTTTTTTATAAATCACATAAGCATTGATGAAACAGAAAATTTAGAAAAAGCCTCAGCTTTGAAATTACTTTGATCACCACGTCAACGGCCGGCTGTAACAACAACCGCTGTGAGCTGTGCCTGTGGCCACCCATGCATGGGTAGTATACATCGTCGGATCTACAGTGCCGTGCATGCCATATGACTGCGGGTCATACAGCGGTGCGGGTCTTGTGTGGATTTTCACTAAGGTGTAAGGGGGTGCGGGTCATATAACGGTGCGGGCTATAGTCCGAAAAATCTCTGCATGTGTGTGTATTGCCATTAAGCAGTATGTTAGGTATGTGACAAACAAGAAATATTGCAGGTGACAGCAGCAAGGGATAACAGTACCAGTACCCCTGTTCTGCAGCCAGTCTCCAGCAGTGACCCTGTTCTGCAGCAAGGTGCAGCAGTGACCCTGTTCTGCAGCCAGGTGCCAGCAGTTATGCTTCACTCTAGCCATACTCATCCCCATCATATGTAGGTTATCTTGTTGTTTGTATTATTCCAGTATCACACAAACACTTTTCTCACTTCTTTTGTTTTTGCATTTCAAAGATCTATTTTTTCTATGAAATGGTTATGTTAGGTTTAAGTTAGGATATATTAGATGAGTCAGCCCTGTATTTTGCCTACTGCCCTGGTTCAGAAGCAATGTAACAAGACACAGTACATCTACAGCAAGGCCATTCCAGTTAGCAACCTCCCCTCTTTGTCACCTCATGCGGAAAAAAGAGAAGACGGAGAAATTCCTCTGGGCTGCATCAAAACATCATTCACACTTAACAACTCCATCCCTCTATCCCCCACCTGCTCCCATCCTTGCATCATGGTGTATGCATGTAATAGTTATGTCATCTGTATAAGAAGAAATTTTCATTTCTGAGGTGTTGGGTGTAGGTATATTGTATATGTAAAGATTAAAGAAGTATGGTGGGGGTTACTAGGCTGGATAGAGTGAGAAATGAGGAGGTGAGGAGGAGAACAGGGGTAAAAAAGTATTTGGGAGATAGGGTTGATGAAAGAATATTAGGATGGTTTGGACACATGGAAAGAATGAGTGAAGAAAGACTAGTAAAAGAGGTATGGAAGGCAGATGTGGAGGGAGTGAACATGAGGGGACGTCCTAGGATGAGGTGGATGGATGGGGTGAAGGGGGCTTTGGGGAAGAGGGGAATGTCTGTTGAGGAAGGAAGGGAGAGGACGGAAGACAGAGGTGAGTGGAGAATGGTTGTATATGGATGATGTTGTGACTGCATGAGGAGGAATGGGCGGGGGGGTGGGGGGTGGGGTAGTATGTGTGAGTAAATTTTGACGCAGCCCGAAGGGATTTCTCCCCGTCTTCGCCTTATATGCAAAGGGGGACGGAGAGGGGGGGGGTCGCCGATTAAATGAAGCGGCCTTGCTGTGGATGTGCTGTGTCTTGCGACACTGCTTCTGACCCAGGGCGGTGGGCAGGGTGCAGGGATGACCCGTCATCCAGGAGGTGCTCAGATGAGAGGAAGGGTGGGAGGGGTGTGGAGGGTATTTAGGGATGAAATGGGTGGGAGTGTTTTTATGCCTTTCCCTTTTTGGCTACCTCCCTTGGAAGGGGGAAAAAGCCTTGGTATATGTATGTATGTAAAGATTAAAGAATGTGGGAGATAGAACTGATCCCTGTGGTACTGTTCCTAAAGTTTCTGGTGTGCAATGATTGGACATTATATGACATGTAGACATTTCTACACAGCCATTCTCCACTCACCCCTATCTCCTGCCTTCTCCCTTCCTTGCCCAGCAGACATTCCCACATTGCTCACTGCCTCTTTCACCCCAAATATCCATCTCATCCTTGGTTGTCCCCTTAAGTTCACTCCAGCCACCTCTGCCTAACACATCTCTTTTATTTATATATCTTCACTCATTCTTTCCCTATATCCAAACCATCCCAGTACTCTTTCATCAGCCTTATCTGCCATCTTCTTTTCTGTTCCTGCACCCCTCCTCAGCTTGTTTCTCACTCCAACCAATGTTGTAACTCCTACCATACTTTTTAGACATTTCATCTCACATTTAAACTTTCCCTCTCTGCCTTAAATTCCAGGACTCTGCCCCAGACAGTGCCATTGGCACAATCACCACTTCATATAATCTCCTCTGCATCCATTCCCAGGTGCCTATTTCTCATGACACTTTTTAATCCCCCAAGGGATTATCTCCACCTCCACTTCCCCCAATCCTACCACATGTGACCCCAACTACCTCCAGCCACTCTCCTTTAAGACTTACTTCCAACTTACTGCCATCCTGTCTCCTTGTACATCTCATCACTTTACTTTTACCCATATTTACCTTCAAATTTTCTCCTATTGCATACTCCATCACTAACAATCTTAATCCCCCTCTCACCAAACCACAAGTGCAGTGTCCTCAAAGAGCAACTGACTCACCTCTCAATTTTCTCCATTTTCTTTAACCACCTCCAGTCCCCTGCCCATTACCCTCGCATTTACCTTCTGCACCATCCCATTCATGTACACATTGAACAGCCATACCAACATGACACATCCCTGTCGCAGTCCCACCTTTACCTCTAACCACTAACTCTTTCCATTTCTAATTCTAACAAAGGCTCTACAACTCTCACAGAATCTCTTGAATGCCCTTGACAGCTTCCTCCAATCCATATATACAAAACCTCTCATAATGCCTATCTATTCTGTCATAAACCTCTTTCTGATCCTTAAAGGCCCAGAAAAGATCCTTACATTTTGTTAAAGGTTTCTCATATATCTGCCTTACCACAAATATCTAATCCACGCAACCCCTACCTTTCCTAAACCCACACTGTTCCTCAACAATTACTCCCTATGTTCCTCTCCTAAACCTCTCAAAACCCTCTCAACTAGTGTAGTCTTCTCAACTACACTCAACTAGTGTAGTCTTCTCAACTACACTCGACAAAATGATTCCTCTGAAACTACTACTCACATTTGTCCCCTTTTCCCTTGTAAAGCAGATATATATAGGCACTCTTCCAGTCCTCTGGCACTCTACCCTCCCTTAGAGACACATTAAACAACCTCACTAGTGCATATGGGCCTGGCAGTGAGAAGAGTGTAGAAGAAAGTGAGGCCTTTTGGACAGAATTAAATGAGTACATAGAGGATTTAGGGAGAAATGTCAATGTAATAGTACTGGGAGACCTTAATGCTAGGGTAGGAACTGGTCCAATTGATTTAGTGGTTGGGAAGTGTGGAGTCCCAGGAAAAAATTGTGGTGGAGAGTTGATGGTGGAAATGTGTCTAGAAAGAGAGTTGATAGCAAATACAGTATTTCGGAAGAAAGTCAAGCATAAGTACACATGGGAGAGGGTGGTGGATGGAAGAGTGGTAGATAGAGCGTTGATGGAATATGTAGTGGTAAATAGGACTATGATAGGAAGAGTTAAGGATGTACATGTGCTAAGGAGACAGGGTGGGGGAATATCAGATCATTTTTTGGTGGAAGGTAAGCTGAGAGTGGAGGATAGATGGAGAAAGAGGAAAGGGACAAAAGGTAGGGAGGTTCTTAGAGTGAACTCGTTAAAGGAAAAAGAGAAGGAGTACAAGAAGAAGCTGAGAGAGGAGTGGGAGGGAGTGAAGGATAGAGTAGAGGGTGTGGAGGAGGAATGGGGATGGTTCAAGGAGGGAGTCACAAAGTGTGCAAGGATGGTGTGTGGAACAAGAAGGACAGGAGGAAATAGAAGGAAGGGTAGTGAATGGTGGGATGAGGAAACAAAGAAGGTTGTAGAAGAGAAGAAGCGAGCTTTCACAGATTGGTTACAAAATAGGACGAGGGAGTCATATGAGAAGTACAAAGAAAAGAGAAGTAAATCAAAAGGTAAAGGAGGCAAAGAGGAGAGCATATGGGAAGTGGGGTAAGAGTATGACAGAAAATTCTGAAAGTAATAAAAAGATGTTTTGGAAAGAAATTAAGAGAGGAAAAGGAGGCGAATCAAGTAGAGAAGAAAAGGTAAAAGGTGCAGATGGAGAGATGATAATGGAAGAGAAGGCAGTAAGGGGAAGATGGGCAGAATATTTTAGGGATTTGCTAAATGTGAAGGAGGATAGGGAGGTAAAGATTGTTGCATTGGGAAATGCTAAGAAAATGAGAGTGATAAGTGAGGAAAATGGAGGAGAAATAAGGAAGGATGAAGTGAAGGCAGTTGTTAAGATGATGAAAGCAGGTAAGGCACCTGGTCTGGATGGATGCCATGCAGAATGTCTAAAAAAAGGAGGTACAGTGATGGTGGACTGGTTGGTGAGGTTATTTAATGTTTGCTGGAGAAAGGGTAGAGTGCCGGAGAACTGAAGGAGTGCCTGAATAGTTCCACTTTACAAGGGAAAAGGGGACAAGTGTGAATGTAGTAGTTTCAGAGGGATTAGCTTGTTAAGTGTAGTTGGGAAGGCTTATGGGAGGATCTTGATTGAGAGGATTAGGAGAGGAACAGAGGGAGTAATTGGTGAGGAACAGTGTGGATATAGGACGGGTAGAGGTTGTGTAGATCAGATCTTTGTGGTAAGACAAATATGTGAGAAAGCTATAGGAAAGGGGAAGGATGTTTTTTGGGCTTTTATGGATCTGGAAAAGGCTTACGATAGGGTAGACAGAAAGGCACTGTGGGAGGTTATGCAGATATATGGGATAGGAGAAAAGCTTCTAGGAGCTGTCAAGAGTTTTTATGAGAGTAGTAGAGCTTGTGTCAGAATTAGAAGTGGAGAGAGTGAGTGGTTCGAGGTAAAGGTGGGACTTGGTCAAGGATGCATTATGTCTCCCTGGTTGTTCAACTTATACATGGATGGGGTAGTGCGAGAGGTAAATTCAAGGGTAGTGGGTCAGGGATTGGAGATGGTTAAAGAAAATGGAGAAAAGTGGGAGGTGAGCCAGCTGTTGTTTGCTGATGACATTGCACTTGTGGCAGGATCGGAGAAGGGACTGAGGAAGTTGGTGACAGAGGTTTTGGAGAGTATGTGATAGAAGAAAGCTAAAGATAAATGTGGGTAAAAGTAAGGTGATGAGATGTACAAGGGGTGAAAGTGGCAGTAGACTGGAAGTGAGCATTAAGGGGGAGCGACTGGAGGAAGTGGATAGTTTTAGATACTTGGGTGCAAATGTGGCAGGAAAAGGTGGAGTGAAGGTGGAGGTAGAATGTAGATTGAGAGAAGCATGTAAATGCCTTGGTGGATTGAAGAGTGTAATGAGAAAGAGACATTTGGGAATGGATGCTAAGAGGAGATTGTATTTACCTAGTTGTAATATACCTGGAAGGGAGCTATGCTCCTGGTGACCCATCTTTGTATCTCTCCGCATCAAGTTTTATCTTAAAATCTTTTAAAATTTTTGCACATACTGTTTTGTTGTCTAATTTGTTCCATGTATTAATCACTCTGTGTGGGAAACTGTTCCTTTTCAAGTTTTTTCTATAACTATCTTTTTTCAGTTTTTTTCGTGTCCTCTCGTTTTACCGTTGTCCCACACTAACAGGTCATTTCTGTCTAAAACTTCCATTCCTTTCATTATTCTGTAGATAGTC
Source organism: Oratosquilla oratoria (assembly GCF_046742065.1). Lineage (NCBI taxonomy): Eukaryota > Metazoa > Arthropoda > Malacostraca > Stomatopoda > Squillidae > Oratosquilla > Oratosquilla oratoria. Next base: position 97,443,017 of record NC_134777.1, read on the forward strand.
AGCAAATCTCCTCTTTCTCTTCTTTGTTCCAGAGTTGATAGGTTCAGTTTGGATAGTCTTTGCTCATATGTTAGTTCGGCGAGAGTCAGTGCTAGTTTGGTTGTCGCTCTTTGTAATCTTTCTAGTTTCTTAATATTCTTTTTGGTATTGGGTGTCCATAGTGATGCTGGGTACTCAAGTATTGGTCTTATTAGTGTAGTTAGTATTTTCTTTATCATTTCTTCATCCATATAAGTAAATGCCACTTTGATTGACCTCAATAAATTTTAGGTTTCTCCGAATATTTTATTTATATGATTATCAGGTTTCATGTCCTTTCCAATCATCACTCCAAGATCTTTTTCAGAGTTTTCTTTTTTTCTTTTTTCTTCTCCAATTCTTTAATCTTTTGATATTCTGTTTTTACTCTTTCCAGATTCCATTATACTGCATTTCTTTATATTAAATTTCACTTCCCACTTTTGAGTCCAATTCCATATCGTGTCCAGATCTTGTTGCAATGAGTTGCAGTCCTCTTCCGTTTTTACCTTAAGTAATTTTGCATCATCTGCAAAAAAAAATTCATATAGCACTCCATGCCTTCATTCATGTCATTGATGTATACGGTGAACATGATCGGGAGTGATTGTGCCAATAGCACTGTATGGGGCAGAAACATGGAACATAAGAGAGGAAGAGAGAAGGAGTTTGAATGTGTTTGAGATGAGGTGTCTGAGAAGTATGATGGGGGTTACTAGGCTAGATAGAGTGAGAAATGAGGAGGTGAGGAGAAGAGGGGGGGTGGAAAGAGAGTTTGGAAATAGGGTTGATGAAAGAGCATTAGGATGGTTTGGACACATGGAAAGAATGAATGAAGAAAGACTAGTAAAAGAGGTATGGAAGGCAGATGTGGAGGGAGTGAACATGAGGGGACGTCCTAGGATGAGGTGGATGGATGGGGTGAAGGGTGCTTTGGGGAAGAGGGGAATGTCTGTTGAGGAAGGACGGGAGAGGATGGAAGACGGGTGAATGGAGAATGGTTGTATATGGATGATGTTGTGATAAATGAGGTGGAATGGGTGGGGGGATGGGGGATGAGGTAGTATGTGTGAGCAAAATTTAACGCAGCCCAAAGGCATTTCTCCCTGTCTTCTCCTTTTATGCATTGGGGGGACGGAGAGGGGGGGTCGCTGATTTAATGAAGCGGCCTTGCTGTGGATGTGCTGTGTCTGGTGACACTGCTTCTGACCCAGGGCAGTGGACAAGGTGCAGGGATGACCCGTCATCCAGGAGGTGCTAAGATAAGAGGGAGGGTGGAGGGGTGTGGAGTGTATTCAGGGATGGAATGGGTGGAAATGATTTTATGCCTTTTCCTTTTTGGCTACCCCCCTTGTAAGGGGGAAAAAGCCTTGGTATATGTATGTATCCGACCTAGATATGGACCAAAAGGTCTCCTGTCGGCATGCTCCGCCTTTGTAATCCTTTGTATGTATGTACTAGTGGAGGAGGAATGGGGATGGTACAAGGAGGGAGTTGCATGGCATGCAAAAACTGTGTGTGGAACAAGGAGGATGGGAGGAAATAGAAGAAAGGGTAGTGAGTGGTGGGATGAGGATGCAAAGAAGGTTCTAGAAGAGAAGTGAGCTTTCACAGATTGGTTACAAAATAGGACAAGGGTATCATATGAGAGGTACAAAGAAAAGGAAAGAGAAGTAAAGCATAAGATAAAAGAGGCAAAGAGGAGAGCAGATGTGAAATGGGGTAAGAGTATGAGAGAAAATTTTGAAAGTAATAAAAAAATATTTTGGAAATAAAGAGAAAGAAGAGGTGAATCAAGTGAGAAAGGGTGAAGGGTGCAGATGGAGAGTATGGTGTAGGAGATTGCAGTAAGCAGAAGATTGGCAGAGTAGTTAAGGGAGTTACTAAATGTGAAGGAGGATGGAGAGAGAGGGGTGGTTGCAGTGCACACCACTAAGAAAATGAGTGATGACTAAACAACAACGCGGACAAATGGGCCGGGACGGGGCGGGGGTGGTTGTTTACCTAGCTGTATTATATGGAAAGGGAGCTATACCCGTAGTGACCTGCCATTGTATCTTTCAGCATCAAATTAATTTTTAAAATCTTGAATTGTGTTTACACACACTGCCTTATCTAATTTATTCCAGATATCCACCACTCTGTGTGGGAAGCTATTCTTTTTCAGATATTATCCATAACTATCCTTTTTGAGTTTCTTTTCATGTCCTTTTGTTTTTCTCTTGTCCCACTTTAATAAATCTAAAGGACTTCCATTCCTTTCATGATTCTATAAATAGTTGCTACAGTAGATATCCTCTTTCTCTTCTTTGTTCCAGAGTTGGTAGTTCCAATTTGGACAATCTTGGATCATATGTCAATTTGGAGAGTGTTGGTGCCATCTTTGTCGATGCTCCGGGGTATTGGGTGCATGTTATTGTGGCAAAGTAGCATGCAGTTGATACTTTAGGGTCTATATGGGGCGCCCCTATGGACCAGAGCCACACATCAATTTGTCTGTGTTAGAGGAAGTCTATTCATAGAAAAATGATGACACTTATTATACTGTGACTGTCCCTCCATTAGGCTGTCCCCCCACCCTTTGTTACTGTCCTATACCATTTCTCTGAATATTCATTTCCTTTTTTCACCTTTTCTGTGGTGGGGAAAAAGAATGCTGCCACCAAGTCTTCACACTTGAGTTGTATGAGGAGACAAAAACGGGATGGGGATAGGACTAGGAATCCTGCTACCTGTAGCCCCAAAGGGGACATCCTTAGAAAAAAGTAAAGGCATAAGAGGGTCTAGGAGTTTTCTAACCAGTGCCCTAAGGTTTGGATCTTATAATGTGCGTGAATGTGGTACAAATGAGAGTACAAGGGAAGAGATAGGTAGTATGTTTGTGTGAAGAAAGATGGATGTGTTGGCATTGAGTGAAACTAAGTTGAAAGGGAGGGGTGAGTGTGAGTTTGGGAAGGTAGTTGGGAGGTTCTCAGGAGTGAAGAGATGGACGAGGGAGAGAAGGGGTGGCTATACTAATAAGTGAAGAAATAGGTAAGCGTGTAGTGGAGTGGAAGGAGGATTCATCAAGATTAATGTGGATGGAGGTGAAGCTGGGAAGGGATATGTGGGTTTTTGTAAGTGCGTCTGGGGCTGGTAGTGAGAAAAGTGTAGAGGAAAGGGAGGCATTTTGAATGAATTTAAATGAGTGCATAGAGGGATTGGGGAGAAATGTTAATATAGCAGTATTGGGAGACCTTAATGCTAGAGTAGGAAATAAACCAATAGATGGAGTGATTGGGAAGTATGTAGTTCCAGGAAAAAATCATAGTGGAGAGTTGATGGTGGAGATGTGTCTCAAAAGAGAGTTGATGATAGCAAATACAGTGTTTAGTAAGAAAGTTGAGCATAAGTACACATGGTAGAGGGTGGTGGATGGAAAGGTGGTAGAGAATTAATGGATTATATAGTGGTAACCAGGAGTATAGTAGGAAGAGTTAAGGATGTACATGTTCTAAGGGGAGAGAGTAGGGGAACATCAGATCATTTTTTTTTGGATGGAAGGTAAGTTGAGAGTGGAGAATAGATGGAGAAAGAGGAAAAGGGCAGAGGGTAGGGAGGTATTTAGAGTGAACCGCTTAAATGAGAAAGAAAAGGAGAAGGAGTAGTAGAGGAAGCTGAGAGAGGAGTGGGAGGGAGTAAAGGAGAGAGTAGAACTAGCAGTGGAGGAAGAATGGGGATGGTTCAAGGAGGGAGTCATAAGGTGTGCAAAGATGGTGTGTGGAACAAGGAGGGTGGGAGGAAATAGAAGGATGGGTAGTGAGTGGTGGGATGAGAAAGCAAAGAAGGGTGTAGAAGAGAAGAAGCAGGCTTTCATAGATTGATTATAAATTAGGACGAGGGAATCATATGAAAGGTACAAAGTAAAGAGAAGAGAAGTAAAGCTAAGAGGCAAAGAGGAGAGCAGACGTGAAATGGGGTAAGCGTATGACAGAAAATTTTGAAAGTAATAAAAAGATGTTTTGGAAAGAAATTAAGAGAGGAAGAGGAGGCGAATCAAGTAGAGAAGAAAAGGTAAAAGGTGCAGATGGAGAGATGATAATGGAAGAGAAGGCATTAAGGGGAAGATGGGCAGAATATTTTAGGGAGTTGCTAAATGTGAAGGAGGATAGGGAGGGAAAGATAGTTGCAGTGGGAAGTGCTAAGAAAATGACCGTGATGAGTGAGGATAATGGAGGAGAAATAAGGAAGGATGAAATGAAGGCAGTTGTTAAAATGATGAAAGCAGGTAAGGCACCTGGTGTGGATGGATGCCATGCAGAATGTCTAAAAAAAGGAGGTACAGTGATGGTGGACTGGTTGGTGAGGTTATTTAATGTTTGCTGGAGGGTAGAGTGCCGGAGGACTAGAGAAGTGCCTGTATAGTTCCATTTTACAAGGGAAAAGGGGACAAGTGTGAATGTAGTAGTTTCAGAGGGATTAGCTTGTTAAGTGTAGTTGGGAAGGCTTATGGGAGGATCTTGATTGAGAGGATTAGGAGAGGAACAGAGGGAGTAATTGGTGAGGAACAATGTGGATTTAGGACGGGTAGAGGTTGTGTAGATCAGATTTTCGTGGTAAGACAGATATGTGAGAAAGCTATAGGAAAGGGGAAGGATGTTTTTTGGGCTTTTATGGATCTGGAAAAGGCTTACGATAGGGTAGACAGAAAGGCACTGTGGGAGGTTATGCAGATTTATGGGATAGGAGGAAAGCTTTTGGGAGCTGTCAAGAGTTTTTATGAGAGTAGTAGAGCTTGTGTCAGGATTAGAAATGGAGAGAGTGAGTGGTTCTAGGTGAAGGTGGGACTTCGTCAGGGATGCGTTATGTCTCCCTGGCTGTTCAACTTATACATGGATGGGGTAGTGCGAGAGGTAAATGCAATGGTGGTGGGATAGGGATTGGAGATGGTTAAAGAAAATGGAGAAAAGTGGGAGGTGAGCCGGCTGTTGTTTGCTGACGACACTGCACTCGTGGAAGGATCAGAGGATAAATGTGGGTAAAAGTAAGGTGATGAGATGTACAAGGGGTGAAAGTGGCAGCAGACTGGAAGTGAGCATTAAGGGAGAGCAACTGGAGGAAGTGGATAGTTTTAGATACATGGATGCAAATATGGTAGGAAAAGGTGGAGTGGAGGTAGAATGTAGATTGAGAGAAGCAAGTAAATGCCTTGGTGGATTAAAAAGTTTAATGAGGAATAGACATCTGGGAATGGATGCTAAGAGGAGACTGTATGAAGGAGTGATTGTGCCAACAGCACTGTATGAAGCAGAAACGTGGAACATAAGAGAGGAAGAGAGAAGGAGTTTGAGTGTGTTTGAGATGAGGTGTCTGAGAAGTATGATAGGGGTTACTAGGCTAAATAGAGTGAGAAATGAGGAGGTGAGTAGGAGAATAGGGGTGGAAAGGGAGTTGGGAGATAGGGTTGATGAAAGAGTATTAGGATGGTTTGGACACATGGAAAGAATGAATGAAGAAAGACTAGTAAAAGAGGTATGGAAGGCAGATGCGGAGGGAGTGAACATGAGGGGACGTCCTAGGACTAGATGGATGGATGGGGTGAAGGATGCTTTGGGGAAGAGGGGAATGTCTTTTGAGGAAGGACGGGAGAGGAGAATGGAGAATGAATGGAGAATGGAGGGGTGAATGGAGAATGGTTGTATATGGATGATGTTGTGATGCATGAGGTGGAATGGGCGGGGGGATGGGGGGTGAGGTAGTATGTGTGAGCAAAATTTGACACAGCCCGAAGGGATTTCTCCCTGTCTTCTCCTTTTATGCATTGGGGGGACGGAGAGGGGGGGTCGCCGATTTAATGAAGCAGCCTTGCTTTGGATATGATGTGAATTGCAACACTGCCTCTGACCCAGGGCAGTGGACAAGGTGCAGGGATGACCCGTCATCTAGGAGGTGCTAAGATTAGAGGGAGTGTAAAGGGGAGTGGAATGTATTTAGGGATGAAATGGGTGGGAATGATTTTATGCCTTTTCTTTTTGGCTACCCCCCTTGTAAGGGGGAAAAAGCCTTGGTATATGTATGTATGTATCAACAATTCGATTAAGGTAGAGGACTGTACAGAATCTATTTGGGTAGAGATTATAGGCAAGAATAAGAAAGTTATTATTGGCGTCTTTTATGGGCCTAACCTCAGCATTGAGCAGACTGACCCCCTGATTCATGAAATTTGCAGAGCATCCTAGTACAAAAATATTGTGATCATAGGAGACTGATTATAGAAAAATTGACTGGAAAACTTTTAGTAGATCAGGAAACGAAACTATTCTTATATGTGGTGTAGGATAATTTCCTAAAACAAATAATTACTGATCCTATGAGGGGAGAGAAAATACTCTGGACTTACTTTTAACTAATAATGAGCACCTAATGAGTAACATAAAAGTGGGAGATAGTCTAGGGCTCTAGGCTCTAGAGATCATCAAGAAATAAGATTTAACCCCTTCCATACGGTGCCGCACACGTAGGCGTCATGGACTTAGATCTCGGTGGCAGCAGCCAATGCCAGCCGTACGACGTGTTGTAATAATACTCGCATCATAAAATATAGTCACCGCTTATATCGATCGTTCTCTCTTCACCCGTGATTTTTGATAACCATAGAAAATGCGATTACAAAAGAATTAGAAAGAATGTCATTATGGAGGGGCGACTACAATAAATATAATCAAGACGCCGATATGGCAGCCTTGCGAATACACTCGCTCCCCATGACGCCTACGTGTGCGGCACCATATGGAAGGGGTTAATATTATTTGTGAAGAATTAAAAAGCACAAACAGCATCCAAATACCAGACTTCAGGAGAGCAAACTTTGACAATATAAAAACCTATTTGAAATTGAATATGAAATGTCATATATGCGTTACGGACGTTTCGGACATTATCGGCGGGGTTAGGTCTTCGGTACATGACCAGGGGTCGGGTCACGGAGGGTAATATGCATACCTTGGGTCAGGTCATTTGGGGGCCAGGGCTCAACAGACATGTAAGCAATTTGGATGAAATGTATAGCAATCTAAATGATTTAATTATTACTGCACAAAATACATTTATCCCCCTGAAGTCAATACAGAAAAATAGTAATACTCCCAAATGGATGGTTGACAGATTGAAACATGAGATTGGAATGAAAAGAGGACTTTATATAAAAATAAAAAATGGGGAAATGCATCTTGGATCAAGATATAACGAAATGGCAGTGTGGGTTAAAAAGAATACACATACAGCAAAACGTAATTATGAAATTAAGGTTGCCAGTCAAGCAAGATCCAACCCAAAGGGTTTCTTTCATCTCTATAGAACAAAAAATAAAGAAAGAATAGGACCAATTAAAAATTATGAAAATGTCATGACAGAATTGGAGGAAAAAATGAGTGAGGAGTTTAACAAATATTTGCTCTCAGTGTTTACTAATGAGAGGTTAGATAAAGTACCTGACTGCGATCCGATTTTCAGTAGGGATGAAGAAAGTAGTCTATCTAATATCAGCATTAGTAAAGTAGAAGTAGTCAAGCAGATTGAAAGGCTTAAAGCCACAAAATCCCTGGGTCCAGACGAAATTTTTCCGAGAATGCTTAAGGAGTGTAAATTTTGAAATCTGCGACCAGTTATATAAAAAAAGTAGGTACACTGATGGTGGACTGGCTGGTGAGGTTATTTAATGTCTGCTGGAAAGAGGGTAGAGTGCCAGAGGACTGGAGGAGTGCCTGTATAGTTCCACTTTACAAGGGAAAAGGGGACAAGTGTGAATGTAGTAGTTTCAGAGGGATTAGCTTGTTAAGTGTAGTTGGGAAGGCTTATGGGAGGATCTTGATTGAGAGGATTAGGAGGAACAGAGGAAGTAATTGGTGAGGAACAGTGTGGATTTAGGACGGGTAGAGGTTGTGTAGATCAGATTTTTGTGGTAAGACATATGTGAGAAAGCTGTAGGCAAGGGAAAAGATGTTTTTTGGGCTTTTATGGATCTGGAAAAGGCTTACGACAGGGTAGACAGAAAGGCACTGTGGGAGGTTTTGCGGATATACGGGATAGGAGGAAAGCTTCTGGGAGCTGTCAAGAGTTTTTATGAGAGTAGTAGAGCTTGTGTCAGAATTAGAAATGGAGAGAGTGAGTGGTTCTAGGTAAAGGTGGGACTTCATCAGGGATGCGTTATGTCGCCCTGGCTGTTCAACTTATACATGGATGGGGTGGTGCGAGAGGTAAATGCAAGGGTAGTGGGTCAGGGATTGGAGATGGTTAATGAAAATGGAGAAAAGTGGGAGGTGAGCCAGCTGTTGTTTGCTGACGACACTGCACTTGTGGCAGGATCGGAGGAGGGACTGAGGAAGTTGGTGACAGAGTTTTGGAGAGTGTGTGATAGAAGAAAGCTGAAGATAAATGTGGGTAAGTGGTAAGGTGATGAGATGTACAAGGGGTGAAAGTGGCAGTAGACTGGAAGTGAGCATTAAGGGAGAGCGACTGGAGGAAGTAGATAGTTGTAGATACTTGGGTGCAAATGTGGCAGGAAAAGGTAGAGTGTAGGTGGAGGTAGAATGTAGATTGAGAGAAGCGAGTAAATGCCTTGGTGGATTAAAGAGTGTAATGAGGAATAGACATTTGGGAATGGATGCTGAGACTGTATGAAGGAGTGATTGTGCCAACAGTACTGTATGGGGCAGAAACATGGAACATAAGAGAGGAAGAGAGAAGGAGTTTGAATGTGTTTGAGATGAGGTGTCTGAGAAGTATGATGGGGGTTACTAGGCTGGATAGAGAGAGAAATGAGGAGGTGAGGAGGAGAACAGGGGTGGAAATGGAGTTTGGAGATAGGGTTGATGAAAGAGTATTAGGATGGTTTGGACACATGGAAAGAATGAGTGAAGAAAGACTAGTAAAAGAGGTATGGAAGGCAGATGTGGAGGGAGTGAACATGAGGGGACGTCCTAGGATGAGATGGATGGATGGGGTGAAGGGGGCTTTGGGGAAGAGGGGAATGTCTGTTGAGGAAGGACAAGAGAACAGAAGACAGGGGTGAATGGAGAAGGGTTGAATATGGAAGCTGTTGTGACGCATGAGGTGGCAGGGGTGGGGATGGGGGATGAGGTAGTGTGTGTGAGCAAAATTTGACACAGTCCGAAGGGATTTCTCCCCGTCCTCTCCTTTTATGCATGGGGGGATGGAGAGGGGGGGGGGGTCGCCAATTTAATGAAGCAGCCTTGCTGTGGATGTGCTGCATCTTGTGACACTGCTTCTGACCCAGGGCAGTGGACAAGGTGCAGGGATGACCCGTCATCCAGGAGGCTCTAAGATAAGAGGGAGGGTGGAGGGGTGTGGAGTGTATTCAGGGATGGAATGGTTGGGAGTGATGTTATGCCTTTTCCTTTTTGGCTACTTCCCTTGTAAGGGGGAAAAAGCCTTAGTATATGTATGTATGTTAACTAAAATATTTAATGAATCGGCACAAACACGCAAACACCTGTCGTTGTCGCATGACCAAGAAGAAGAGGATTTACGACGATAAAGGAAACCTGGTTTGTATTGTAGGGGTGGGGAGTGATCGTGAGTGTGCGAAATTATATCTCTGCAGTGCTAGTAAATTGTATTAACATGGAATTAGCGAAAATGAATGAAAATAACGACTCGAAAGCCAGTCACGAACCAGAGCCATCTGGCGTCAGTCAATCGAACCGCGACGTAAACAAACCTTGTACTAACACGTGGGATGGAAAAGATTTTCCAGGATTTAAGTATGAAAGCAGGAACTTAAGTCGATTATTAGAGATAGAGAGAGATATGAGCAAAAATAGGATTCGGTGGGAAAATGAAATTATGGACTTAAGGAAAGATATCATAGGATTAATAGACTGCTTAGCACAGGCGAATCACGAAATTTCTGACCTAAGAAAAACCAACTTGGATCTTACAAACGAGATTAAAGAAATGAAAAGGGATTTAAATGAGTTGAAGAATGATAACGAAAAGAAGAAAACTAATGAAAATAACAGCAGCGAAAATTTAAAGATAGTAGTGAACAATAAATTACAAGAATTGACACAAAAGATCGAAGAGAACCTAGGTGAGGAAAGTATTCAGAAAATTAAGTGGAAGGAAAACATCAAAAACAAGGAAATTGCTTTTAAAGAAATAGTCAAGCAGCAAATGCAGGATAATGCAAAAGACACAATTATCCAAGTGATTAACGAAAAAGCTAACTGGGTCAGGGATACAGTAGATAGGAAAAAATGTATTGTGGTATATGGACTAAAAGAAAAACAGGGATTGGCGAGGTACATGAGAGAAAAAGAGACTGCAGTAGAAATCCTAAATGAAATTCAGGGAGGAGAAAGAGATGCAAGCACAGACCTGGAAGAGACGTATAGAATCGGTTGCTATTCTAAGAATAGAAATCGACCTCTAAAGATAAAATTAAGGTCACAGATGGTAGTAGAAGACATATTTGAAAAAGTAGGCAACTTGGCAAAGAGTGAAAAATACAATAAGATATGGATAAAAAGAGAAATGAGTACTAAGGAATTAGAAAAAGAAAAGTCACTAAGAGAAGAAGCAAAGGAAAAAAACTTGATGAGAACGGAGACAGAATGCAAAGAATTCCATTGGAGAGTAATCGACATGAGATTGAGACAATGGCACATCAAAACGAAAAAACCAAGGACAGAAAAAATAATGGAGAAGGAAGAAAACTAAAAGTGGCCTATACTAACATTGATGGATTAATTTCAGGTCTGAACGAACTCAATGATTATCTGTTAGAAGAAAAACCAGACATAATGGGAATTATAGAGACTAAACTAAGAGGTGAAATACCATCCATTGTTATAGGACAAGGCCTATATAATTACTGGATAAAAAACAGGGATAAGAAACAGGGAGGGGGAATCATGTTCTTGGCCAAGAAAGACCTAAACGTTACAAAAATTGCAGAGGGCAAAGGTAATGTTGAACTGATCATGATAAAAGTCAAAGGCAAGAATATGAAAAGTAGAAAGTTTGTGGTGACCTATGTACCCCCAAAAACGAATGCTTGGAAAGAGAACGAACATACAAAAATGCTAAAAGATACAAGAAAATCACTAAATGAGATACTAATGGGTAAGGGTAACCTGGTAATTATGGGGGACTTCAATTGCAAAGAAATTTGTTGGGACAACATGACAGTGCGAGGAGGAGATGACTTGTGGGGCAACTTACTGCTAGACATGACCATGGAGTACACAATGACCCAATGGGTCAATTAAAACACAAGGTACAGAAAAAATGAAGAGCCATAAAATATAGATTTAATATTTACAACAGAACCTGAAATAGTGGAAAAAGTCCAGTACAAGACACCAATTGGAAAGAGTGACCATGTACTCATCGAAACTGTACTAAAGGAAGAAATAGACATGGAGAGGAACAAAAAGCATAGGAAAGGAAGATTGATGTACAACAAAACAGACTTTGCAAAACTAAAGACATTCTTCCAGAATGCAAACTGGGAAAAACTCTATATGGAAGAGACAACAGTGGAAGAGAAATGGAATATATTGATGGATAATTACAATGAAGGGGTAAATAGGCATGTACCAAGACAAAAGTGAGAGAGAGAGTACATTAAATGTTGGTTCAACAAAAGATGCAGTGAAGCAAAAGACAGAAGGGACAAAGCTTGGAAAAAGTGGAGAAAAGACAAAAAACAAAGCAAATGGCAAATTTACATAAACTATAGAAATGAGTATGTTAACGTGAGAAGAGAGAAAAAAAGGAACCATGAGAAGGATATTATAGATAAATGCAAAGATCAACCCAAGCTATTCTATCGGTATGTGAATGGTAAACTTAAAACCAAACAGGAAATGGTGAAACTACGCCAAGGAAATATAGAATACACAGAAGAATTAGAGATGGCCGAAGTCACCAGAGAGAAAATACAAAATTGGGACATAGATAATAACAAGCAATCTCCCCACATGAGTGAGTTCACAATATCACAAAAAGAAATATCAGAACATCTATCGAAACTGGACGTCAGAAAATCACATGGCCCGGATGGTATTTTAAATTGGATTCTAAAGGAATGCAAAGAAGAACTAACAGACAAAATACACATCATAATAAATAGCTCACTCAAAGAAGGAAAGATACCTAATGACTGGAAAAATGCTAACATTGTACCAATATATAAAGGAGGAAACAAGGAAGAACCCACCAACTATAGGCCAGTGCCACTAACAAGCACTATAGCCAAAATTTGTGAGAAAATCATCAAGAATAGATGGGTAAAACATCTGGAAGACAACAACATATTAAACCCAAGACAATTCGGGTTCAGACAAGGAAGATCATGCACCACAAACTTAATATGCTTCTACTCAAGGCTAATAGATATAGTGCAAGAAAGAAATGGATGGACTGATTGTGCATTCCTAGACTTTCAAAAAGCCTTTGACAAAGTACCACACAGAAAATTACTAAAAAACTGGAACACATAGGAGGAATACAAGGGAACCTACTAAAATGGATGGAGGACTTCCTGACTGGTAGAAAGATGAGAGTAGTGCTCAAAGAAAAATATTCAGATTGGAAAGAGGTGATCAGTGGAGTACCGCAAGGATCTGTGCAAGGCACCAATAATGTTTGCTATCTATATGAATGACATGGACGAAGACGTGAACTGTTACATGAGCTTCTTTGCTGACGACGCCAAACTGTTAAGGAAAGTAGAAACTGATAAGGACTGTGAAGCACTGCAAGAAGACCTGAATAGGGTATGGAACTGGAGTCAGAAATGGGAAGTGGACTTTAATACTAAGAAGTGTAGCATAATGGAGTTTGGAAAAAGCAAAAACAGAATATCAGGAAAATATACAATTGGAACCAAGGAAGTAAAGAAAGTAGGATCCGAAAAAGACTTGGGAGTAATTATCACAAACGACTTGTCCTATGATAAACAGATTAACAAAATTGTCGGGGAGACTTACAACTTGCTAAGATCAATAAAAGTGGCATTTGCATACTTGGATGAAGACATGATAAAAAAAAATATTGGTTACATTGATAAGGCCTAGACTAGAGTATGCAGCGACATTGTGGTCCCCCAGTACCAAAAAGAATACTGTATAAAGAAAATAGAAAAAATCCATGGGTGCAATATACATACATACATATACCAAGGCTTTTTCCCCCTTACTAGGGAGGTAGCCAAAAAGGAAAAGGCATAAAATCATTCCCACCCATTCCATCCCTGAAAACACTCCACACCCCTCCACCCTATCTCCCATCTTAGACACCTCCTAGATGACGGGTCATCCCTGCACCTTGTCCACTGCCCTGGGTCAGAAGCAGTATCGCAAAACACAGCACATCCACAGCAAGCCCGCTTCATTAAATCGGCGACCCCCCTCTCCGACCCCCATATAAAGGAGAGGACGGGGAGAAATCCCTTCAGGCTGCGTCAAAATTTTGCTCACACACACTACCTCACCCCCCATCCCCCCGTCCATTCCACCTCATGCATCACAACATCTTCCATATACAACCATTCTCCATTCACCCCTGTCTTCTGTCCTCTCCCGTCCTTCCTCAACAGACATTCCCCTCTTCCCCAAAGCCCCCCTTCACCCCATCCATCCATCTCATCCTAGGACGCCCCCTCATGTTCGCTCCCTCCACATCTGCCTTCCATACCTCTTTTATTAGTCTTTCTTCACTTATTCTTTCCATGTGTCCAAACCATCCTAATACTCTTTCATCAACCCTATCTCCCAACTCCCTTTCCACCCCTGTTCTCCTCCTCACCTCCTCATTTCTCCCTCTATCTAGCCTAGTAACCCCCATCATACTTCTCAGACACTTCATCTCAAACACATTCAAACTCCTTCTCTCTTCCTCTCTTATGTTCCATGTTTCTGCTCCATACAGTGCTGTTGGCACTATCACTCCTTCATACAGTCCCCTCTTAGCATCCATTCCCAAATTTCTATTCCTCATTACACTCTTTAATCCACCAAGGCATTTACTCGCTTCTCTCAATCTACATTCTACCTCCACCTTCACTCCACCTTTTCCTGCCACATTTGTACCCAAGTATCTAAAACTATCCACTTCCTCCAGTTGCTCTCCCTTAATGCTCACTTCCAGTCTGCTGCCACTTTCACCCCTTGTACATCTCATCACCTTACTTTTACCCACATTTATCTTCAGCTTTCTTCTATCACGCACTCTCCCAAACTCTGTCACCAGCTTCCTCAATCCTTCCTCCGATCCTGCCACAAGCGCAGTGTCGTCCGCAAACAACAGCTGGCTCACCTCCCACTTTTCTCCATATGGGCGCAATATAGCAATAGAAAATTAAGTACAGTATTAATTTTGTAAATTAAAATGTATTAACGTAATATGCAATTTTGTAGGTGGAAATGAAAATAAAAATACCTTGCTACAAGCAAATATGCTAATGAACGAAGTCGGTAGCATAGGATCGGGACACCATCTTGTCGTCTGTCAATTGACGGCCTCGGTACTTCCGACAGTACCTCGCCAGGTACATTTTCTTGAAGGAATGTTATGGAGCGGAGATACATGCATTCCTTCAAGCTGCAAGAACTTTGTATACCCCACAAGCTGAGAGAGTGGTTGAAAAGCCCGCCAACGTCTCTCACGACAATGACAACGAGGACGAGCCGGATGACATTTAATTTGCAGGTAATGATTTATTAAACACAGGTTAGGTTAGGTTAGACGAATTTATCATCCTTTCATTTCTTCGACGTCGGCATCTATCATAACAAACATGGCATACCATTCGTCCGACACGACTTCGTTACTTACGAAATCTGTTTTAGCACCTTTTTTGTTTTTAATTTCCGCTCACAAAATTGCATATTACGTTGATACATTATAATTTACAAAATTAATAATTAACTTTCTATTGCGCCCATGGTCGAAACTAAAAATTTACAGTCATTTGTAATAAATCCTGTGTTTTTAAGTGAATAGAGAATTCCAGGAATAAAACTGCTAATGTTGGTTTTATTTCCCACAATTCCCGTAACGTGTTTATGTTGTTTTTTAGGGGTATTGGCAGGGCAGACCGTCCATGGAGGTGGTCTGATTTCACTGACCAAAATGAAAAAATATATAATTAATTTTTGTAATTGTGCTAAATCCCAACCGATTTATCTCGTTCAACAACGAAAATGTTTAGTTCTGAATGCACTCACATATGCATGATTATCCGATGACGAGACCAGGTGCGCCTTATTGTCAGGCGCGCCTTATGTAAGGACAGGGAATAGCAATTTACGGGTACGCCTTATGGTACAAAGCGCCTTATGGTCTGAAAAATATGGTACTGTTTAATCTTCCTCATTGTTTGCACTATCATCCTCATCACTCTGAGCAGAGCAGTCAACACAAATGTGCATAGCATGTTCCAAGCAGATGGGTTTGAAACACTTCTGGCAGCAATTTCTTGTCTTGCGATCTTTTGACCTTGGGCACAATGAGCATCTTTGAATGGATTCTTCATGATGACGTTTTGGAGGCAATTCTTTTGATGCCGAGATATGATGAATCTTCCTTTTCAAGTCTTTCATCAGATATGGGTTTGTCTTATGATGATGAATGTGGTCCTCCACCAACTTGAGTCCCAATTCCTTTAGAAACTTTTGGCACCTAATAGCTGTTTGAGAGTTGGCCATGAATATATTGTATGCATTTATTCCTGCAATATTGAGTATGGTGTAGAAAACTACAACTAGCAATAGCCGAGTATTTCAGGAAACATTGTAGATGGAACACAACTGATCCACAGTGTCTACCCCTCCTTTAGTACTGTTATAAAAGGTAATAATCTCTGGTTTCTTTTTTTTCTTTAGTGCTCTCATCAATTGCAGCATCATGATGCATTGTTCTAAGAAAGACAACATTTTTACCTTTCTTGGGAACATATGAGGTCAGTGTAACATCCTTGTGGAAACCAAACAAACTTGTGTATTCAGTTCTACCTTTTGTGGCAACAGACTGAGGGGGAAGTTCTGGCTTATTCTTCCTCAGAGTGCCAACTAATGTTAATCTATAATTCTTCAAAAGATCAACTGCAAGTCTGTAACTGGTAAACCAATTATCCATTGTAATATTTCTTCCAGACCCATTTATATGAGACACCAACCATTTTACCCCTGCTGCTCCTGAATTATTGACTACAAAGGGGCCCTCTGCTTGTTTCCCCAAATAGACCTCTATACGTGACACATAGAAAGTTTTAGCATCTGCCTGAATAAATATTTTTATGCCATATTTGGCTGGCTTACTTGGCATGTACATCCTAAATGAACAGTTCCCTCTAAAGGCAGCCAACATTTCATCTACTGTTGCATACTCAGAGACATTATAATTGGATATACAATTATCAAAAAAAAAAATCAAAGAACTTTCTAAAGGGTGCAAACTTATCTTTTAGCCTTCTTTCAGCCTGAGTGTGTAAGTCATCAAACCTCATAGACCTCAGCAAGAAACGAAATCACTGCAAAGACATAGTTGTCAGAAAAATTTCAATTCCTGTACCATCGGTTGCCCAAGCATCTTCAATATTCATTCGGTTAGCTCTAAAAACTCCTAACAGATAAATAAGTCCTATTGCAGCTTTCATCTCCCTTTCATCAGTATGTTTCTCTTTTGACTTATCTTTATATTTTCCTCGCTTACTGTCAATGTATATATTAGTCCAGACAACTAATTCATTCAGAAGTTCTTGAGTGACGAACAAAGACTGGCAGTCTTTTACAGCATGTACATATTTTGCTGCTCCTTTTGGTCCTGGTGAACCCTGATATATGTTAAGTGCACGTGTACGCCGTTGATGACGTGGAGGAATTTCTTTCCAGAGTTTTATTTTTGCCAACAAACTGTTTTTCTGCATATCTGGTTGCTTGCTGCTCATCTTCATCATTACATTCATCTGCATCTTCGTCAGGTAAAATCTGCAACACATCATCTGGCTCAGCACTTCCCTCTTCATCGGCTATTTCTTCTTCATCTACTGTTTCTTCCTGAGCCACTCCGTCTTCTTCCTCTTCAGATTCCTCTTCATCTGGCTCTTCATCAAGAAATGATCCTGTGTCTTCTATATCTAGTTCTCTCTCAACCATTTCTCTCTGTTTTTCCATTTGTCTTTCATAGTCCATTGTGAATCTGTAATAAAAGAACATCATTTTCTTACTTTTTATATGTTGCTCAAAACCATAGACTAACAAAAAAATGTTTGAACAATTGACAGTAATATACAATTTTATGTGAGAAATTATCAACCTTTCAAATATATTGATAGATAAGTAAAATAAACAATAATAAGAATAATGTACCTCTCAATAGATAATGCCATGAATGGTGTTGTGGGGTTTGCTATACCCCAGAGACAAATAACATATCCTTCCCGCAGATGTGCAAGGGACAAAATGTGTTTGATATGTGCTTAGCCTGAACATGGGGATTGTTCCTGCCCAACAGTTTGTATAAATTGTAAAGAAGAGCATGATGCCAGAAATAAGAACTGTATAATTTATAAGAAGGAACAGGAAATACTACTAAAAGCTCATGCAGTACATATAAGCATAGGATATGCTAAAAGACTATTAAGTAATTCCAAAAGATACAGTAATGTTGTTAAAACAAATAGTAAAGTGGATCAGCCTACAGTAGAAGGCAATGGAAATAAAAATGCCAATATGAATGGTTTTGTTAACACTGAACCCAAGCCTCACTGTAAAAGTGTAACTATGAAACCTAATGGTCTTTCTTCTTCTCAAGGAGGAATTTCTAGTACTTCTGAAGCCTCCTGTGCAGAGGTTTCCTCACCCCTTGTTGAAAGGGTGTCCCATGCCCCATCTGAGGGGCACCTAAGGTTTCTATTGTAGAAACCTCACAGGCTTCTTCTAATGAAGCCTCCTCTCAGGCAATCTCTCTTCCAGACTTGGGGGATTCCCCAGTAGAGGGATTGCTGACTAGTGTGCCTCACTCGGTAGAGGTGCACAGAAGCAATGAGGATCAAGGAAATGCTGAACCCAAGCCTCAGTGTGAAAGAGTCCCTACTAGACCAAATCGGTCTTCCACACTAGTTGTAAATTGTAGTACTCGTCAACCTTACTCTGCGGAGGTTGTCCCATCCCCAGTTGAGGGAATGCCTCCTACCCCATCTAGAGGGGCACCTAAAGTTCTCATTGCTGGGACCCCACAGGGTTCCTCTAATAAAGCCTCCTCTCAATCAGTCAAACTTCCAAACTCGAGGGGCTCCCCAATAAAGGGATCACAGACTGTTGTGCCTCACTCGGTCGAGGCACACAGAAGCGAAGCAATGGAGTCTGAAGCTGTGCACAGTAAAAGACTCCACAGTCCACCCTCATCTCCATCCTCTTCCCCAAATCGCGATAAACAATCTAAGAAAGAAACTAATAACCCAGACTCTACATCGTTGGTCGGACCATCGTCAGAGAGGAGGATGCCACCCACGAAAGCAAAGAAATTAGAAAAGAACCCACCTTGTAAACCCTCTCTCTCCCAGACTTCTCTTACCAGACCAGTAGACCCCAAAAAGAAAAAGAAAACAGTATGTGCATAATTCAATGGAATATGCAAGGTTTTAATTCTCATCGAGAGCAGGTTGGGATTCTCTTTAAAGAACATGATGTGTCTGCAAGAAACTATGCTTGGCAATTTATCCCCTAATGTTGGACTTAATTATAAATTTTACAGATCTCCTCCTATGATTGGGGGCCGTGCCCATGGAGGTACTGGTATCATTGTTAAGAAATGTGTAAACCACAGAAGTGTCCACCTACATTCGATGTTGCAGGCTTGTGCAGTACAAATCTTTACCACTAAATGGATCACTTTATGTTCTTTATATTTGGAACCTGAACTGGAAGATCGACTCATAGACATATATAAGCACCCCCGTCAGTTTGAGTTAAATGACCTACAATCTTTGGTTGACCAGCTCCCTGAGCCTTTTATTCTAATGGGTGACTTTAACGCCAAGCATCCTCTATGGAGTGAATCAAGGTGTGACCCCTGGGGCAATATAATTGAAGAATTTATTGATAATAACGATGTCATTTTGATGAATGACTGTTCTAAAACTAGGTTTGATGTCTTTCACAACTCAAGTTCTGCTATAGACCTAACTATTTATTCATCATCCTTAAGATTAGATTACAGTTGGTCAATAGATGAAGAATTACATGGTAGCGACCACTGGCCTATCCATATTAGATATTTAAAGAACACTCCCTCCTCTTGCTTACCTAAATGGAAGACAGGAGAGGCTAATTGGGAATTATTTAGGAGATCCACAGAGATTAATTATAAGACTAGTGATTTTGGTAGTAACTGTGATCCATATGACTACCTGGTAGACATGATACTCTCTGGTGCTTTCTCTTCCATTCCTAGGACAGCTGGTAAACCTCAACACCCAGTACCCTGGTGGAGTGATGAATGTGCTTTAAGCAGAAAGATTACAAGAACTTGCTTTAAGAGATATCGGAGATACCCTTGTTTAGTCAATAAGATAATGTACAGAAGAGCTCGAGCAAAGCAGAAGAAAATCTTCAAGAAAGCAAGGAGGGAATCCTTCATTAAATATATTAGTGAATTGAAATATGACTCTTCCCCTACCTTAGTATGGAATAGGATTCGAAAATTACAAGGAAAGTTTACTCCATCTCCCTTACCCATTCTGAAGATAAATGACTGTTTTATATCAGATACAAGAGAAGTAGCAGAGGCTTTTGGAAGACATTATGCTGATATTTCAAGCCCACTACATTATTCAGATGATTTCAGAAGAATTAGAGCCAAGACCACGATTATTCCTCCTACCACTACAAACTCGGAGGCATATAATCTTCTCTTCACCTTGGATGAAATAGATCATGCTTTATCTTTAACTTCCCCAACCTCCTAGAGAGGATGACATTCTTTATTCCGTGGTTGCTCACTTAACCATATCCTCAAAGAAATTCCTTTTAAATGTGCTGAACAAATTTTGGTCTTCTGGATCTTCTCCTAAATCTTGGAAGACTTCAATCATCATAGGAATCTTAAAGGCAAGAAAAGACCCTCATGACCCACAAAGTTACAGACCTATTGCTCTCACAAGCTGCATTTGTAAGATCTATGAAAGAATGGTTAATACGCATTTAATTTGGTTTTTGGAATCTAAAAATCTGTTATCTAACAGACAGTTTGGATTTAGAAGAAATAAGTGCACTCTGGACCCCTTACTTTTTATCACTCGTGAGATTGAGAATGCCTTCGCAATTGAGAACTCGAGCATTGGTGTGTTTTTTGACTTGAAAAATGCCTACGATACTACCTGGCGGGGAGGCATTCTGAAGCAAGTTGTTGTTGTTGTTGTTGTCGTTCCCTAGACTGTCTGTCCGAGCAGTCCCGTCTCCCCAAGGAAGGCCACAGCCGAAACTGGGTTTTCCCACAAATCCTTTATAGAGTGTATGTTGTGTTGTTCGCGTGCATGATTGTGTATAATGCAGTCTTCCATTATGTGTTGTATGGTATGGGGTGAAGTGTTACATCCTGGGCAGCTGTTCACAACACGGTCGTCCAGCCTCTTCTGGTAGCTTAGAAGTGCTGGGTGGTGACCGCATCGCAGTCTGGCCAAGTGGACTCTGTCCTTACGTGGGAGAGAGGATTCAGAAGGGTGGATATCAGGGGGTCTGGCATGCAGCAGTGTGTTGTCTTTCAGTGTGTTAATGGAGCGGTGAGTGATATGATTATGAATATGTTTCCGGAGGCTGGTATTCGGTGGTTGTGGAGGAAGAGAAGAGAGTATCTGTGTGTAATAAAGGACTTTGGGTGTAGTTTTAATGTTTCTTGGTGTGTGTGGGTGTTCTGCTATGTAGTGTAGCGGGTGTGATGTGTTTGTGGTGGCTGCAGCAAGTGTTTGTGTGCCTCTCATGTCGAGGTGGTCTTTGACTTTGAGGACTTTTGTTTCATGGTGTAAATGGTCTGTAGGTGATGTATTTGTGCAGCCTGTAATTGTTTTTAGGGCTTTGTTTTGTATGATTTGAAGGGTGTTGTGGTGTGTCTCACTGAGATTAGGAGCCCATGCAGGACTCGCATAATTCATCACTGAGCGTATGCATTGTTTGTATATTGTTATATTAGTTTCTTTGTTTTGTCCAAATGTTGTTCCAGTGATTGACTTAAGTGCGTTAAGTCTAGGTGTGCATTTGTTTTTTATGGTTGTGAGGTGTTGTTTGAAAGACATGGATGTATCGTATGTTACACCAAGAATTTTCGGTGTGTTTGTGTGTGGTATTAGAGTGTTGTTGATGTAGAGATGAGGTATGTATTTGTGTTCTTTTGTCCAGTTGGTGAGAAGTGTTGCTGTAGATTTGGTTGGAGCTATTTTGAGTCTGTTTGTGATGAACCATGTGTTGAGTGTGTCAAGGTAAGGCTGGATTATTTCTGCAGCTTTGTCTGTGTTACGATGTGTGCATGTGATTGTTATGTCGTCTGCGTAGGAAGAGATTTGTATTTCTGAGGTGTCTGGCGTGGGTAAGTCATGCATGTATAGATTAAATAATGTGGGGGATAGAACCGAGCCCTGTGGTACTCCGTTCTTAATGTTTCTGATGTGCGATGATTGGCCATTATATGACACATGAGCATTCCTGCCTGCCAGATAATTGGCCAGCCATCTTTTGGTGTTATTGTGCATGTCTGTGTCATATATTTTATTTGTTAGGTTGTGGCGGGGGATAGCATCAAAAGCTTTACTAATGTCCAATGTTATAAGAAGTGTTCTGTGGTGGGGCCTATCTGAATTGATGCCATCTAAAATTCTTTGTGTGAGGTTTGTCAGAAGAGTGTTTGTGGAGTGTAGTGGCCTAAAACCGTGTTGTGAGTCAGCAAGGGGAATATATGGTGTGACAAGTTTAAGTATTAGGCGTTCAATGACTTTAGAGGGGGTGCAGAGAAGTGTGATTGGGCGGTGCGATGTTGGGATTGTTGGGTCTTTGTTCGGTTTTGGAATGGTGATTATTTTACCATGCTTCCAGATGTCGGGTATTGTGTTGTGTGAATAGCTGTAGTCTGAAGCAAGTTGCAGAGTGGGGTATCGGGGGTAATATGTTCAATTGTTTAAAGGACTTCTTATCTGACCGTTATCTAAAAGTCCGAGTGGGCTCTTCTTTCTCTTGTGCATATCTTCAAGAGGAAGGGATTCCCCAAGGAAGTGTTCTGAGTCCTACACTCTTCAGCATAGCCATTAATAGTTTATTAGAACAAGTTCCCACAGGAGTTCATGGATTGGCTTATGCTGATGACTTCGCTATTGTGTGCAGCAAATCGACAACATTAGAAACGGGCCAAAAGATTCAAGAGGTTATTAACTTAGCAACAGCATGGGCTAATTGCAGGGGCTTCAGATTCTCTGCTGAAAAAACCAAAGCCATAAGGTTTTCCAGACTAAGACGCAAGGAAGAAATACCAACACTATTCTTAGAGGGTGTCATATTACCGTATGAAGATGAAGTAAAATACTTGGGTCTGGTATTGGATAAAGGTTGACATTCACAAATCACATAAACGAGGTTGTATACACTGTCAAACAGCGACTTAATATACTAAAAGTAGTGTCTAGTTTCAACTGGGGAGCAGATCGTGTAACTTTAATAAAGCTTTACCAAACATTGTGCCTTAGCAAAATGAATTACAGATGTCAAATTTATGGATAGGCATGTGAAAGTTCACTGAAAAAGCTTGATATAGTCCACAATATGGCTTTACGGATCTGTTCGGGAGCCTATAGAACATCTCCAGTGGATAGCTTGTATGTGGACGCAGGAATTCCTCCCCTGTATATTCGCAGGGAGGAATTAAGCCTTAGATATATATCTCGTGTCTTGACATCCAAACAGAATCCAAACTTCAAATTTGTAAAGCAGCCGGTAGACAGAGCTCCAAGGAAAAGTACTCTGCCGAAACCTTTAGAAGTGAGATGTGAAATTGGGACAGAGAAGGTAGGACTTGTTCCTAACACAATTGCTGAGATCACGCCTCCCAAATTCCCTCCTTGGAACCGATGCCCCACTGAAATATGTCCTCTTAAAAAGAAGAAAAACAGAACTGCTGTAGAGCTAAAAAATGAATTTTTAGAACATTTATCAGTACATGCTGATGCAATTTTTATTTATACAGATGGATCAAAATCCCAAGACGGTGTTGGTTGTGCTGTTGTAACTGATAGCACAGTTTTAAAGAGAAAGTTGCCTGATTTTAGCTCTGTTTTTACTGCTGAACTGCTGGCAGTCAGCAACACCCTGAAGTTTGTTTTTAATTCTGTTCCGAGTGGTAGGAACGTTGTTATTTTTACGGATTCCATGAGCGTTCTATCCTCTGTAAATAATTTGTTGCCTCATAATTTTTTAGTGCAAGAAATACAGGAATGGCTGATTCTCATAAACAACAGAAAGAAGATAAAAGTAAACTTTTGCTGGGTGCCGTCCCATGTGGGTGTCACTGGAAATGAAAAGGCCGATGCTGCAGCCAAAGCCGCCACTAGGCTCACCCATATAGCAGACCGAAAAGTCCCACATACGGACTTGAAACAAGTGATCCATTGTTATACAATGAAGAGGTGGCAAGAGCAATGGACAAGGCTGGACGGCAGTTATAAATTAAAAGAAATTCATCCCTTAGTGAACCCTTGGAAGTGCCCTCCTTTGGACAGAAGGTCAAGCATTGTCTTGACAAGACTGAGAATTGGCCATTCCTACATTACACATAAATTTTTAATGGCAAGTGGGGCAGAAAAGCTGGCCCCCCCCAATGTCCCACTTGCCAAGTAGTTTTGACAATAAGACACATTTTAGTTCAGTGTCCTGCATTCTCTAATAAGCACAGGGCAAATTTCTTAACAGATTTATCTTTTAAAGAAATTTTAGGGGAGGAAGCTTGTGTGAAGAACATTTTAAAGTTTTTAAAAGACATAAATTTATTTTATGAAATTTAAAATTGTGTGTGAATGCTTGTGAGTGTGTGTTGTTGAAGTGTGTTCGTGAATGTCTATTGTTTTAATTGTTTTACTTGAACTTTATTTTTATTTTATTTTTTAAACTAAAAGATAAATATGCGCTGAATGGCCTACCGGCTCCGGCGCTTGGCCTTCGAGCCAAAAACTCCATAAATCCTCCATCCAACTGTCTAGGAGCCATAGACGGGAAACATATATCGATAAGGCCTCCACAAGACAGCGGGTCGTATTTTTTCAACTATAAGGGTACCCACAGCATCGTCTCACTTGCAGTATGTGATGCTAGTCTGGAATTTATCTATGTAGACATTGGTGCAAATGGGAGAGTTTCAGATGGTGGAGTGTGGAACAACAATGATCTCTGCCATCGTATTGCAAACAACACTGCAGGCCTACCGACGGACAAACATGTTCCGAGGAGTGACAGAATCTTACCTTATGTATTTGTGGCAGACGATGCTGCTTTCCAACTGCAGAGGCATATAATGAAACCCTTTCCACACCAAAACCAAACATGAGAGGAAAGAATTTTTTCTTATAGACTTTCCAGGGCTAGGCGCACTGTTGAGAATGCATTTGGCATTCTCACTAATAGGTTTAGGGTGTTTTTATTGCCAATTAGTCTATCCCATGGGAAAATTGAAAAAGTTGTCCTTGCATGCACAGCACTGCATAACTACCTCAGATGGGATTTTGGTAGCCAATACACACCTCAGGGAGCTGTGGACTCGGAGGATTTTCGTAGGGGAATAATAATTCCTGGTGACTGGCGCGGAGCACCGCAGTTGTTGGAGTTGCAACGATGTGGTTTGGGATCTACCACTATTGGCAACAATATCTGTACCCAGTACATGAACTACTTCAATGCAGAGGGTGCTGTGCAATGGCAGTATAGAATGGCAAATGTGTAATTGTGTAGGTGCCCCTCCCCATTCCCCCAGATAACCCTCCTTCCCCGCACTCACCACCTCGGCCTCTATGCCCTGTCACACTTTTCCCTCATCCCCTCGTTGTCCACCATCACTTTTGTTATCAACACTCCCTCTATCACATTTACATACAAATTATGTATCAGGAATTATTGTTGATGGGACTATTGTTCATACTGTGATTTTGTACCTTATGATGAAAATTAATTCAGACACCGAATACACATTAAAAGAGTGGGACTATGAAATGCTTGTTTAACGTGAACCATTGCAGTCTCCCTTAACTCAAGACACCTATTTTACATGGTAAAACTGGCTGATTTTGTAATATACCTATACAGGCTGTCTGAAAGTAATTGTTGGATTTCATTACCCTTATGTGAAGCATATGATTGAAAATTAGTTATATACTTAGAGAGAGAGTGAGAATAGTAAGTACATACGTACCTCGGAATCAGAAACATCCTCGGATACTGTTTCTGTAGTCTGATTGCTCGTGGTGCTTGACATATTTGACACAGCTGGCCGCACAGAATCACCATCGTTCAGGAATGACAATATGTCAAAGCACCACAACTTGGGTGTATGAATTTCATCTGACCCAGCTCCAGATTTCTTTGATGTGCACATTAGCCTCAATTCTCGCCGATGTTGGTTTCTGAGGGAATCCAATTTCTTTTTTACATCATAAACACTCCTGCTTATTGTCTGTGCTATATCCCTTATTGCTGCAGCATGTTTGTCTCTATTTCTGTAATCAAAACACCTTACATTCCACAGACATTCATGTGTTTTATATATCAATCAAAGTTATAGTGTCTTGTCATGACCAATATGCACTAGTACTCGGTGTGGACATGGTGTACTAATAACGTGGTCGTCAGTGGATCTGCCTGCACCTTACCTCATGTGTTTGGCAGTGACGGAAGACCTCCATCCACTGTCCTCTATTGGCGCAGGGAGTGGACAGTTTGATGGTTTGCCTGCTGAAACTGCTCGTACAAGGGCAAAGCCTTCGTGCCCGACGGACATTGCTCGACTGTGTGGACATGGCTTGACAGTATAGATTTTTTTTTTTTTTATACTGAATTCTCTTCAATATCCTTTCAAAAATTTTGTCTCTACTTCACTTATAAAGTATTAATGAAGAGGTCAAACATAGGAAAGCCACACTATAACATATATATTTAATATTTGATATAAACCAGTTATAATGATATAAGTCTACTCAAGATTGGAGTGAATGTGTGTTGTATAGGCTTTATAAAATATGTAGGCTATAATCAGTTAATTACACGAAGAGGAGTCGGAGTCGGTAGTGCCAAAAATACGAGTAGAGTCGGAGTCGGAGGGTTTGTGTCGCTCCACAACCCTGCATGGAAGGGTTTACAGATCTCCCTTTGGAAAAAAAAATAAAAAGACTGACAAGGAATCCATATCCATACGTTGGATGGTAGCAAAAGGTACCATCAGGTATAGTGTTAACTTCAAAGAGTGTTATATCAAGTATTTACTGTATCTGCTGAATAACATCTGCTGTTGCCCCACAAGTTTCAAATGAAGGTGTTACTGCTGTCAGTACGAGGCAGGGAATTTGAGGTAGAATCTTTGCAGCTGACTTTCCACTCCGTCAGTAATACTTCCTGCTTTATTTTCTCATTGTCACTGATACAAAATCCACTTGAATCATCTGTGTACAATGCAGTTGTGACCTGGTTGTGGAGGAAGGCAGTGGTGACATACCACCATTGGTACTTCTTTTCCTCCTAGCTGTGGGTAATGCACTGTTACCGAAGGAGGGACCCTAGCTGCACTCCTCTCTGATTACCAGCAGTGAGTGACTGTTACCTGTTGCCCCAGTGTTCCCTCAAAACACAATGCAGAGATGTTAATGGACAAATGCATGCAGAGTGGTCCATTCCTGTCAAATGTAAACAGAACGGAGATAATTGGTAAATAACAGACAAATGACCATTGTTGGTAATTTGGTACAGTATACATTATTGATTTCTTTGACTCTACCTGAAAAGGATGTAGTAATATTGTATTATTGATTAGTTGTAACACACACAACAGGCCTGGTGTTGGTGGCCTGGACTTGTCTTGTATCAGACAACTGTAGGCAGCATCGGATTATTGGTCCATCATTCACCTCTAAAGGACGGAATATTATGTTCACTAAATCGAGGATCTGTTGCATTGGGATCCATTAATATGAGGGTAGTGTGTATATGTGTGTGTCTGGGCATGCACACATGTGTTAGACATTCTGATAGGTTGACATAAATGTGAAGAGGAAATGTAATCATCTTAATGTGAGGTTATTTCAGACTAGTTTCACAGATTATCAGCAGAGCTAGTCAGGAATAATCTCTGATTAACCTCTTTAATAAAGGGCAAATTATTGCATGCAGCAATGGATGCCTAATGTACAATACATCACACTACATGCATTATAAAATCACTGTTGTGTTACTCCTCTTTCACTCTGAGAAATAAAACACAGAAAACATGATCAAACCAGTTCACAGAATTCAGGGTCACTGCTACAGCTACAAATGGGCTCTATCTTAGAATGACAGTGATTGTCATTTGGAGAATAGCTTCATTACTTTTGAATGTAATATAGAACTCATAAGAGGCCTGGCCACAGATTCAAACTCCCCATGATGCCCCCCAACACAGAGGACACACATTACTACAATGCCCCACATTAACAACATACTACAGTATATCGTCCCTGTGTGACTTGTTGACCTGCCTGGAGGAGGATGTCAGGCCCACAGGTTTTCTCCAAGAGATCAGGGGTAACGGGTTAATTGATTGTAATGTAAAAACTCTTGCTGGAAGATGAATGGGCATTAGTTTTAATTTGTTTTTGTTCATATCATTATTTTCCTTTTCTGTCTGTCTTCTTTCTCCAAGATTCAGCCTTAGTTTGTGCTACCTCTGCTGTACTGAGTGTGTCCTCTTTTGCAGTTATGGCCAACTCTTTAGAGCATGCTACTGGGTTGGAGAAGCAGGAACTCCTGTCCAAAGTGGCTGGTAATAGGAACCTATGGTAAGTCAGATATGCCTACAGCTACTCCAGTGAGGTGGGCCCCCATTGCAGCCCAGCTAATAATAGTAGGTGTAACCTTCACAACTGATTTTGCCACAACCTGGTCCTCTTGCCTCCGAGTGCCACTGCATCTATTGTAAACCTCCCGACCTTGCCAGTACTCCATCATCCCATATGCAGAGAGCCCACTGGAGGGTCACCTGAGTCTGGATTGATGTGTTCTAGGGCCACATTTGCAAGGCAACCCACACAGCAAGCAAGTTTGGTGGTTGTGACATGGGGTGTAGGTTGCAAAAACCCCTTCCCTCCAGCTTGAAGTTATATCCCCCTGCATCTATTCTACGTCTATTGAACAAGAAAGGATTGGGGGAGTGGAAAGTTATAGTGTATTTACCTAGTTGTATTATACGGGAAGGGGAGCTGTGCTCGTGGTGACCCATTTTTGTATCTTGCAAGATCAAGTTTGTTCTTAAATTCTTGTATTGTGTTAGCACACACTATTTGTTCATCCAGTTTGTTCCATATATCTATCACTGTGTGGGAAGCTGTACTTTTTCAGGTCTCTTCTGTAGTTATCTTTTTTGAGTTTCATTGCATGTCCTCTTGTTTTTCCTCTGTCCCACTTTAGTAAGTCCTCTCAATCAAGGCATTCCAAAGGGATTTCTCCTTATCTCTCTCTCTCTCTCTCATCCATGAGACCCAAAGATGAGAGAAAGAAAAGGATGTTGGATAGGAAGGGAATGGTTGGGAGTGGGTGTGAATATGTCTTTTGACTATGCTACCTCCCATGGAAGTGGGATAAAGCCCTTGGTGTGTAGATGTATAGATTTGACTTTGTGCAATGTCCTTCCTTGAACAAGGATCAAGGAGATAGGGGCGAGTGGAAAATGGCTGTGTGTGGATGATACTGTGATGCAAGGAAGGAAGGGAG
Organism: Oratosquilla oratoria; assembly: GCF_046742065.1. NCBI lineage: Eukaryota > Metazoa > Arthropoda > Malacostraca > Stomatopoda > Squillidae > Oratosquilla > Oratosquilla oratoria. The sequence continues at coordinate 97,472,023 of NC_134777.1, forward strand.
GTGGTGGGGGATGGGGGCATTAAGAAGTAGTTGTGTGTGAATGATATCTTGACACAGCTGGAAGGGAATTCTCCCTGGCTTCCCCTTTTCTGCATGAGGGGAGGTCACTGAACAAGTGACCTGGCCTTGTAGTGTCTTGCTGCCTAGACCACTGACCCAGGGCAGTGGGCTAAGATGAGAGGAAGTGGAATGGATGGGAGTAGGTATACGACTTTTGACTTTGTATTTTTTATTTTATGACCATAGGCTTTATTTGTACTGGTAATACCCACCGTAGTTCATATACTGGTTCATAAATATCAGTTTTTGGGGTCTTGCCATACACTGACATTGTCCATAAGCAGTTCCTCGGTAAATATTTGGATAATAATTTTTACTTCTATTATTTTGATACTGAAGCCGCCCGTATGAACCCCGACTCTTCTGCCAGTTTCCGTGGGTACTGTAACTGAACGATCGGTTATCGTAACCAGCGCTTCCCCTGGTCGTGTTCCTCTGCCTTTGGTGGCCATCAGGGTAATGGTTATCATACTGGTCTTGACGGTGTGAACGATTACGTCCTGTTCGATGATCGTTTCTGTTCGTCGTCTCGACCTGGCCTCCGTGTCCCTGACCGCTTCTTCGAGTCTCGCGAGTTCGCTGGCGTCCACCTCTGTGAGAGTGTCTGCCGGATGAAGATTCCGATATTCTTCTCCTCGCCATCTTCTGAAGAGCTGTCTTTGATTTGGGCTCTTTCCCAACTTCCTCTCGCATGACTTCTGCGAGGTAGATCTTGTACTTCAAGGCTCTTCGCTGTCTGCGAGAAGGCACAGCAGATTGAAGACACTCTTGTCTTGGTACGTTGTTCGGCAAAGGTTCTTGTGTTTGAGGACTATGGGGTGAGATATCTCTGGTTTCTTCGATCTCAGAACTCCCCACTTCTTCCTCACATTTTCCCGGGAGGTCGGTAGAGTCACCGTCGGATACTTTGAGATCTTCAGTCTTCATTAATGTAGCTGGATCTGGGTGGTGGTCTTCGAGTACTACGTCACCCTCCACGCTAACATCATTCTCACAAGCGATGCACTTGTTTTCAGTAACGTCTTCTTTCTGGATCGTTACTTCTGTGTCATCGCAAACGAGCTTGTGTGTCTCTTTAAGCTCTTCATTGTTTTCTGTGACTGTTTCTTGTTCCTGACTGCTTCCAACAATTAATTTATGCTCCAGGGAGGAAGAGTCTTCGTTGGCTTTCACTTCCTGGAGTACTTCGGAAATCCCTGTTAGTTCTTCTTGGTGGCTGGTCAAGGACTGGATTTCCTACTGTTCCAGCGGCGTTTCTTCGACCTCTTTGGTCACTCCTGAAGCCGTTTCCTTGGTGGCTACACAGAAGCACAGTCTTTGCCATACCCCGAGGCATCTCCTTGACATCGCCCGGAGGGTCTTGCCGAAGGCGTGAATGACACGTCTAGTCATTTTCGAGCTCTCTAGGAGATCCTTCGGACACTCTTCTTCTGTCTTCCAAAATGGTCGACGCCGTCATTCTGACATGGTTTTCGAGTCAGTTTGCGACAATTGATCCCAAAAACCGAGTCCATCATGTACAGTTACCATAAGACCCATGGTGGTGATTTGGTATTTATTTTCAAAATTCAAGTATAACACACACACATACACACACACATATACACACACACACACACACACACACACACACTTTCAACGAACGGACGGCTTGACGAACGCTCTGAAGAAAAGTGCAGATTGTGGATACCAACGCAAAGAGAAGTGCCTTTTTGTATTTGCAGGGGGGGGGAAATTGCTCGTGAGGTAGTGGGAAAGTAAGGAAAGAGGAGAGGGGGAGGGATTGCTGGGGAAATGGAAGGAAATGAGGATGTGGTGGACTTGGCCCAGGCAGACGGGCGTAAGGTCAACATGAAAAGACCACCGGACCAGCTCAGTGATGACGAAATGGCAAATAAAAATGTAAAGATTAGAAGTATAGAGAGGAGCAATACAGAAGAAAGTGACGAGAATATGTTCCAGGGATTTAAAGAGGGTGGGGGGGACACAACCCCCCCCCCCCCGACTGATAAGACTAGAGGAGAGAGTTGATAAGGTGATCGAGGACTTGGAGCGTAAGTTAGGTAACGTAGACTCCATTTTCCAAAGAATTGAAAGGTTGGAACAACTAGAGAAGGCTAACAGAAACTTAACTGAAGAAATAGAGGACCTAAAAAGACAGTTAGGAAATGTAAAGGAGGAGAATGAGAAATTGAAGAAGAATAGTAATGAAAACAAAGAGAAAATAGCTACAGAAGCTAAAAATTGGAGAATAACTCAAGAAGGGAATAAGGTTTCATTCACTGACATAGTCAAACAGCAATTGAAAGAACATAATGAAGACTCAGTTATTAAAGTGATGAGACAGAAGGAGAATATAGTAAGAGAATTAGCTGACAAAAAGAAATGTATAATTATATTAGGAATGGAAGAGAAACATAACCCAGATAGAACCGCAAGAATCAAGGAGGAAAATGAAAGAGTAAGCAGTTTATTAAAATTAGTCCAGGAAGATGAACCAGAAATTATAAAGGAAATTGAGGAAAAATTCAGACTCGGAAAATATAGTACAGATAAGACCAGACCAATTAAGATTAAATTCAGGTCACAAACAACAGCAGAGAAAATTCTATCCAAGACAGGGAAACTAGCAACAAATGATCAATATAAAAAGGTATGGATAAAAAGAGAAATGAATAAGGAGGAAAGAGAGGCAGAAAAGCAGAAAAGAATTGAAGCTAAGGCAAAAAACGAGGAAAGAACGGAGTCAGAGAAAGAGAGATTCTATTGGAGAGTAGTGAACATGAAAATAAAGCAGTTCGACATACTAAAGAAAAACATAAGGGAAACAGAGAATACAATGGAAGTGGCAGAAAACTAAGAGTGTCTTACACAAATATAGATGGATTGATAACAGGATTGAATGAACTGAATGATTATTTGAAAGAAAAAGAACCGGACATAATGGGAATTGTAGAAACAAAATTAAAAGGCCCACTACCACCCAACAGTGTAGGACATGATACATACAATTATTGGATTAGAAACAGAGAGAAAAAACAAGGGGGTGGAGTTATGTTCCTGACTAAGAGGGATATAAACGTGAAAGGTGTCATATATGGAAAGAATACAGTAGAGATGATTATGATAGAAGTGGAAGACCGAGATAAGAAGAGCAGAAAATTTGTGATCAATTATGTGCCTCCGAAAACAGCCTCATGGGAGGAGAGTGAACATAAAAGTATGTTAGAGGACACAAAGATAGCATTAACTAAAATAATGGAAGACGGAGGAAGAATAGTTATGATGGGCGACTTTAATTGCAAAGAAATCTGCTGGGAAGAAATGACAGTAAAGAGTGGTGATGACTCATGGGGAAATGCTCTACTTGAGATGATTACTGACCATTCAATGACACAATGGATACAAGAGAACACTAGGTATAGAAATGAAGAAGAACCATCGAGGCTAGACTTAATAATTACATCTGAACCTAGAATAGTAGATAAGATTGAATATAAAACACCAATAGGTAAAAGTGACCACATATTGATTGAACTGGAACTTAATGAAGAAAAATATATGAAAAGAAATGAACAATATAGAAAAGGAAGAATGATGTATGAAAAAACAAACTTTGATAAAATAAGAGAATTCTTCCAACAAGAAAACTGGGAAGAAATATACAAAGAAGAAACAACAGTGGAAGAGAAATGGAATATTTTGACAAAAATTTACAAAAAAGGAGTGGAAAAGTATGTCCCAAGACAAAAACAAGAAAAAGAATATGTAAAATGCTGGTACAACAAAAGTTGTAGGGAGTTAAAGGACAAAAGAGACAAAGCCTGGAACAGATGGAAAAAAGACAGAAGACCTGAAAAATTGAAAATATATACTGGTTATAGAAATGAATATGTACAAAAGTGCAGAGAGGAAAAAAGAAAATATGAAAAAGATGTTATAGAAAAGTGTAAAGATCAACCAAAACTATTCTACAGATTTGTAAACAATAAACTGAAAAACAAACAAGACTTAGAGAAATTAAGACAAGGAGGAGTTGAATACACTGAGGAAATGGAAATGGCAGAAATTATGAACAAACATTTTAAATCAGTGTTTACAAGGGAAAATATACAACCTGAAGAGATTGAGTGGAAGGAAAAAGTCCCCCCTATGGAAGAAATAGAAGTAACAAAGAATGAAATATTGACACACTTGGGTAATTTTGATGTCAGAAAATCGCATGGGCCAGATGAAATAGCAAACTGGATTCTGAAAGAATGCAGGAATGAACTGGCAGACAAAATACATAGCATAATAAGCAGTTCCTTAAAAGAAGGAAAAGTTCCAGAAGATTGGAAAAAAGCAAATATAGTACCTATATATAAAGGAGGAAATAAAGAAGAACCTACCAACTATAGACCAGTCTCTCTAACAAGTACAATAGCAAAAATATGTGAAAGAATTATCAAAAGTAGATGGGTAAAATACTTGGAAAAAAACAACGTACTAAACCCAAGGCAATTTGGATTCAGACAAGGACGATCATGCGTCACCAATTTAATATGTTTCTATTCAAGGCTAATAGATATAATACAAGAAAGAGATGGATGGGCTGATTGTGCATTTCTAGACCTAAAAAAAGCTTTTGACAAAGTACCACATAAGAAGTTGCTTAAGAAATTAGAATATGAAGGAGGAATACAAGGTAAATTGCTAAATTGGATGGAAGACTTTTTGCAAGAAAGAAAAATGAGAGTAGTGATAAGAGATCAGCACTCAAAATGGAATGAAGTAATAAGCGGTGTCCCGCAGGGAACAGTTCTGGCCCCAATAATGTTTGCTATATATATTAATGATATGGATGAAGGAATTGAAAGCTATATGAGCTTCTTTGCAGATGATGCAAAATTACTGAAAAGAGTGAAAACTGAAGAAGATTGTGAATCACTACAGAGAGATCTAAATAAAGTACAAGAATGGAGTAGGAAGTGGGAGATGGAGTTCAATACAAAAAAGTGTAGTATAATGGAATTTGGAAAAAGCAAAAACAGAATAACAGGATCATATAATTTGGGAGAAGAAGGAATAAAAAAAGTAGAAAATGAGAAGGACCTGGGAGTCATTGTTATGAATAATATGTCACCTGAGAAACATATAAATAAGATTTTTGGAGAAACTTATAATTTAATAAGAACAATCAAAGTGGCATTTACATACCTGGATGAAGAAATGGTGAGGAAAATCCTAATCACCCTGATAAGACCAAGATTGGAATATGCAGCAACGATATGGTCACCAAGTACAAAAAAATGTATAAAAAAACTTGAAAGAATACAAAGAGCAATTACAAAACTGGCACCAACACTCTCAAAACTATCATATGAAGAGAGACTACAAAAACTTAAACTACAGACACTAGAGCAAAGAAGAGAGAGAGGAGATTTGATAGCTATTTACAGAATCATGAAAGGCATAGAAATTACTGATAGAGAGAATCTGATAAAATGGGATGACAGAAATACAAGAGGACACGGAAAGAAAATAAAAAAAGACAGCTATAGAAGAGATTTTAAAAAGAACAGCTTTCCTCACAGAGCAATAGACAGTTGGAACAAGTTAGATGAGAAAGTGGTGTGTGCAAAATCAATACATGAATTTAAAAATAGTTTAGATAAAATGAGATATGAAGACGGGACCCCACGAGCATAGCTCCCCTTCCCGTAAAATACAACTAGGTAAATACAACTAGGTAAATACACGCACACTTCAACGAATGGACGGCTTAGAAGATGTTCTGAAGAAAATTGAAGTTTTGTGGATCCCAACGCAAAGAGAAGTGCCTATTGTATTTACATGGTGGGGGGGAAATTGCTCGTGGAATAGTAGGAAAGTAGGGAAAGAGGAAAAGGGGAGGGATTACTGAGGGAAATGGAAGGAAATGAGGAAGGAGTAGACTTGGCCCAGGCAGACAGGCGAAAGGTAAACAAAAGGCCCCCCGACGATGATGAAATGTCTAATAAAAATGTAAAGATTAGAAGTATAGATAAGAGCAATACAGTAGAAAGTGATGAGAATATTTTCCAGGGATTTAAAGAGGGTGGGGGGGGGGCGGGGGGGCCGCCCCCCCCCCCCCCCCCCCGACTGACAAGACTAGAAGAGAAGGTCGATAAGATGATCGAGGACTTGGAGCGTAGGTTCGGTCATGTTAACAATATTATACGGAGAGTTGAAAAATTGGAAGAACTAGAGAAGGCGAACAAAAACTTAACTAAGGAAATTGAAGAATTAAAAAAACAGTTAAAAGAAGTAAAAGATGAGAATAAAGTCTTAAAGGAGAATAGTAAGGAGAACAAGGAGGGTTGGAAAAAAATTCAAGAAAATAGCAAAGTTGCATTCACTGACATAATCAGACAGCAAATGAATGAACAAACTGAAAACTCAGTTATTAAAGTGATGAGACAGAAGGAGAATATAGTAAGAGACTTAGCAGACAAAAAGAAATGTATAATTATACTAGGAATGGAAGAGAAACATAACCCAGATAGAACCACAAGAATCAAAGAGGAAAATGAAAAAGTAAAAAATTTACTAGAATTAGTTCAGGAAGATGAACCAGAAATAATGAAACAAATCGAAGAGAAATTCAGGCTCGGGAAATATAGTACAGACAAGACCAGACCAATTAAGATTAAATTCATGTCACAAACTACGGCTGAGAATATCTTATCCAAAACAGGGAAACTAGCAACAAGGGAACAATATAAAAAGGTATGGATAAAAAGGGAAATGAATAAAGAGGAAAGAGAGGAAGAAAAACAGAAAAGACTTGAAGCAAAGGAAAAAAACGAGATAAGAACGGAGTCAGAAAAAGAGAGATTCTATTGGAGAGTAGTGAATATGAAACTAAAGAAAGTCGACATACAAGAGAAAAACAAAAGGGAAACAGAGAACACAATGGAAGTGGCAGAAAACTAAGAGTGTCTTTTACAAATATAGATGGATTAATAACAGGATTGAATGAGCTGAATGATTATTTGAAAGAAAAAGAACCAGACATAATGGGAATTGTAGAAACAAAATTAAAAGGTCCACTACCACCCAACAGTGTAGGACATGATGCATATAATTATTGGATTAGAAACAGAGTGAAAAAGGAAGGGGGTGGAGTTATGTTCCTGACTAAGAAGGATATAAACGTGAAGTGTGTCACATATGGAAAGAATACAGTAGAGATGATAATGATGGAAGTAGAAGACAGAGATAAGAAGAACAGAAAGTTTGTGATAAATTATGTGCCCCCAAAAACAGCCTCATGGGAAGAGAGTGAACATAAAAGTATGTTAGAGGACACAAAGATAACATTAAACAAGATAATGGAAGAGGGAGGAAAAATAGTTATGATGGGCGACTTTAATTGCAAAGAAATCTGCTGGGAAGAAATGACAGTAAAGGGAGGAGACGGCTCATGGGGAAACGCTCTACTTGAGATGGTTACTGACCATACAATGACACAATGGATACAGGAGAACACTAGGTATAGAAATGAAGAAGAGCCATCGAGACTAGACCTAGTAATTACATCCGAACCTAGAATAGTGGACAAAATTGAATATAAAACACCAATAAGTAAAAGTGACCACATATTGATTGAACTGGAACTTAATGAAGAAAAATATATGAAAAGAAATGAAAAATACAGAAAAGGAAGAATGATGTATGAAAAAACAAACTTTGATAAAATAAGAGAATTCTTTCAAAAGGAAAACTGGGAAGAAATATACAAAGAAGAAACAACAGTAGAAGAGAAATGGAATATTTTGACAAAAATTTACAAAAAAGGAGTGGAAAAGTATGTCCCAAGACAAAAACAAGAAAAAGAATATGTAAAATGCTGGTACAACAAAAGTTGTAGGGAGTTAAAGGACAAAAGAGACAAAGCCTGGAACAGATGGAAAAAAGACAGAAGACCTGAAAAATTGAAAATATATACCTGTTATAGAAATGAATATGTACAAAAGTGCAGAGAGGAAAAGAGAAAATATGAAAAAGATGTTATAGAAAAGTGTAAAGATCAACCAAAACTATTCTACAGATTTGTAAACAATAAACTGAAAAACAAACAAGACTTGGAGAAATTAAGACAAGGAGGAGTTGAATACACTGAGGAAATGGAAATGGCAGAAATTATGAACAAACATTTTAAATCAGTGTTTACAAGGGAAAATATACAACCTGAAGAGATTGAATGGAAAGAGAAAGTCCCCCCTATGGAAGAAATAGAAGTAACAAAGAATGAAATATTGACACACTTGGGTAATTTTGATGTCAGAAAATCGCATGGGCCAGATGAAATAGCAAACTGGATTCTGAAAGAATGCAGGAATGAACTGGCAGACAAAATACATAGCATAATAAGCAGTTCCTTAAAAGAAGGAAAAGTTCCAGAAGATTGGAAAAAAGCAAATATAGTACCTATATATAAAGGAGGAAATAAAGAAGAACCTACCAACTATAGACCAGTCTCTCTAACAAGTACAATAGCAAAAATATGTGAAAGAATTATCAAAAGTAGATGGGTAAAATATTTAGAAAAAAAACAATGTACTAAATCCAAGGCAATTTGGATTCAGACAAGGACGATCATGCGTCACCAATTTAATATGTTTCTATTCAAGGCTAATAGATATAATACAAGAAAGAGATGGATGGGCTGACTGTGCATTTCTAGACCTAAAAAAAGCTTTTGACAAAGTACCACATAAGAAGTTGCTTAAGAAATTAGAATATGAAGGAAGAAAATAAGGAAAATTGCTAAATTGGATGGAAGACTTTTTGCAAGAAAGAAAAATGAGAGTAGTGATAAGAGATCAGCACTCAAAATGGAATGAAGTAATAAGCGGTGTTCCGCAGGGAACAGTTCTGGCCCCAATAATGTTTGCTATATATATTAATGATATGGATGAAGGAATAGAAAGCTATATGAGCTTCTTTGCAGATGATGCAAAACTACTGAAAAGAGTGAAAACTGAAGAAGATTGTGAATCACTACAGAGAGATCTAAATATAGTACAAGAATGGAGTAGGAAGTGGGAGATGGAGTTCAATACAAAAAAGTGTAGTATAATGGAATTTGGAAAAAGCAAAAACAGAATAACAGGATCATATAATTTGGGAGAAGAAGGAATAAAAAAAGTAGAAAATGAGAAGGACCTGGGAGTCATTGTTATGAATAATATGTCACCTGAGAAACATATAAATAAGATTTTTGGAGAAACTTATAATTTAATAAGAACAATCAAAGTGGCATTTACATACCTGGATGAAGAAATGGTGAGGAAAATCCTAATCACCCTGATAAGACCAAGATTGGAATATGCAGCAACGATATGGTCACCAAGTACAAAAAAATGTATAAAAAAACTTGAAAGAATACAAAGAGCAATTACAAAATTGGCACCAACACTCTCAAAACTATCATATGAAGAGAGACTACAAAAACTTGAACTACAGACACTAGAGCAAAGAAGAGAGAGAGGAGATTTGATAGCTATTTACAGAATCATGAAAGGCATAGAAATTACTGATAGAGAGAATCTGATAAAATGGGATGACAGAAATACTAGAGGACACGGAAAGAAAATAAAAAAAGACAGCTATAGAAGAGATTTGAAAAAGAACAGCTTTCCTCACAGAGTAATAGACAGTTGGAACAAGTTAGATGAGAAAGTGGTGTGTGCAAGAACAATACATGAATTTAAAAATAGTTTAGATAAAATGAGATATGAAGACGGGACCCCACGAGCATAGCTCCCCTTCCCGTAAAATACAACTAGGTAAATACAACTAGGTAAATACACACACACACACACTTCAGCGAATGGACGGCTTAGATGACGTTCTGAAGAAAAGTGAAGTCTGTGGATCCCAACGCAAAGAGAAGTGCCTAGTGTTTTTACAGGGTGGGGGGGAAATTGCTCGTGGAGTAGTGGGAACGTAGGGAAAGAGGAAAAGGGGAGGGATTACTGAGGGAAATGGAAGGAAATGAGGAAGGAGTAGACTTGGCCCAGGCAGACAGGCGAAAGGTAAACAAAAGACTTAGCGAGGATCAAATGTCTAATAAAAATGTAAAGATTAGAAGTATAGAGAGGAGCAATACAGAAGAAAGTGACGAGAATATGTTCCAGGGATTTAAAGAGGGTGGGGGGGACACAACCCCCCCCCCCCGACTGATAAGACTAGAGGAGAGAGTTGATAAGGTGATCGAGGACTTGGAGCGTAAGTTAGGTAACGTAGACTCCATTTTTCAAAGAATTGAAAGGTTGGAACAACTAGAGAAGGCTAACAGAAACTTAACTGAAGAAATAGAGGACCTAAAAAGACAGTTAGGAAATGTAAAGGAGGAGAATGAGAAATTGAAGAAGAATAGTAATGAAAACAGAGAGAAACTAGCTACAGAAGCTAAAAATTGGAGAATAACTCAAGAAGGGAATAAGGTTTCATTCACTGACATAGTCAAACAGCAATTGAAAGAACATAATGAAGACTCAGTTATTAAAGTGATGAGACAGAAGGAGAATATAGTAAGAGAATTAGCTGACAAAAAGAAATGTATAATTATATTAGGAATGGAAGAGAAACATAACCCAGATAGAACTGCAAGAATCAAGGAGGAAAATGAAAGAGTAAGCAGTTTATTAAAATTAGTCCAGGAAGATGAACCAGAAATTATAAAGGAAATTGAGGAAAAATTCAGACTCGGAAAATATAGTACAGATAAGACCAGACCAATTAAGATTAAATTCAGGTCACAAACAACAGCAGAGAAAATTCTATCCAAGACAGGGAAACTAGCAACAAATGATCAATATAAAAAGGTATGGATAAAAAGAGAAATGAATAAGGAGGAAAGAGAGGCAGAAAAGCAGAAAAGAATTGAAGCTAAGGCAAAAAACGAGGAAAGAACGGAGTCAGAGAAAGAGAGATTCTATTGGAGAGTAGTGAACATGAAAATAAAGCAGTTCGACATACTAAAGAAAAACATAAGGGAAACAGAGAATACAATGGAAGTGGCAGAAAACTAAGAGTGTCTTACACAAATATAGATGGATTGATAACAGGATTGAATGAACTGAATGATTATTTGAAAGAAAAAGAACCGGACATAATGGGAATTGTAGAAACAAAATTAAAAGGCCCACTACCACCCAACAGTGTAGGACATGATACATACAATTATTGGATTAGAAACAGAGAGAAAAAAACAAGGGGGTGGAGTTATGTTCCTGACTAAGAAGGATATAAACGTGAAAGGTGTCATATATGGAAAGAATACAGTAGAGATGATTATGATAGAAGTGGAAGACCGAGATAAGAAGAGCAGAAAATTTGTGATCAATTATGTGCCTCCGAAAACAGCCTCATGGGAGGAGAGTGAACATAAAAGTATGTTAGAGGACACAAAGATAGCATTAACTAAAATAATGGAAGACGGAGGAAGAATAGTTATGATGGGCGACTTTAATTGCAAAGAAATCTGCTGGGAAGAAATGACAGTAAAGAGTGGTGATGACTCATGGGGAAATGCTCTACTTGAGATGATTACTGACCATTCAATGACACAATGGATACAAGAGAACACTAGGTATAGAAATGAAGAAGAACCATCGAGGCTAGACTTAATAATTACATCTGAACCTAGAATAGTGGACAAGATTGAATATAAAACACCAATAGGTAAAAGTGACCACATATTGATTGAACTGGAACTTAATGAAGAAAAATATATGAAAAGAAATGAACAATATAGAAAAGGAAGAATTATGTATGAAAAAACAAACTTTGATAAAATAAGAGAATTCTTCCAACAAGAAAACTGGGAAGAAATATACAAAGAAGAAACAACAGTGGAAGAGAAATGGAATATTTTGACAAAAATTTACAAAAAAGGAGTGGAAAAGTATGTCCCAAGACAAAAACAAGAAAAAGAATATGTAAAATGCTGGTACAACAAAAGTTGTAGGGAGTTAAAGGACAAAAGAGACAAAGCCTGGAACAGATGGAAAAAAGACAGAAGACCTGAAAAATGGAAAATATATACTGGTTATAGAAATGAATATGTACAAAAGTGCAGAGAGGAAAAAAGAAAATATGAAAAAGATGTTATAGAAAAGTGTAAAGATCAACCAAAACTATTCTACAGATTTGTAAACAATAAACTGAAAAACAAACAAGACTTAGAGAAATTAAGACAAGGAGGAGTTGAATACACTGAGGAAATGGAAATGGCAGAAATTATGAACAAACATTTTAAATCAGTGTTTACAAGGGAAAATATACAACCTGAAGAGATTGAGTGGAAGGAAAAAGTCCCCCCTATGGAAGAAATAGAAGTAACAAAGAATGAAATATTGACACACTTGGGTAATTTTGATGTCAGAAAATCGCATGGGCCAGATGAAATAGCAAACTGGATTCTGAAAGAATGCAGGAATGAACTGGCAGACAAAATACATAGCATAATAAGCAGTTCCTTAAAAGAAGGAAAAGTTCCAGAAGATTGGAAAAAAGCAAATATAGTAACCTATATATAAAGGAGGAAATAAAGAAGAACCTACCAACTATAGACCAGTCTCTCTAACAAGTACAATAGCAAAAATATGTGAAAGAATTATCAAAAGTAGATGGGTAAAATACTTGGAAAAAAACAACGTACTAAATCCAAGGCAATTTGGATTCAGACAAGGACGATCATGCGTCACCAATTTAATATGTTTCTATTCAAGGCTAATAGATATAATACAAGAAAGAGATGGATGGGCTGATTGTGCATTTCTAGACCTAAAAAAAGCTTTTGACAAAGTACCACATAAGAAGTTGCTTAAGAAATTAGAATATGAAGGAGGAATACAAGGTAAATTGCTAAATTGGATGGAAGACTTTTTGCAAGAAAGAAAAATGAGAGTAGTGAAAAGAGATCAGCACTCAAAATGGAATGAAGTAATAAGCGGTGTCCCGCAGGGAACAGTTCTGGCCCCAATAATGTTTGCTATATATATTAATGATATGGATGAAGGAATTGAAAGCTATATGAGCTTCTTTGCAGATGATGCAAAATTACTGAAAAGAGTGAAAACTGAAGAAGATTGTGAATCACTACAGAGAGATCTAAATAAAGTACAAGAATGGAGTAGGAAGTGGGAGATGGAGTTCAATACAAAAAAGTGTAGTATAATGGAATTTGGAAAAAGCAAAAACAGAATAACAGGATCATATAATTTGGGAAAAGAAGGAATAAAAAAAGTAGAAAATGAGAAGGACCTGGGAGTCATTGTTATGAATAATATGTCACCTGAGAAACATATAAATAAGATTTTTGGAGAAACTTATAATTTAATAAGAACAATCAAAGTGGCATTTACATACCTGGATGAAGAAATGGTGAGGAAAATCCTAATCACCCTGATAAGACCAAGATTGGAATATGCAGCAACGATATGGTCACCAAGTACAAAAAAATGTATAAAAAAACTTGAAAGAATACAAAGAGCAATTACAAAACTGGCACCAACACTCTCAAAACTATCATATGAAGAGAGACTACAAAAACTTAAACTACAGACACTAGAGCAAAGAAGAGAGAGAGGAGATTTGATAGCTATTTACAGAATCATGAAAGGCATAGAAATTACTGATAGAGAGAATCTGATAAAATGGGATGACAGAAATACAAGAGGACACGGAAAGAAAATAAAAAAAGACAGCTATAGAAGAGATTTTAAAAAGAACAGCTTTCCTCACAGAGCAATAGACAGTTGGAACAAGTTAGATGAGAAAGTGGTGTGTGCAAAAACAATACATGAATTTAAAAATAGTTTAGATAAAATGAGATATGAAGACGGGACCCCACGAGCATAGCTCCCCTTCCCGTAAAATACAACTAGGTAAATACAACTAGGTACAACTAGGTAAATACACTTCAACGAATGGACGGCTTAGAAGACGTTCTGAAGAAAAGTGAAGTCTGTGGATCCCAACGCAAAGAGAAGTGCCTAGTGTTTTTGCAGGGTGGGGGGGAAATTGCTCGTGGAGTAGTGGGAACGTAGGGAAAGAGGAAAAGGGGAGGGATTACTGAGGGAAATGGAAGGAAATGAGGAGGGAGTAGACTTTGACCAGCCAGACAAGCGGAAGGTAAACAAAAGACTTAGCGAGGATCAAATGTCTAATAAAAATGTAAAGATTAGAAGTATAGAGAGGAGCAATACAGAAGAAAGTGACGAGAATATGTTCCAGGGATTTAAAGAGGGTGGGGGGGACACAACCCCCCCCCCCCCCCCCCCCGACTGATAAGACTAGAGGAGAGAGTTGATAAGGTGATCGAGGACTTGGAGCGTAAGTTAGGTAACGTAGACTCCATTTTTCAAAGAATTGAAAGGTTGGAACAACTAGAGAAGGCAAACAGAAACTTAACTGAAGAAATAGAGGACCTAAAAAGACAGTTAGGAAATGTAAAGGAGGAGAATGAGAAATTGAAGAAGAATAGTAATGAAAATAGAGAGAAACTAGCTACAGAAGCTAAAAATTGGAGAATAACTCAAGAAGGGAATAAGGTTTCATTCACTGACATAGTCAAACAGCAATTGAAAGAACATAATGAAGACTCAGTTATTAAAGTGATGAGACAGAAGGAGAATATAGTAAGAGAATTAGCTGACAAAAAGAAATGTATAATTATATTAGGAATGGAAGAGAAACATAACCCAGATAGAACTGCAAGAATCAAGGAGGAAAATGAAAGAGTAAGCAGTTTATTAAAATTAGTCCAGGAAGATGAACCAGAAATTATAAAGGAAATTGAGGAAAAAATTCAGACTCGAAAATATAGTACAGATAAGACCAGACCAATTAAGATTAAATTCAGGTCACAAACAACAGCAGAGAAAATTCTATCCAAGACAGGGAAACTAGCAACAAATGATCAATATAAAAAGGTATGGATAAAAAGAGAAATGAATAAGGAGGAAAGAGAGGCAGAAAAGCAGAAAAGAATTGAAGCTAAGGCAAAAAACGAGGAAAGAACGGAGTCAGAGAAAGAGAGATTCTATTGGAGAGTAGTGAACATGAAAATAAAGCAGTTCGACATACTAAAGAAAAACATAAGGGAAACAGAGAATACAATGGAAGTGGCAGAAAACTAAGAGTGTCTTACACAAATATAGATGGATTGATAACAGGATTGAATGAACTGAATGATTATTTGAAAGAAAAAGAACCGGACATAATGGGAATTGTAGAAACAAAATTAAAAGGCCCACTACCACCCAACAGTGTAGGACATGATACATACAATTATTGGATTAGAAACAGAGAGAAAAAAACAAGGGGGTGGAGTTATGTTCCTGACTAAGAAGGATATAAACGTGAAAGGTGTCATATATGGAAAGAATACAGTAGAGATGATTATGATAGAAGTGGAAGACCGAGATAAGAAGAGCAGAAAATTTGTGATCAATTATGTGCCTCCGAAAACAGCCTCATGGGAGGAGAGTGAACATAAAAGTATGTTAGAGGACACAAAGATAGCATTAACTAAAATAATGGAAGACGGAGGAAGAATAGTTATGATGGGCGACTTTAATTGCAAAGAAATCTGCTGGGAAGAAATGACAGTAAAGAGTGGTGATGACTCATGGGGAAATGCTCTACTTGAGATGATTACTGACCATTCAATGACACAATGGATACAAGAGAACACTAGGTATAGAAATGAAGAAGAACCATCGAGGCTAGACTTAATAATTACATCTGAACCTAGAATAGTGGACAAGATTGAATATAAAACACCAATAGGTAAAAGTGACCACATATTGATTGAACTGGAACTTAATGAAGAAAAATATATGAAAAGAAATGAACAATATAGAAAAGGAAGAATGATGTATGAAAAAACAAACTTTGATAAAATAAGAGAATTCTTCCAACAAGAAAACTGGGAAGAAATATACAAAGAAGAAACAACAGTGGAAGAGAAATGGAATATTTTGACAAAAATTTACAAAAAAGGAGTGGAAAAGTATGTCCCAAGACAAAAACAAGAAAAAGAATATGTAAAATGCTGGTACAACAAAAGTTGTAGGGAGTTAAAGGACAAAAGAGACAAAGCCTGGAACAGATGGAAAAAAGACAGAAGACCTGAAAAATGGAAAATATATACTGGTTATAGAAATGAATATGTACAAAAGTGCAGAGAGGAAAAAAGAAAATATGAAAAAGATGTTATAGAAAAGTGTAAAGATCAACCAAAACTATTCTACAGATTTGTAAACAATAAACTGAAAAACAAACAAGACTTAGAGAAATTAAGACAAGGAGGAGTTGAATACACTGAGGAAATGGAAATGGCAGAAATTATGAACAAACATTTTAAATCAGTGTTTACAAGGGAAAATATACAACCTGAAGAGATTGAGTGGAAGGAAAAAGTCCCCCCTATGGAAGAAATAGAAGTAACAAAGAATGAAATATTGACACACTTGGGTAATTTTGATGTCAGAAAATCGCATGGGCCAGATGAAATAGCAAACTGGATTCTGAAAGAATGCAGGAATGAACTGGCAGACAAAATACATAGCATAATAAGCAGTTCCTTAAAAGAAGGAAAAGTTCCAGAAGATTGGAAAAAAAGCAAATATAGTACCTATATATAAAGGAGGAAATAAAGAAGAACCTACCAACTATAGACCAGTCTCTCTAACAAGTACAATAGCAAAAATATGTGAAAGAATTATCAAAAGTAGATGGGTAAAATACTTGGAAAAAAACAACGTACTAAATCCAAGACAATTTGGATTCAGACAAGGACGATCATGCGTCACCAATTTAATATGTTTCTATTCAAGGCTAATAGATATAATACAAGAAAGAGATGGATGGGCTGATTGTGCATTTCTAGACCTAAAAAAAGCTTTTGACAAAGTACCACATAAGAAGTTGCTTAAGAAATTAGAATATGAAGGAGGAATACAAGGTAAATTGCTAAATTGGATGGAAGACTTTTTGCAAGAAAGAAAAATGAGAGTAGTGATAAGAGATCAGCACTCAAAATGGAATGAAGTAATAAGCGGTGTCCCGCAGGGAACAGTTCTGGCCCCAATAATGTTTGCTATATATATTAATGATATGGATGAAGGAATTGAAAGCTATATGAGCTTCTTTGCAGATGATGCAAAATTACTGAAAAGAGTGAAAACTGAAGAAGATTGTGAATCACTACAGAGAGATCTAAATAAAGTACAAGAATGGAGTAGGAAGTGGGAGATGGAGTTCAATACAAAAAAGTGTAGTATAATGGAATTTGGAAAAAGCAAAAACAGAATAACAGGATCATATAATTTGGGAAAAGAAGGAATAAAAAAAGTAGAAAATGAGAAGGACCTGGGAGTCATTGTTATGAATAATATGTCACCTGAGAAACATATAAATAAGATTTTTGGAGAAACTTATAATTTAATAAGAACAATCAAAGTGGCATTTACATACCTGGATGAAGAAATGGTGAGGAAAATCCTAATCACCCTGATAAGACCAAGATTGGAATATGCAGCAACGATATGGTCACCAAGTACAAAAAAATGTATAAAAAAACTTGAAAGAATACAAAGAGCAATTACAAAACTGGCACCAACACTCTCAAAACTATCATATGAAGAGAGACTACAAAAACTTAAACTACAGACACTAGAGCAAAGAAGAGAGAGAGGAGATTTGATAGCTATTTACAGAATCATGAAAGGCATAGAAATTACTGATAGAGAGAATCTGATAAAATGGGATGACAGAAATACAAGAGGACACGGAAAGAAAATAAAAAAAGACAGCTATAGAAGAGATTTTAAAAAGAACAGCTTTCCTCACAGAGCAATAGACAGTTGGAACAAGTTAGATGAGAAAGTGGTGTGTGCAAAAACAATACATGAATTTAAAAATAGTTTAGATAAAATGAGATATGAAGACGGGACCCCACGAGCATAGCTCCCCTTCCCGTAAAATACAACTAGGTAAATACAACTAGGTAAATACACATATATATATATATATATATATATATATGTATGTATATATATGTATATATATGTATATATAATGTGTGTGTGTGGTGTATACATTTTCGTTCACTCAGTACCACCAAGCCGAGACGTGCTTACCGAAGTTACCGCTCTCTGAGTGTTATGGTATAGCTTATCGAGTTATCGGTTAACGAATCTTTACCGGTATCAGAATTTTTTTCGGTAAGCTATCATTAAGTTTGTTGCCGATAAAACCGGTAATTTCACCGGTAGCTGCCCACCACTAACCACCACTACTACTTAAATCGCTACGTATAACTACATCGCCACCATAGCCAACAGCACATCCAACAACAGCTGAACAGGAACAGGAATGGCAACAATTACCGCACCATTAACTACACAATGCATTTACAACCCATTGTTCATTCAGACCCTATTGTTCAGTACCTGTAAAGAAACACGTTGCATCGCAGCATTTAGCTGAGGCCATGAACGTATATCACCAGGAAAGCACGCAAAATGCACATACGCAACCGGTCAACTCTAATTGCGTACACACACGCACACACATCAGAAAAAATGCAGTTACATTTGATGTAACCTTGAGCACAAGATCAAGACGAATGACTCAACGCTTCCTGTCATATGCATATACTGTACTGTATGTATCCCTTCAGTTCAATTCTCAATCCTGTTACATATCCTATCGACTCGATGCATTTAGTCATTCGTCTCGAAAAACAGTAGTATGAATGTTCTAATTTTGATCAAGAAAAATATATATTTTGGTATTGTCACGCCATTGTGTGAATAGAATTTATGTTTAGACAATTTACGATGATGTATAATGTATTTAACCAATAACATAATTTTGTATAAGGTGTGTACGTGACTTCTTGTCGTTACGCATTACTCAAATAGTTTCTCTGTTGAAGCCAAGCAACCCAACACGTATTTATCATCAGCGAGAACTCGGCAGCTGATTGGTCGAAGCTTGAACTACCGTACGTAAGTATGAGAAATACGTTTTGAGCCGCACAATCTGACTATGTAAGGCGGACCGGACGAGAGAGAAAACAAAGACAAGAAGAGCAGAGACAAGAAGAGAGGAAACAAGTGGTACTTGATATATATATATATATATATGTATATATATAAACATATATGTATATATAAACATATATGTATGTATATATATACATATATATATATACTGTATATATATATATATATATATATATATATATATATATATACTGTATGTATATATATATATATATACATATGTATATATTACATACATAGATTTATATGTTTATATATATATATATATGTATATATATATATATATATATATATATATATAATATGCACACACACACAAACACACACACATATAAAATTATGTTAGAAGACACAAGGATAACATCAAATAAGATAATGGAAGATGGAGGAAGAATAGTTATGATTGGCGACTTTAATTGCAAAGAAGTCTGCTGAGAAGAGATGCCAGTAAAGGGTGGAGACGACTCATGGGGAAATGTTCTACTCGAGATGATTATTGACCATACAATGACACATTGGATTCAAGAGAACACTAGGTATAGAAATGAAGAAGAACCATCGAGACTAGACCTAATAATCACATCAGAACCTGAAATAGTGGAAAAGATTGAATATAAGACACCAATAAGTAAAAGTGACCACATATTGATTGAACTGGAGCTAAATGAGGAAAAATACATAAAAAGAAATGAACAATATAGACAAGGAAGATTTATGTATGATTTTTTTTGTAAAATAAGAGAATTCTTTCAAAAAGAAAACTGGGAAAGAATATACAAAGATGAAACAACAGTGAAAGAGAAATGGAGTATTTTGAAAAAAAAAAAAAAAAAAAAAAATTAAAAAAGGAGTGGAAAAGTATGTCCCAAGAGAAAAACAAGAAAAAGAATATGTAAAGTGCTGGTACAACAAAAGTTGTAGGGAGTTAAAAAACAAAAGAGACAAAGCTTGGACAAAATTGAAGAAAGACAAAAGACCTGAAAAATGGAAAATATATACTAGTTATAGAAATTAATATGTACAAGTGCACAGAGAGAAAAAGAGAAAATATGAAAAAGATGTCATAGAAAAATGTAAAGATCAACCAAAACTATTTTACAGATTTGTAAACAACAAACTGAAAAACAAACAAGAATTAGAAAAATTACGACAAGGAGTTGAATACACAGAGGGAATAGAAATGGCAGAAATTATAAACAAGCATTTTAAATCGGTGTTTACAAGGGAGAACATACTACCTGGAAAAATCGAGTGGGAAGAGAAAGTCCCCCCTATGAAAGAAATAGAAGTAACAAAGAATGAAATAATGAAACACTTGAGTAATCTTGATGTCAGAAAATCGCATAGACCAGATGAAATAGCAAACTGGATTTTGAAAGAATGCAGGAATGAACTGGCAGACAAAATACATAGCATAATAAACAGTTCCTTGAAAGAAGGAAAAGTTAAAAAAAATGGAAAAAAGCAAATGTAGTACCTATATATAAAGGGGGAAATAAAGAAGACCCTACCAACTATAGACGAGTCTCTCTAACAAGTACAATAGCAAAAATATGTGAAAGAATGATCAAAAGTAGATGGGTAAGGTATTTAGAAAAACAACAACAACAACAACAACGTGCTAAATCCAAGGCAATTTGGATTCAGACAAGGACGATCATACGTCACCAATTTAATATGTTTCTATTCAAGGCTAATAGATATAATACAAGAAAGAGATGGATGGGCTGATTGTGCATTTCTAGACCTAAAAAAAGCTTTTGACAAAGTACCACATAAGCAGTTGCTTGAGAAATTAGAAACTGAAGGAGCAATACAGGGCAAACTGCTTAAATGGATGGAAGACTTCTTGCAAGAAAGAAAAATGAGAGTAGTGATATGAGACAAACACTAATTGGGATGAAGTAATAAGTGGTGTTCCACAAGGAACAGTTCTGGCCCCAATAATGTTTGCTATATATATTAATGATATGGATGAAGAAATTGAAAGTTATATGAGCTTCTTTGCAGATGATGCAAAACTATTAAAAAAAGTGAACACGGAAGAAGATTGTGAATCACTACAGAGTGATCTCAATAAAGTATGGGAATGGAGTAAGAAGTGGGAGATGGAGTTCAATACTACGAAGTGTAGTATAATGGAATTTGGAAAAAGTAAAAAAAGAATAGGATAATATAAATTGGGAGAAGAAGGAATAAAAAAAGTAGAAAATGAGAAGGACCTGGGAGTCATTGTTATGAATAATATGTCACCTGAGAAACATATAAACAAATTTTTTGGAGAAACTTATAATTTAATAAGAACAATCAAAATGGCATTTACATACCTGGATGAAGAAATGGTGAAGAAAATACTAATCACTTTGATAAGACCAAGATTGGAATATGCAGCAACGATGTGGTCACCAAGTACAAAAAAAAATGTATAAAAAAACTTGAAAGAATACAAAGAGCAATTACAAAATTGGCACCAACACTCTCAAAACTATCATATGAAGAGAGACTAGCAAAACTTGAGCTACAGACATTAGAGCAAAGAAGAGAGAGAGGAGATTTGATAACTATTTACAGAATCATGAAAGGAATAGAAACTATTGATAGAGAGGATCTAATAAAATGGGATGATAGAAACACAAGAGGACACGGAAAGAAAATCAAGAAAGACAGTTATAGAAGAGATCTGAAAAAGAACAGCTTTCCTCACAGAGTAATAGGCAATTGGAACAAGTTAGATGAGAAAGTGGTGTGTGCAAAAACAATACATGAATTTAAAAATAGTTTAGATAAAATGAGATATGAAGACGGGACCCCACGAGCATAGCTCCCCTTCCCGTAAAATACAACTAGGTAAATATATATATATATATATATATATATATATATATATATATATATATATATATATATATATATATATATGTATATATTCACAAAAAGCGTTAGACCCTGTTCACACTCGAGGTTTGAACCGCGCGGAAACAACCACGGGAGCCGAGCCATTGAACCTAGCGAGCATCAAGAGCAAGGTCCAAATAGTATTAAATGGACCTTGATCAAGAGTAAGGCCTCCGTAGTGACTGTCAGCTTGTACGCGGGAGAGGTAGAATATCTGGTTCCTGCACCGGCGGCGGGGACGATGCGACAACGCTGGATTCACCCTTTACTGTATGAAAGATTAACACATGGAATGTTCATAATATTGTACCTCAAGCTGAGGGACCATCAAGAAAAACTTTTCAGTTGTCAATGAAATCTTTCGACGATCTGATGGAACAAATTCGAGAAGATATTGCTAGCCTACAGCAAACACCAAATTGAGGGATTCCTTTTCTCCGGTTGAAAATTTTGTAACAATAAGGTGAGTCCTTTATTGTTGTATACAAACTTAATTTTTTTTTTTTTTTTTTTTTTTTTTTTTTTACAAAATATTAAGTCCTTTCACTCGTCAAAATAATCATACACCTGGGTCATGGAACATTTGTAATTTTAATCAAAATTAAATCTACATAAAATACAAGTGTCACACCACAAAGCCTCTTGTTATCAAGTGATTTTCTCATTTACAGCAACCGCATTACAAATTTTGGATCACCTGAAGAATTGTTACCCCAGACTTCGACAGGATGATATTTCATAGATGTTGGTGAATCCTGCTGTCTAATATATTTGCCATAAACGTAACTTTATATTAAGACTATGTTAGATTAAGAATTATTGTCTACATTTTTGTTGATTTTAAAGAGTGAGTCTTCGATTTTTGTGACTTTATATGACAGCTAGCATTGAACATAAGGCAAAAACGACCTTCAAGTACAAATTACTTTACTAAATTTTACATTTACCAACTATGGCCTGAATTAGAAATCCTAGTTACCATATTCTTTGATTTTACCTCTCATATTTTTTTAATGTTCACCTAATATCTGAAAGACATTAAATAATAACAAGTTCCCAGCAATTTCGCTTGGCACGTAAAAAAATGCGTCGAAAATTGGCTGATTTTGGCACGCGCGCTAAAAAGGTTGCCCACCTCTGGGCTAGGCCATTGTAAATCACACACACACATTGAATTTGCCGGTGTAGTGGATAGCGTCTCAACTTAGCATCTAGAGGAACCGAGACCAAATCACGCTCAGGGATTCAAAAGCATCACATTACCCACTACTTTTTTCCTTGAACAAGGAAATGGGTTGTGTGTGTATGTGTGTGCGTGAGTGTGTGTCCCTTTGCGGTTTTGTTGTGGGGGAATAACAGACATCCAGTAACATATGTGTTACGATCCAGAGTATGTTAGCGGGAATTCAGCTGTTGCTCTTGCTGAGCGCTGATCCGTCGCCAAGTCTGTCGTAGACTAAAAAATAAATGAATGGAGGACGTTCCCTCAAGCGAATACAAGTCTAGCGTTAGAAAAAAAAAAAAAAAAAAAACGAAGACGAAGAAGAAAACGTATATAAATACTAACGTTTCGTTTGCGTAGAACTTCTACGCGAACGAAACGTTAGTGTTTAGGGTTCCGAACCTTTCCCCTGTGTTTATGTTCTCTATCATCCAAATCATACATATAATATATATATTATATATATATATATATATATATATATATATATATATATATATATATATATACATATACACACATATGTATATAAAAGAGTATCCCGTATTTCTAATTTTCTAATCTGGCAATCCTATCTTATACCAACTTCAACACCCACGTTCGTATGTACTCGTACTATCATGCAGTACTTCAGTATCTTCTCGTAGCGCGAGTATTTTTTCATGCAGGGATGGATCCAAGGGGGGGGAGGGGGAGATGCATTCTTCTACTTGTTGCAGTACGGAGTTATTCAAGGATTATATACAGATACACAGGAGA
>NC_134777.1:97498570-97526070 GCF_046742065.1 Oratosquilla oratoria
ATATTGCGTAAAACGAAACAAAACTACCGAAATAAAATTTATACATAAACTTGATAAAATCTTAAACAAGAAACTATGAAAACTTAAACTGTTGAAATTCACTTAGTCACGTAACTATTCTTGGAAACATGACAATTTAATCTTACACTTAATCACATTCAAGAATATGGTAGGCGAGTTTTAAGCACAACGTAAGCCAAGTAAAAAAGGAACTGCATAAAAGGGTCGACTCTATGTGAGCGACTATGCGTGTAGATTTCAGACACGTGCACAAAGGCCAAACACCCTGGAACTGAAACATACAGTTCCATACATGTTTTTTTAATTAACTAGGAGATGACTACTGACATTACGCGCAAGGATTATATATTGTACAATTATAAATAAAGAATTAAAAAAAAGACTCATTATATTGAATGTCATCGATAAAATCGTGTGAAAATAGGGCGTGCTGCATTTCCGCAGTGCCTATACAGTATACACGAGATGCCACTGCTCAAGCCTCTCCAGTAATTGAACCACACCCCTTCTTCATTACCCCGTATGGAGTAGTTTTATAATATAATTACAACTGCTTCTGACCCAGGGCAGTGGACAAGGTGCAGGGATGACCCGTCATCCAGGAGGTGCTAAGATGAGAGGGAGGGTGGAAGGGTGTGGAGTGTATTCAGGGATGGAATGGGTGGGAATGATTTTATGCCTTTTCCTTTTTGGCTACCTCCCTTGTAAGGAGATAAAAAGCCTTGGTATATGTATGTATGTATGTACAACTGAATACAGAGAAATTGAGGCAAGAATATATACAAATTTTCTGTTCTGGTCTAATTTTGGTGTGCTGGTTTCAGATACGAAACCAGTTTTCATTCATCACCTCTAAGTCTAATCTCCAATCACAAACAAATGCTTATTATGTATGACTTCTACCACCCTCTTCCCACCAGGAGTGTTGCTGGATACACTTCTACATTTTACGGTGTAGAAAAAGAAGAGGAAGAAGAAGAAGAAGAAGAGGAAGAAAACGAAGAAGAAGAAAAATAAGAAGAGGAGGTATAATAATAAGAAGGAGAATAGGAAGAAGAAGAAAAAAAAAAGTTGATCCCGGAAGACGACGACGCCGTCGCCACAGGAAGAACCTCCCGCAGTTGACGTTCTGAGAATGAATGCTGATTTCTACTGATTAAAATTATAAAAGAAAGCGTCATTGGCAGTTCAGAACGAACATGCAGGACTTCTGACAAGTAAAGCCAGTCGACTCATTTATATAGTGGCACCCTTAAAACTTCGTTTAAAGAGTTATCACACTAGGGTATTTTCCCACACCCTATCTCCAACCTCTATTTCAAGAACTAGAATATAACTTTGCTTATATAAATCTAGACATCTCTAGGAACATTTCAACAGTATATCTAACGTTCGTATACGTATCTCTTAGTTCATCATTCAGCTTTGCTATATATGACGAAAAATAATTCGATATTTAGAGATTTGAAAAATACAATATCGAAACCGAAGTCGTTTTCACTCAAACGAACTCTCAACTGTTGGCGCTGGTGAGGCTCGTGGAAGCCCAGTATGATAATCTCTTTACACTGGGCCGGTCTTAGGCCTAACCAAAGTATGTTGACAGTTCTCTCTCTCACACACACACATACGCGCACACACACACACACACACACACACGGCCCGGTGGCGGATTGGTAAGGCACTGGCCTCACAAGCCGGAGAACCGGGGTTCGATTCCCCGGCCGGGCGGAGACAAGTTGGGTTTGTCTCCTTTCACGTGTA
Organism: Oratosquilla oratoria; assembly: GCF_046742065.1. Classification (NCBI taxonomy): domain Eukaryota; kingdom Metazoa; phylum Arthropoda; class Malacostraca; order Stomatopoda; family Squillidae; genus Oratosquilla; species Oratosquilla oratoria. The sequence goes on from NC_134777.1 coordinate 97,500,356, forward strand.
GCCCCTGTTCACCTAGCAGCGAGTAGGTACGGGACGTTAGTCAAGGAGTTGTGACCTTGCATTCCCGGTGTGTGGAGTGTGAGTGGTCTCAGACCTACCCAGATATCTGCTAATAATGAGCTCTGAGCTCACTGCCGTAGGGTGGTGTCTGGCTGTCTCGAAAAGAGGCTGCAGCAGATCCGAGGTGAATACACACACACACACACACACACACACACACACTGTGTAAAGGTACCTACTTGGCCTGGAAACTAAGCGATCTTTAGTTCGGTCTTTGCCCAAGGTTGAAAAACTTCATAGCACTGCACATCGCACCCGCTCCCTTGGACAATGAATTTGTGTGTGTATTTACCTAGTTGTATTTACCTAGTTGTATTTTACGGGAAGGGGAGCTAGGCTCGTCAGGTCCCGTCTTCATATCTCATTTTATCTAAACTATTTTTAAATTCATGTATTGTTTTTGCACACACCACTTTCTCATCTAACTTGTTCCAACTGTCTATTACTCTGTGAGGAAAGCTGTTCTTTTTCAAATCTCTTCTATAGCTGTCTTTTTTTATTTTCTTTCCGTGTCCTCTAGTATTTCTGTCATCCCATTTTATCAGATTCTCCCTATCAGTAATTTCTATGCCTTTCATGATTCTGTAAATAGCTATCAAATCTCCTCTCTCTCTTCTTTGCTCTAGTGTCTGTAGTTCAAGTCTTTCTAGTCTCTCTTCATATGATAGTTTTGAGAGTGTTGGTGCCAATTTTGTAATTGCTCTTTGTATTCTTTCAAGTTTTTTTATACATTTTTTTGTACTTGGTGACCATATCGTTGCTGCATATTCCAATCTTGGTCTTATCAGGGTGATTAGTATTTTCTTCACCATTTCTTCATCCAGGTATGTAAATGCCATTTTGATTGTTCTTATTAAATTATAAGTTTCTCCAAAAATCTTATTTATATGTTTCTCAGGTGACATATTATTCATAACAATGACTCCCAGGTCCTTCTCATTTTCTACTTTTTTTATTCCTTCTTCTCCCAATTTATATGCTCCTGTTATTCTGTTTTTGCTTTTTCCAAATTCCATTACACTACACTTTTTTGTATTGAACTCCATCTCCCACTTCCTACTCCATTCCTGTACTTTATTTAGATCTCTCTGTAGTGATTCACAATCTTCTTCAGTTTTCACTCTTTTCAGTAGTTTTGCATCATCTGCAAAGAAGCTCATATAGCTTTCAATTCCTTCATCCATATCATTAATATATATAGCAAACATTATTGGGGCCAGAACTGTTCCCTGCGGAACACCGCTTATTACTTCATCCCATTTTGAGTGCTGGTTTCTTATCACTACTCTCATTTTTCTTTCTTGCAAAAAGTCTTCCATCCAATTTAGTAGTTTTCCCTGTATTCCTCCTTCAGTTTCTAATTTCTTGAGCAACTTCTTATGTGGTACTTTGTCAAAAGCTTTCTTTAGGTCTAGAAATGCACAGTCCGCCCATCCATCTCTTTCTTGTATTATATCTATTAGCCTTGAATAGAAACATATTGAATTGGTGACGCATGATCGTCCTTGTCTGAATCCAAATTGCCTTGGATTTAACACTTTGTTTTTTTCTAAATATTTTACCCATCTACTTTTGATAATTCTTTCACAAATTTTTGCTATTGTACTTGTTAGAGAGACTTGTCTATAGTTGGTAGGTTCTTCTTTATTTCCTCCTTTATATATAGGTACTATATTTGCTTTTTTCCAATCTTCTGGAACTTTTCCTTCTTTCAAGGAACTGTTTAGTATGCTATGTATTTTGTCTGCCAGTTCATTCCTGCATTCTTTCAGTATCCAGTTTGCTATTTCATCTGGTCCATGCGATTTTCTGACATCAAGATTACTCAAGTGTGTTAATATTTCATTCTTTGTTACTTCTATTTCTTCTATAGGGGGGACTTTCTCTTTCCATTCGTTCTCTTCAGGTTGTATGTTCTCCCTTGTAAACACTGATTTAAAATGTTTGTTCATAATTTCCGCCATTTCCATTTCCTCAGTGTATTCAACTCCCTCCTGTCTTAATTTCTCCAAGTCTTGTTTGTTTTTCAGTTTATTGTTTACAAATCTGTAGAATAGTTTTGGTTGATCTTTACACTTTTCTATGATATCTTTTTCATATTTTCTCTTTTCCTCTCTGCACATTTGTATATATTCATTTCTATAACCGGTATATATTTTCCATTTTTCAGGTCTTCTGTCTTTTTTCCATTTGGTCCAGGCTTTGTCTCTTTTGTCTTTTAACTCCCTACAGCTTTTGTTGTACCAGCATTTTACATATTCTTCTTCTTGTTTTTGTCTTGGGACATACTTTTCCACTCCTTTTTTGTAAATTTTTGTCAAAATATTCCATTTCTCTTCTACTGTTGTTTCTTCTTTGTATATTTCTTCCCAGTTTTCTTGTTGAAAGAATTCTCTTATTTTATCAAAGTTTGTTTTTTCATACATCATTCTTCCTATTTCTATATTGTTCATTTCTTTTCATATATTTTTCTTCATTAAGTTCCAGTTCAATCAATATGTGGTCACTTTTACTTATTGGTGTTTTATATTCAATCTTGTCCACTATTCTAGGTTCGGATGTAATTATTAGGTCTAGTCTCGATGGCTCTTCTTCATTTCTATACCTAGTGTTCTCCTGTATCCATTGTGTCATTGTATGGTCAGTAACCATCTCAAGTAGAGCGTTTCCCCATGAGCCGTCTCCACCCTTTACTGTCATTTCTTCCCAGCAGATTTCTTTGCAATTAAAGTCGCCCATCATAACTATTTTTCCTCCCTCTTCCATTATCTTGTTTAATGTTATCTTTGTGTCCTCTAACATACTTTTATGTTCACTCTCTTCCCATGAGGCTGTTTTCGGGGGCACATAATTTATCACAAACTTTCTGTTCTTCTTATCTCTGTCTTCTACTTCCATCATTATCATCTCTACTGTATTCTTTCCATATGTGACACCCTTCACGTTTATATCCTTCTTAGTCAGGAACATAACTCCACCCCCTTCCTTTTTCACTCTGTTTCTAATCCAATAATTATATGCATCATGTCCTACACTGTTGGGTGGTAGTGGACCTTTTAATTTTGTTTCTACAATTCCCATTATGTCTGGTTCTTTTTCTTTCAAATAATCATTCAGCTCATTCAATCCTGTTATTAATCCATCTATATTTGTGTAAGACACTCTTAGTTTTCTGCCACTTCCATTGTGTTCTCTGTTTCCCTTTTGTTTTTCTCTTGTATGTCGACTTTCTTTAGTTTCATATTCACTACTCTCCAATAGAATCTCTCTTTTTCTGACTCCGTTCTTATCTCGTTTTTTTCCTTTGCTTCAAGTCTTTTCTGTTTTTCTTCCTCTCTTTCCTCTTTATTCATTTCCCTTTTTATCCATACCTTTTTATATTGTTCACTTGTTGCTAGTTTCCCTGTTTTGGATAAGATATTCTCAGCCGTAGTTTGTGACCTGAATTTAATCTTAATTGGTCTGGTCTTGTCTGTACTATATTTCCCGAGCCTGAATTTCTCTTCGATTTGTTTAATTATTTCTGGTTCATCTTCCTGAACTAATTCAAGTAAATTTCTTACTTTTTCATTTTCCTCTTTGATTCTTGTGGTTCTATCTGGGTTATGTTTCTCTTCCATTCCTAATATAATTATACATTTCTTTCTGTCTGCTAAGTCTCTGACTATATTCTCCTTCTGTCTCATCACTTTAATAACTGAGTTTTCAGTTTGTTCATTCATTTGCTGTCTGATTATGTCAGTGAATGCAACTTTGCTATTTTCTTGAATTTTTTTCCAACCCTCCTTGTTCTCCTTATTATTCTCCTTTAAGACTTTATTCTCCTCTTTTACTTCTTTTAACTGTTTTTTTAATTCTTCAATTTCCTTAGTTAAGTTTTTGTTCGCCTTCTCTAGTTCTTCCAATTTTTCAACCCTCCGTATAATGTTGTTAACATGACCGAACCTACGCTCCAAGTCCTCGATCATCTTATCGACCTTCTCTTCTAGTCTTGTCAGTCGGGGGGGGGGGGTTTGTGTCCCCCCCACCCTCTTTAAATCCCTGGAAAACATTCTCATCACTTTCTACTGTATTGCTCTTATACTTCTAATCTTTACATTTTTATTAGACATTTCATCGTCGCTCAGCTGGTCGGGGGGTCGTTTGTTTACCTTTCGCCTGTCTGCCTGGGCCAAGTCCTCTCCTTCCTCATTTCCTTCCATTTCCCTCAGCAATCCCTCACCTTCTCCTCTTTCCCTACTTTCCCACTACCCCACGAGCAATTTCCCCCCACCCTGTAAATACAATAGGCACTTCTCTTTGCGTTGGGATCCACGAAACTTCAATTTTCTTCAGAACGTCTTCTAAGCCGTCCGTTCGTTGAAGTGTGTGTGTGTGTGTGTGTGTGTGTGTAAGATTATTGTGTTAATCATAGAGCGGGGAATATCTCAGTTCTTAGCTATCTCCTGGAAGGTTAAAAACTATCGATCACGAGTCCAGCAAGTGATCTAGGACCATGGTGAATCGTAGACATAAACGACACATACGTACACCAACATAGGACCTCCCACTCAGGGTCTGGCACTTTGTTAATTAACGACTTGTCGTGAAGGTTAAAGGAACTTGAGACAAGAGGTGGAAACAGGAAAATCCCAATTCACATAATAACAGTGGGACATCCTGCCAGGAAAAATCCTCCTACACCTAAACACAAATCTGCTTCAAAACCATAACATATATACTTGTATATTCATATACATATACATATACATATACATACATACATATATATATATATATATATATATGTATGCATGCATATACATACATACACACACATACATATATATATATATATATATATACATATACATACAAATATCTATAATGTATGAATATATATATATATATATATATGTATATATATATATATATATATATATATATATATATATATATATATATATATATATATATATACACACACATATACTCACCAATTAGGCGATTTCCGCGTATATTCCTCCAGTCTTCGAAGGTCTCCCTCCAACTCAAGCCCAGTGGCTACTTTTATTACTTGCTTTTGGCTAACGACAGGTGATTCTTTAGAGCCAAGAGTGAATTCTAAAGATTGCTTGACGTAATAGCAATCCTTTGCTACACGAGACTACAAGATACTCTGAAGACGGGAAGGCATCAGAAACCCGGTGGAGCCTGGTTGCCTCGTTGTGTGTATGATAATATGATTTCTTTTTCTAAGGAAAGATTATTAAAAAAGCGACCAAACATTTCCATGTGAAAGTCGGGACACATGTTTATTCCTACTGTGTTATTATATAAAATTTCGGCACTTGCAAGAGACCCAGCTGAGACGATAGAATAAAATAATTTTCGATTTCGTCCATAAATGAGAAGTTCTACCTACGCCTTTCCGCACCGAGCGGTGGGCGGTACTAGCATGCCAGCTCAGAGTTGCCAAGACTTAGAACTAGAAAACGAGAGTCTGTTACTATGTCCTCTAAAAGAAATGTATATACTGCGTATATAAATATATTTATATGTATGTTGATGCATGGAGAACAGTTGAGTGGGAGGGTGGTGAGGTGAACATAGAAAAATGTTAGTTTTATTCACTGACGTTTCGCCTTTACCTACCATATTCTTCCCCCACTTTAGCATTAAAATCACCCATTGCCAACGTGTATCTATTTTTTCTTGATCCACTACTTGATTTAACATCATAGAAGATCTTAATTTTATCTGTTGAATTCTGTGAATTTAGTGAATAAACCTGAATTATTTCAATAACGTACGTACCTTACATAGCCTTATCACAATCCGAGGAGGTAAGGGCGAAACGTCAATGAATAAAACTCAAACTGTTTTCTGCGTTTACCTCACAATCTTGTCACTTATAGATATCTGTATATGTATGTATATATATATATATATATATATATATATATATGTATATACATATATATATACAGTGTATATATATATATACATACACACACACACACACACACACACACACACACACACACACACACACACACACACACACACACACACACACACACACACACACACACACACACACACGGAAATGGCGGAAATTATGAACAAACATTTTAAATCAGTGTTTACAAGGGAGAACATACAACCTGAAGAGATTGAATGGAAAGAGAAAGTCCCCCCTATGGAAGAAATAGAAGTAACAAAGAATGAAATATTGACACACTTGAGTAATCTTGATGTCAGAAAATCGCATGGACCAGATGAAATAGCAAACTGGATACTGAAAGAATGCAGGAATGAACTGGCAGACAAAATACATAGCATACTAAATAGTTCCTTGAAAGAAGGAAAAGTTCCGGAAGATTGGAAAAAAGCAAATATAGTACCTATATATAAAGGAGGAAATAAAGAAGAACCTACCAACTATAGACCAGTCTCTCTAACAAGTACAATAGCAAAAATTTGTGAAAGAATTATCAAAAGTAGATGGGTAAAATATTTAGAAAAAAACAAAGTGTTAAATCCAAGGCAATTTGGATTCAGACAAGGACGATCATGCGTCACCAATTCAATATGTTTCTATTCAAGGCTAATAGATATAATACAAGAAAGAGATGGATGGGCGGACTGTGCATTTTTAGATCTAAAGAAAGCTTTTGACAAAGTACCACATAAGAAGTTGCTTAAGAAATTAGAAACTGAAGGAGGAATACAGGGAAAACTACTAAATTGGATGGAGGACTTTTTGCAAGAAAGAAAAATGAGAGTAGTGATAAGAAACCAGCACTCAAAATGGGATGAAGTAATAAGCGGTGTTCCGCAGGGAACAGTTCTGGCCCCAATAATGTTTGCTATATATATTAATGATATGGATGAAGGAATTGAAAGCTATATGAGCTTCTTTGCAGATGATGCAAAACTACTGAAAAGAGTGAAAACTGAAGAAGATTGTGAATCACTACAGAGAGATCTAAATAAAGTACAGGAATGGAGTAGGAAGTGGGAGATGGAGTTCAATACAAAAAAGTGTAGTGTAATGGAATTTGGAAAAAGCAAAAACAGAATAACAGGAGCATATAAATTGGGAGAAGAAGGAATAAAAAAAGTAGAAAATGAGAAGGACCTGGGAGTCATTGTTATGAATAATATGTCACCTGAGAAACATATAAATAAGATTTTTGGAGAAACTTATAACCTAATAAGAACAATCAAAGTGGCATTTACATACCTGGATGAAGAAATGGTGAAGAAAATCCTAATCACCCTGATAAGACCAAGATTGGAATATGCAGCAACGATATGGTCACCAAGTACAAAAAAATGTATAAAAAAACTTGAAAGAATACAAAGAGCAATTACAAAATTGGCACCAACACTCTCAAAACTATCATATGAAGAGAGACTAGAAAAACTTGAACTACAGACACTAGAGCAAAGAAGAGAGAGAGGAGATTTGATAGCTATTTACAGAATCATGAATGGCATAGAAATTACTGATAGGGAGAATCTGATAAAATGGGATGACAGAAATACTAGAGGACACGGAAAGAAAATAAAAAAAGACAGCTATAGAAGAGATCTGAAAAAGAACAGCTTTCCTCACAGAGTAATAGACAGTTGGAACAAGTTAGATGAGAAAGTGGTGTGTGCAAAAACAATACATGAATTTAAAAATAGTTTAGATAAAATGAGAAATGAAGACGGGACCCCACGAGCATAGCTCCCCTTCCCGTAAAATACAACTAGGTAAATACAACTAGGTAAATACACACACACACACACACACACACACACACACACACACACACACACACACACACACACACACACACACACACACACACACATACAATACAATAAGATATGGATAAAAAGAGAAATGAGTACTGAGGAATTAGAAAAAGAAAGGGCACTAAGAGAAGAAGCAAAGGAAAAAAACTTGAAAAGATCGGAGACAGAATGCAAAGAATTCCAGTGGAGAGTAATAGACTTGAGATTAAGACAATGGCACTTCAAAACGAACAAAACAAGGGAAGAAGAAACCAGGGAGAAGGAAGAAAATTAAAAGTGGCCTATACCAACATTGACGGACTAATTTCGGGACTGAACGAACTCAATGATTATCTGTTAGAAGCAAAACCAGACATAATGGGAATTGTAGAGACTAAACTAAGAGGTGAAATACCATCCACTGTTATCGGACAAGGTTTATACAACTACTGGATAAAAAACAGGGACAAGAAACAGGGAGGGGGAATCATGTTCTTGGCCAAGAAAGACCTAAAGGTGACAAAAATTGCAGAGGGCAAAGGTAATGCTGAATTGATCATGATAAAAGTCGAAGGCAAGAACATGAAAAGTAGAAAGTTTGTGGTGACTTATGTGCCTCCAAAAACAAGCGCTTGGAAAGAAATCGAACATACAAAAATGCTAGATGACACAAGAAAATCACTCAATGAGATACTAATGGGTAAGGGTAATCTGGTAGTTATGGGGGACTTCAATTGCAAAGAAATTTGTTGGGACAGCATGACAGTGCAAAGAGGAGATGACTCGTGGGGCAATGTACTGCTAGATATGACCATGGAGTACACAATGACCCAATGGGTCCGTGAAAACACAAGGTACAGAAATAATGAAGAGCCATCGAAACTAGATCTAATATTTACAACAGAGCCTGAAATAGTGCATAAAGTCCAGTATGAGACACCAATTGGAAAGAGTGACCATGTACTCATCGAAACTATACTAAAGGAAGAAATAGACATAGAGAGGAACGAAAAGCATAGGAAAGGAAGACTGAGGTACAACAAAACAGACTTTACAAAACTAAAGACATTCTTCCGGAATGCAAACTGGGAAATATTTTACAGGGAAGAAACAGCAGTGGAAGAGAAATGGAATATATTGATGGAAAACTACAATGAAGGGGTAAACAGGCATGTACCAAGACAAAAGCGAGAGAGAGAGTACATTAAATGTTGGTTCAACAAAAGATGCAGTGAGGCAAAAGACAGAAGGGACAAAGCTTGGAAAAAGTGGAGAAAAGACAAAAAACAAAGCAAATGGCAAATTTATGTTAACTATAGAAATGAGTATGTTAATGTGAGAAGAGAGGAGAAAAGGAACCATGAGAAGGATATTATAGACAAATGCAAAGAGCAACCCAAACTATTCTATCGGTATGTGAATGGTAAACTTAAAAACAAACAGGAATTGGTGAAACTATGCCAAGGAAACATAGAATACACAGAAGATTTAGAGATGGCCGAAGTCATGAACAATCACTTTAAATCTGTTTTCACCAGAGAGAAAATACCAAATTGTGACATAGACAAAAACAAGAAATCTCCCCTCATGAATGAGTTTACAGCATCACTAAAGGAAATATCAGAACATTTATCAAGGCTGGATGTCAGAAAATCACATGGCCCGGACGGTATTGCAAATTGGATTCTAAAGGAGTGCAAAGAAGAACTAACAGACAAAATACACATCTTAATAAACAGCTCACTCAAAGAAGGAAAGATACCCGAGGACTGGAAAAACGCTAACATTGTACCAATACACAAAGGAGGAAACAAAGAAGAACCCACCAACTATAGGCCAGTATCACTAACAAGCACCATAGCCAAAATTTGTGAGAAAATAATCAAGAATAGATGGGTAAAACATCTGGAAGACAATGACATATTAAACCCAAGACAATTCGGATTCAGACAAGGAAGATCATGCTCCACAAACTTAATATGCTTTTACTCAAGACTAATAGACATAGTGCAAGAAAGAAATGGATGGGCTGATTGTGCATTCCTAGACTTGCAAAAAGCCTTTGACAAAGTACCACACAGAAAACTACTAAAAAAACTGGAACACATAGGAGGAATACAGGGAAACCTACTAAAATGGATAGAGGACTTTCTGACTGGTAGAAAGATGAGAGTAGTGCTCAGAGAAAAATATTCAGACTGGAAAGAGGTGATCAGTGGAGTACCGCAAGGATCTGTGCTGGCACCAATAATGTTTGCTATCTACAGTATATGGATGACATGGATGAGGACGTGAACTGCTACATGAGCTTCTTTGCCGATGACGCCAAACTGCTAAGGAAAATAGAAACTGATGAGGACTGTGAAGCACTGCAAGAAGACCTAAATAGGGTATGGAACTGGAGTCAGAAATGGGAAGTGGACTTTAATACTAAGAAGTGTAGCATAATGGAGTTTGGAAAAAGCAAAAACAGAATATCAGGAAAATATACAATTGGAACCAAAGAAGTAAAGAAAGTAGGATCCGAAAAAGATTTGGGAGTAATTATCACGAACGACTTGTCCTATGATATACAGATTAACAAAATTGTCGGGGAGACTTACAACTTGCTAAGATCAATAAAAGTGGCGTTTACATACTTGGACGAAGACATGATGAAAAAAATATTGGTTACATTGATAAGGCCTAGATTAGAGTATGCAGCGACATTGTGGTCCCCCAGTACCAAAAAGAATATAAAGAAAATAGAAAGAATCCAAAGAGCAGCTACAAAAATGGCACCTGCACTTGCAAACCTATCATACGAAGAGAGATTGGCTAAACTGGAGTTACCGACACTGGAGCAAAGAAGAGAGAGAGGTGACCTATTGACCATCTACAGAATCATGAAAGGCACAGAGGTACTCGATAGTGAGAGCTTACTTAACTGGGACAAAAGAAACACAAGAGGACATGGAAAGAAAATAAAAAAACATAGCTATAGAAGAGAACTGAAGAAAAACAGTTTTCCTCATAGAGTTTTGGACACTTGGAACAAACTGGACAATGGAATAGTATGCGCAAAAACCATTCATGAGTTTAAAAACAAACTAGACACTGCAAGATACAAAGGCGGGACATCACGAGCATAGCTCCCCTTCCCGCAAAATACAACTAGGTAAATACAACTAGGTAAAATATATATATATATATATATATATATATTTATTTATATATATATAATATATATATATCACTTAGACAAAATGTTGTAGCACATTTGTAAATGATAATCACGAAGAACACACGGTCGGAATAAAAGGAAACTTTAGAAGAAAGTGTAACTTCTATATTTCAGCTAATAGCATTCCTGAAGAGGGCTATAGCTATCAGCCGAAATATAGAAGTTATACTTTCTTCTAAAGTTTCCTTTTATTCCGACTGTGGGTTTTTCGTGATTAATATATATATATATATGTGCGTGTGTATTTACCTAGTTGTATTTTACGGGAAGGGGAGGTATGCTCGTGGTGTCCCGTCTTCATATCTCATTTTATCTCGACTGTTTTTAAATTCATGTATTGTTTTTGCACACACCACTTTCTCATCTAACTTGTTCCAAATGTATATTACTCTGTGGGGAAAGCTGTTCTTTTCAGATCTCTTCTATAACTGTCTTGATTTTCTTTCCGTGTTCTCTTGTATTTCTATCATCCCATTTTATTAGATCCTCTCTATCAATAGTTTCTATGCCTTTCATGATTCTATAACTTCAACTTTCCTCTCTCTCTTCTTTGCTCTAATGTCTGTAGCTCAAGTTTTGCTAGTTTCTCTTCATTTGATAGTTCTGAGATTATAGGTGCCAATTTTGTAATTGCTCCTTGTATTCTTTCAAGTTTTGTTATACATTTTTTGTACTTGGTGACCATGTCGTCGCTGTATATTCCAATCTTGGTCTTATCAAAGTGACTAGTATTTTCTTCACCATTTTTTCGTCCAGGTATGTAAATGCCACTTTGTTCTTATTATATTATAAATTTCTCCAAAAATTTTGTTTATATGTTTCTCGGGTGACATATTATTCATAATAATGACTCCCAGGTCCTTCTCATTTTCAACTTTTTTATTTCTTCTTCTCCCAATTTATATAATCTCACTATTCTTTTTTTGCTTCTTCCAAATTCCATTATACTACAATTCTTAATATTGAATTCCATCTCCCACTTCCCACTCCATTCCCATACTTTAATGAGATCACTCTATAGATCACAATCTTCTTCAGTGTTCAATTTTTTCAACAATTTTGCATCGTCCCCAAAAGAAGCTCATATTTCTTTCAATTCCTTTGTCCATATCAATATCAATATCAATATATATACATATATATATATATATATATATATATATATGTATATATATATGTATATATATATATGTATATATATATGTATATATAATATATTTATATATATATATATATATATATATATATGTATGTATATATATAGCAATCATTATTGGGGCCAGAACTGTTCCTTGTGGAACACCACTTATCACTTCATCCCAATTAGAGTGTTTGTCTCTTATCACCACTCTCATTTTTCTTTCATGCAAGAAGTCTTCCATCCACATCAGTAGTTTGCCCTGCAGTTTCTAGTTTCTTAAGCAACTTCTTATGTGGCACCTTACCAAAAGCTTTTTTCAGGTCTAGAAATGCACAATCAGCCCATCCATCTCTTTCTTGTATTACATCTATTAGCTTTGAATAGAAACACATTGAGTTTGTGACGCATGATCGTCCTTGTCTAAATCCAAATTGCCTTGGATTTAGTAGTTTTTTTTTCAAATGCTTTACCCATCTAGTTTTGATATTTTTTTCACAGATTTTAGATATCGTACTTGTAAGAGAGACCGGTCTATAGTTAGTAGGGTCCTTCTTTATATATTGGTACTATATTTGCTCTTTTCCAATCTTTTGGAACTTTTCCTTCTTTCAAGGAACTGTTTATTAGACTATGTATTTTGTCTGTTAGTTTATTCCTGCATTCTCTCAAAACCCAGTTTGCCATTTCATCCGGTCCATGCGATTTTCTGACATCGAGATTATTCAAGTGTTTCCTTATTTCATTCCTTGATACTTCTATCTCTTTCATAGGGGGGACTTTCTCCCATTCGATATCTCCAGGTTGTATGTTCTCCCTTGTAAACACCGATTTAAAATGCTTGTTCATAATTTCTGCCATTTCTATTTCCTCTGTGTATTCAACTCCTTGTCTTAATTTCTCTAATTCTTGTTTGTTATTCAGTTTGTTTACAAATCTGTAAAATAGATTTGGTTGATCTTTACATTTTTCGATAACATCTTTTTCGTATTTTTTCTTTTCTTCTCTGCACACTTGTGCAGTATATATTTTCCATTTTTCAGGTCTTTTGTCTTTTTTCTATTTTATCCAAGCTTTATCCCTTTTGTCTTTTAACTCACTACATCTTTTGTTGTACCAGCACTTTACATAATCTTTTCTTGCTTTTGTCTTGGAACATGCTTATCCACTCCTTCTTTATAAAATGTTGTCAAAATATTCCATTTCTCTTCTACTGTTGCTTCCTCCTTGTGTATTCTTTCCTAGTCAACTTTTTGAAAGAATTTTCTTATTCTATCAATTTTTTTTCATACATCAATCTTCCTTTTCTATATTGTTCGTTTTTTTCATGTATTTTTTCTCATTTAGTTCCAGTTCAACCAATATGTGGTCAGTTTTACTTATTGGTGTCTTATATTCAACCTTGTCCACTATATTAGGTTCTGATGTGATTATTAGGTCCAGTCTCGATGGTTCTTCCTCATTTCTATACCTAGTATTCTCTTGCATCCATTGCGTTATTGTATGTTCTATAATCATATCAAGTAGTACATTTCCCCATGAGTCGTCTCCACCCTTCGCTGTTATTTCTTCCCGGCAGATTTCTTTACAATTAAAGTCACCCATTATAACTATTCTTCCTCCATCTTCCATTATCTTATTTAGTGTTATCCTTGTGTCCTCTAACATACTTTTGTGTTCTTTCTCTTCCCACGAAACCGTTTTAGGAGGCACATAATTCACTACAATCTTCCTGCTCTTCCCATCCTTGTTCTCCACTTCCATCATAATCATCTCTACTGTATTCTTTCCATATGTGATATTCCTCACATTTATATCCTTCTTAGTCAGGAACATAACTCCACCCCCTTTTTTACCTCTCTGTTTCTAATCCAGTAATTATGTGCACCATATCCTACACTGTTGGGTGGTAGTGGACCCTTCAATTTTGTCTCTACAATTCCCATTATGTCCGGTTCTTTTTCCTTCAGATAATCATTCAGTTCGTTCAAACCTGTTATTAAACCATCTACTTCCATTGTATTTTCTGTTTCCCTTTTGTTTTTCTCTGCTATGAACTATTTCTTCACTTTCATATTCACTACTCTCCAATAGAATTTCTCTTTTTCTTACTCTGTTCTTTTCTCGTTTTTTCCCTTAGCTTTTAGTCTTTTTTCCTCCTCTCCTCTTTATTCATTTATCTTTTTATCCATACCTTTTTATATTGTTCACTGTCTGCTAGTTTCCCTGTTTTTTGCTAAGATATTCTCTGCTGTCGTTTGTGACCAGAATTTAACCTTAATTGGTCTGGTCTTATCTGTATTGTATTTCCCTAGTCTATATATTTCTTCTATTTGTTTCCTTATTTCTGGTTCATCTTCTTAAACTACTTTTAATATGTTGTTTACCTTTTCCTTTTCCTCTTTTACTCGTGTGGTCCTATTTAGAATATACTTCTCTTCCACCCCAAATATAATTATACATTTCTTTTTGTCTGGTAAGTCTCTTACTATATTCTCCTTTTCTCTCATCACTTTAATAACTGTGTCCTTAGTTTGTTCATTCATCTGTTGTTTCACTATATCTGTAAATGTTGGAGGGGGTTTTGGTGGAAAACGCGGATAGGTTTTTCCGGTTTATTGGGGTGAGCCTGATCTGATACAATCTTCGTCTGGCAGTCCCGAAGTCAACTTTCGAGGTGCCAGATTTTCCTAGCTAAACTTAATCTAATTAAGAAATGGGCGTGCCCATAAGAAGGCAGCCAATAATATTAAAAAAGGGCGTGCCCCCCGAGAAGGGCAGCCAATAGAATGTCTTGAGGTGCCAGAGGGGAGCCAGAGCCGTAGGTGTGAACTCTGACCCTGGATTGAGCGAGTTCCCATGTATGTTTGGTAATCTTGAAAGATCTATGGAGAGGAGGTCACAAGGTGACCTCTGATGCGCAGCTGGGTCCACGCGGTGAATGGGTCGTTCTGATGGGCCTCTTGGGTAAGGAGGCCCGTGTAAGGAGGCCCGTTGTTCCTTGAAAGAAATCGTCCGTGGGCGGAAGGAATCTTACAATGCTCGGCCACGCTATTGTCACCGTCCCGGTGACTGTACACACAGAGAAACAAGAACAAAACACAAGGCAAGGTCCTTAACACGGCCTTGGCATTAGGATTATATACAAGAATAAAATATATGAAAAATAAGAGAGCTTAAAATTAAGAATATTGGAAAGTAGATATTGTTTCCGTTCACCTATACAAGGAATATACATTTATGAAGGCGTGGCTCTGTTACGTAGATTATAATGGAAAAATGGTACTGGCGGGGATTGCGAGACGGTTCGTGAGCTGTCGTCTCTATCCTGAATTGAGGTAGTTGGGGAATTAACATCTTCTATGTCTAAGCCACGAGGAACCTTTTTTATGTGATCTTTATGCAACAGAGTCTCTGTCCTTGTTTGCAAACTGAGTGCCTTTACTTTATTGTTGGATTCGTGGTCAAGGATACGATAGGGACCTGAGAATTTTGCTGAAAGCTTAGAGGTAGGTGTGTGGTTAAGAGTGTAAACAATGTCTCCAATATCAAAGGTGTCAGTTCTGGCTGATTTGTTGTGGCAAACGGACCATTTCGTCCTTGGTTAGATGGAGAGAATTATGTATTCTTTTGAAAAGGTGATTAAAATTTGCTACTTTAACTTTCACAAGGTCATTGAAATTATAGATTGGAGGTAGATCTGAAAGGAGAAGATCATAAGGGAGCTGTTTGTCTGAACCAAAAAGAACAAAATGAGGTGACTCTGATATTGATTTATTTATTGCAGAATTTAGACACGCTTGAATCATGGGAACATGTTCATCCCAGGAGGGTTGAATGTCAGAAGCAAGATGTCTGATAACATTGAGAATCTTTCTATTTTGGCGCTCAACGAGGCCATTTGAACTAGGATGATAAGCAGTAGTATTACATTTATTGATTTGGAAATACTCGCAAATGTTCGAAAGAATCTCATTGTTAAACTCACTGCCGTTGTCAGAGATTAGAGTTTTGGGTGTCGTATATGGGCATATGAGGTTGTCAATAATTGTCTTTGCAACGTGCTGTGCTGTCTTGTCTGGTAAGGGTGCAAGAATACAGAATCTAGAAAAGTGGTCGACACAGACAAAAAGATATTTGTTACCATTTGGTGTAAGAGGTAACTTAAGGAGATCGACAGCTACTGTGTCGAAGGGTTTTGAAGGTGTAGGGTAATTTAGAATTGGAACATGACCGCTAATGTGACCTTTGTGACTCGCACAAGAATGACAGGAGTCGATGTGGTTGTGTATGTCCTTACGCATAGTTAACCAAAAATAATGTAGTCTAGCCTGAGTAACACATTTATCTTTGCCAGGATGTGCAGCAATCGGGGAATCGTGTAGAAGTTTTAAAACTTCTGGAATGAGCTCTGTAGGAACTACTAGTTGGAGGACCGATCTGTTGGGTTCCTGTTTGTTTGTTAATGTTGTTTTATGATAGAGAATGTCATCAACTAGTGTGTAGTTGTCAATGTCTGGGGGGAAATTGTCAGTGTCACCTGTGTCTGCAGATTCGAGGAAATATATGACACGTTTCCAAAGAGGGTCTGATCTCTGAGCTGCTGCTATGCGTGCTTGTGTAATATTAGTTGAAATAGGGACTGGAATGACGGTTGCAATGTGTCGACTAAGAGCGTCTGCCACCTGATTGGCTTTCCCATGGACAAAATGGAAGGTAGGCATGTATTCTTGGATGGTGAGAAACCATCGGGCAAGTTTTCCTGATAGATTTTTCCCCTTAAACAAATGTAAGATTGGTTGATGGTCTGTGTATATGTGTATTTCGTACCCGAGGATAATGTCTTTGAAATGTTTGAGGGCGTATATCACTGCTAATGCTTCTATTTCTGTGACTGAGTAATTACGTTCGTGCTTGTTAAGAGTGCGGCTCGCATAAGCAATAGGTCTGAGTTTTGAGTTGTGTTCTTGCATGAGAACAGCGCCTAGACCGGAATATGAGGCATCTGTGTAAATTGTGAAGGGAAACTTGTGATCTGGAATGCAAGGACAGGAGCTGTGGTTAAGGCTTTCTTTAAGTCAGTAAAGGCTTTCTCTTGGTCAGGTGTCCAAATGAAGGGTATGTCTTTCTTAAGGAGTGACGTCAAAGGTGCTGCTACACTAGCGTAACCTTGAATGTAACGTCTGTAAAATCCTGATAGACCAAGGAATGAACGTACGTGATCTACGGAAGTAGGACGTGGGAATTCAGTGACTGCCTTGACCTTGTCCTGTGAAGTTAATATTCCTTTGGAATTTAGGACGTGTCCTAAGAAACGTATTTCCTTCTGAAGGAAGGAACACTTCTTAAGTTTCAATTTGAGACCTGCTTGTTCTAGCCGCGAGAACACATTGTGTAGAGTGTGTAGATGTTCGTCAATGGATTTGGAAGCTATTATGACATCGTCAAGATACATGAAAACAGAATCACCAATGAGACCATAAAGTACTTGATGCATGAGGCGTGTGAATACTGAAGGGGCTGAAATGAGACCCATGGCGAGTCGTTTAAATTGATAGTGTCCTGTGGGTGTGCTAAAAGCTGTCAGAGGCCTCGACTCTGGAGCAAGGGGGATCTGGAAATATCCCGACATAAGGTCTAAGGTGGTGAAAACTACATTGTTTTCACCAACAGAGTGGAGGAGGTCGTTTAGCAGGGGAATAGGGTGTCGGTCAGGAATGATGAGTTTATTTAACTCTCTGAAATCCACTACAGGTCGAAAAGACCCGTCCTGCTTGGGCACTACAAAGAGTGGAAAATTCCACTCGCTAATCGACGTTTCAATTACGTCCTGTGCAATCATGTCTTTAATCAGTGAATCCACTATCATGCGTTTAGAGTGCGGTAGTCTGTATGCGGGAATGTAACATGGTTTAGAGTTCTCACGAAGGGGTATATGATGTTGAATTATATTAGTGACTCCAAGGGGTTCACCTTCCGTAGCAATGGTCTGTCTGAACTTGTTGCAAAGTGCAAGCAAGTCTGCTTGTGCATCAGGGAAATCAAGTGAGTTAAGGTGAGATACGTTAATAGGTTCCTGTGCTGCTTGCACATTGGGAACTGTGGCACAAACTTGAGAAGTTGGGAGCTCGTTATCCATGATTTTGATACGAGAAGGGTAAATTTGGAAATCACAGATGTTTGTGCCAAGTGTGAGGTGGAGGGGGGCGTTGCTATTATTTGCAATAATAATGCAAGTGTGACCTCTTCTGGAAGTAGAGCTGATGGCTGAGAACAGAGAGATACCCTTTACACGGCAAGTTTCTGGCATACAGAGTACATCGGTGTCTGGTGCTTGGAAGACTCGTATATGTATGCGTGTGTACTCACGAGGGAACAGTGTCTTTGGACTGATAAGTACTGCGTGAGAATGTCGGAAAGTCGATAACACTTGAGAGACTGGTGCGGATTGTGTGTTGAATTCCTCTAAGAGGGGTAAGAAATTTGCTTCCGCTGGCAAAAGATCACTGGCTTTCACTTGTTGTTTTGTCTGTCTCTTAGCAGATTTAGACCTATGAGAAGATAGCGCGCGCCTGTTACGCTTAGAACATCTTCCTATCGTTGGTAATGGAATGGAGGGTGGAGAGTCATGTGCATGTGTCTGTTTGTAGGTGTCGTCATCAACAGAGTTGGTTTGACTATTTTGGCTAAAATTACTTGAACTTAACTTGGGCTTTTCCTGTTCGGTCACCTTGAGGTGGTTGACAGTAGGGGAAATTGCTGAAGGCAATGCTGGGAGGAAATGGTTTGCATAAATGATGCCATGCTGAGCAGGATATATAATAATGTTATGCTGCTTCATCAAGTTTAAGCCTATGAGGACATCAGCAGGGAAATGAACATCTGCTACATAAGTAGGAACTGTAATGGATGGGCACTCATTCTTGAAGCTAATGTCTAAAGAAAATTTTCCAATGATGGGGAAAGGAATCCCATCCACATTGCACAAATTGACATCTGGTGGTTCTAGAATAGTCACTCGCTTTGTTTGGGTGCGTAGTTTATTAAAACTATTGACAGACATAATGTTCACTGGGGAACCTGTGTCAAGAAAAACTTTCAATTTGGTTTTTCCAGTCGTGGCGTTGAAGGTTAATGTAGGAGATGTATCTGATACGTTAAGTGTGTGAACTGGCAACATGGACGTATGTATGTCAGTGTAAGGGTTATCTGATCTTGACAGGCCTTTCGGTTTCTTACTGAGGAGTCAGGTAGATGATGAGTTATGTGACAGGTTACCAGGGGAGGAGTGGCGTGTATGTCTCACAGGAGATGCATGACGCGAGTATGTCGGGGATGAGTTACGTGAATACCTGGCAGAGTGGGTTGATCCTCGGTTGTGTGGGGATTGTGAACGTAAGACTCTACATCTGTCGGATGAGTGAAAACATCTTCCATGATAACTGCAGTGTTTGTTGGGCGTTGAGGGGAATTTACGATAACATATATCGTCTGTGTGTCCTACTTTCCGGCAATAGTTGCAAAACTTTCGTGTCCTTGAGGGGGACCTGTGACGTGACTGATGACGTGTGCGAGATGTATGTCTTGATCTCGTGATAGGGGGAGTGGCCTGTGTTACCTGGGCTATCATGTGGTTTCGTGTAATAGGTGTAGTCTGGCTTTCTATTTCCTCGGTCACCTTGTCCGAGTCAGGAAATTGTCTAGCGAATCTCGATAATTTCATATCCGGTTTGAAAGCGGAAGTCCCTACACGTCGCAACGTCTCTGGGTGCAATTTAGAGATAAAAACCAGGTAGGCAACCATGGATACGACATATTCCACACTCATCATGCCGTTTGTTACCCATTGACTGTTAACAAGATCTTCTCTTAATTTGGTTTTTACTGAGGTTGCTACACTCACTGATTGATCCTTACATTGGTAAGGTGGGTGATTTAACTCTTTCCCTACAGAATAAATGGTTGAGAAGGCACCAAGCGGTTCAAAAATATCAAAGGCCTTCTTGAACTCGTCCACGAATTCTGCGTATGTGTTTATTTCGATGAAAGCGTCAGCGTGGATTATGAATCCTGCTAATGTGCCATGTTTGTCAATCCTAGACGTCAAGATGGATATTTTTGTTTTGTCATCTGTGGCGCCTCTACGTGCAATTTCAGCGTCCACTTCTGTCAGGAAATTGTGCACTGGTATATTCTTACCATTAAACAAAGGGAGAGTCGACTCGTCTTTGATTAATGTAACTAGATTTTGGGTAGGCGCGGCAGTTGCACCTTGTCCCGAGGAGCTAGCCTGTCGCTGTTGTGGTTGTTGTTGTTGTTGTTGTTGTTGGTCATCCATGTCTTGTGGGATCTGTGCCGATTGGCTACGTGTAACGGGTCTGTAAGTGTGGTGGTCACTATGTTGCATTTACGAAAAAAAATTAAAGAGATCCTGTTGCACTAGGTGGACTTATAAAACGGAAATATATCTACTTACCCAAGTTGACGTATGGAGGGAACGGGTGATGGGCGGTTGTGGTCGCGCACAGGGTGATGGGAGAAAGGGTGATGGGGAGTTGTGAGAGGATCCTGCGTTCACGGAAGTGCTGTAATGTAGGTAAAGGTTAGTGCTCTGTTGAAATATCAGAATGTATGGGTAAAGGAGCACTGTATACAATTCCCAAGTATTACTTTGAGAAAATAAAAATAAAAGAAGGGGCTTGTAGGAGCTATACGTGTCTTCTTGACGTAGCTGTTGAGCAGCTGGAAACAGCGGCGAAGGTCGGTCGTTCAGGCAGGCAGTTGCAGAAAGGTACCTCGTTGATGTGCAGCTGGTTGTAGTAGCGAAGCTCTCGTCGCTCGATGGGCAGCTGGTTGTAGTAGCGAAGCTCTCGTCGCTCGATGTTGGAGGGCGTGGTGGAGAATGGAAGTCTGTTGGGCAGCTGTTGGTGGAGGTGGCGAAGCTCGAAGAATGTTAAATGTTGTCTTCGGTGTCGAGTGGGTTGATTGGCGATGGCCTAGACGTCGGTGCTTAGCGTGCTTTCGCTGGTTGCTTGTAGATATGGATTAGAGTTCGAAATCCACTAGCTGCTTCGATGTTCACGGCTGTAGAGTTCGTCTTGCCTTCGTATGTAGAGTTCGAAATCCACTAGCTGCCACCACTTGTTGGAGGGGGTTTTGGTGGAAAACGCGGATAGGTTTTTCCGGTTTATTGGGGTGAGCCTGATCTGATACAATCTTCGTCTGGCAGTCCCGAAGTCAACTTTCGAGGTGCCAGATTTTCCTAGCTAAACTTAATCTAATTAAGAAATGGGCGTGCCCATAAGAAGGCAGCCAATAATATTAAAAAAAGGGCGTGCCCCCCGAGAAGGGCAGCCAATAGAATGTCTTGAGGTGCCAGAGGGGAGCCAGAGCCGTAGGTGTGAACTCTGACCCTGGATTGAGCGAGTTCCCATGTATGTTTGGTAATCTTGAAAGATCTATGGAGAGGAGGTCACAAGGTGACCTCTGATGCGCAGCTGGGTCCACGCGGTGAATGGGTCGTTCTGATGGGCCTCTTGGGTAAGGAGGCCCGTGTAAGGAGGCCCGTTGTTCCTTGAAAGAAATCGTCCGTGGGCGGAAGGAATCTTACACAAGTACAACTTTGTTGTTCTCTTGGACTTTTTTCCAACCCTGTGCTTTGTTTGCTATGGACTCTTTATTCTCTTTATTATTCCTCTATAATTCCTCATTCTCATCTTTTACTTCTTTTAAATGTCTTTTTAATGCTTCTATTTCTTTATTTAGGTTTTGGTTCTCCTTCTTTAGTTCTTCCAATTTATCAACTCTTTCCATAATTTATGTAAGTTGGCTGAACCTAGCCTCCCAATGTTTGGTCATTTTCTCTAGTTTTTCCTCTAGACTTGCTAATCGGGGGAGGTTGGCATTCCCCCCTCATTAAATCCATGGAAATTATTATCTCCACTTTCTATTGTGCTGTTCTTATCTATATTTCTAAACTTAATGCTTTTACTGATATTTTCGACTTCGCCTGCATCGTCTGCAGCCCTCTTGTTGACATTTCTCCTGACGTCCGGGGGAACCCGTTCGTCACCTTCCTCATTTCCTTCCATTTCCCTCAGTAATCCCTCCCTTTCTCCTTTTTCTTCACCTTCCCACTACACCACGAGCTTTCCCCTTCCCTATTAATACAACAAAGGTACTCCCTCGTTGTTGAGATCGATGAAACTTGAAGTTTTCTTGGAGTTCCAAACTTCGTTGTCACTTCGACCGACGTGTATTTACCTAGTTGTATTTACCTAGTTGTATTTTGCGGGAAGGGGAGCTATGCTCGTGGGTTCCGTCTTCATATCTCATTTTATCTCGAATGTTTATAAATTCATGTATTGTTTTTGCACACACCACTTTCTCATCTAATTTGTTCCAAATGTCTATTACTCTGTGAGGAAAGCTGTTCTTTTTCAGATCTCTTCTATAGCTGTCTTTCTTGATTTTCTTTCCGTGTTCTCTTGTATTTCTATCATCCCATTTTATTAGATCCTCTCTATCAATAGTTTCTATGCCTTTCATGATTCTGTAAATAGTTATCAAATCTCCTCTCTCTCTTCTTTGCTCTAATGTCTGTAGCTCAAGTTTTGCTAGTCTCTCTTCATATGATAGTTTTGAGAGAGTTGGTGCCAATTTTGTAATTGCTCTTTGTATTCTTTCAAGTTTTTTTTATACATTTTTTGTACTTGGTGACCACATCGTTACTGCATATTCCAATCTTGGTCTTATCAAAGTGACTAGTATTTTCTTCACCATTTCTTCATCCAGATATGTAAATGCCACTTTGATTGTTCTTATTAAATTATAAGTTTCTCCAAAAATCTTGTTTGTATGTTTCTCAGGTGACATATTATTCATAACAATGACTCCCAGGTCCTTCTCATTTTCAACTTTTTTATTCCTTCTTCTCCCAATTTATATGATTCTATTATTTTTTTTTTGCTTTTTCCATATTCCATTATACTACACTTCTTAGTATTGAGCTCCTTCTCCCACTTGCTACTCCATTCCTATACTTGATTGAGATCACTCTGTAGCGACTCACAATCTTCTTCAGTGTTCACTTTTATTTTTAACAGTTTTGCATCATCTGCAAAGAAGCTCATATAACTTTCAATTTCTTTATCCATATCATTAATATATACAGCAAACATTATTGGGGCCAGAACTGTTCCTTGTAGAACACCACTTTTTACTTCATCCCAATTTGAGTGTTTGTCTCTTATCACTACTCTCATATTTCTTTCTTGCAGAAAGTCTTCCATCCATTTAAGCAGTTTGCCCTGTATTCCTCCTTCAGTTTCTAATTTCTTGAGCAACTTCTTATGTGGTACTTTGTCAAAAGCTTTTCTTAGGTCTGGAAATGCACAATCAGCCCATCCATCTCTTTCTTGTATTATATCTATTAGCCTTGAATAGAAACATATTAAATTGGTGACGCATGATCGTCCTTGTCTGAATCCAAATTGCCTTGGATTTAGCTTGTTGTTTTTTCTAAATTCTTTACATATCTACTTTTGATCATTCATTCACAAATTTTTGCTATTGTACTTGTTAGAGAAACTGGTCTATAGTTGGTAGGGTCTTCTTTATTTCCCCCTTTATATATAGGTACTATATTTGCTTTTTCCAGTCTTCTGGAACTTTTCCTTCTTTCAAGGAACTGTTTATTATACTATGTATTTTGTCTGCCAGCTCATTCCTGCATTCTTTCAAAATCCAGTTTGCTATTTCATCCGGTCCATGCGATTTTCTAACATCAAGATTACTCAAGTGTTTCATGATTTCATTCTTTGTTACTTCTATTTCTTTCATAGGGGGGACTTTCTCTTTCCATTCAATTTCTCCAGGTTGTATGTTCTCCCTTGTAAACACCGATTTAAAATGCTTGTTCATAATTTCTGCCATTTCTATTTCCTCTGTGTATTCAACTCCTCCTTGTCGTAATTTCTCTAACCCTTGTTTGTTTTTCAGTTTGTTGTTTACAAATCTGTAAAATAGTTTTGGTTGATCTTTACATTTTTCTATGGCATCTTTTTCATATTTTCTCTTTTCCTCTCTGCACGCTTGTACATATTCATTTCTATAACAAGTATATATTTTCCATTTGCCATGTCTTTTGTCGTTCTTCAATTTGGTCCAAGCTTTATCTCTTTTGTCTTTTAACTCCCTACAACTTTTGTTGTACCAGCACTTTACATAATCTTTTTCTTGTTTTTGTCCTGGGACATACTTTTCCACTCCTTTTTTTTTTTTTTTTTATAAATGTTGTCAAAATATTCCATTTCTCTTCCACTGTTGTTTCTTCTTTGTATATTCTTTCCCATTTTTCTTTTTGAAATAATTCTCTTATTTTATCAAAATTTACTTTTTCATACATCATTCTTCCTTTTCTATATTGTTCATTTCTTTTCATGTATTTTTCCTCATTTAGTTCCAGTTCAATCAATATATGGTCACTTTTACTTATTGGTGTCTTATATTCAACCTTGTCCACTATTTCAGGTTCAGATGTGATTATTAGGTCTAGTCTCGATGGTTCTTCTTCATTTCTATACCTAGTGTTCTCTTGTATCCATTGTGTCATTGTATGGTCAATAATCATCTCAAGTAGAACATTTCCCCATGAGCCGTCTCCACCCTTTACGGTCATCTCTTCCCAGCAGACTTCTTTGCAATTAAAGTCGCCCATCATAACTATTCTTCCTCCATCTTCCATTATCTTATTTAATGTTATCCTTGTGTCCTCTAACATACTTTTATGTTCACTCTCCTCCCACGAGGCTGTTTTTGGGGGCATGTAATTTATTACAAACTTTCTGCTCTTCTTATCTCTGTCTTCCACTTCCATCATAATTATCTCTACTGTATTCTTTCCATATGTGACACCCTTCACGTTTATATCCTTCTTAGTCAGGAACATAACTCCACCCATTTGTTTTGTCTCTCTGTTTCTAATCCAATAAATATATGCATCATGTCCTACACTGTTGGGTGGTAGTGGACCTTTTAATTTTGTCTCAACAATTCCCATTATGTCCGGCTCTTTTTCCTTCAGATACTCGTTCAGTTCATTCAATCCTGTTATTAATCCATCTATATTTGTGTAAGATACTCTTAATTTTCTGCTACTTCCATTGTATTTTCTGTTTCCCTTTTGTTTTTTTCTGGTATGGCCCATTTCCTCACTTTCATATTCACTACTCTGCAATAGAATTTCTCTTTTTCTGACTCTGTTCTGTTCTCGTTTTTTCCCTTAGGTTCTTGTCTTTTCATCTTTTCCTCCTCTCTTTCCTCTTTATTCATTTCTCTTTTTATCCATACTTTTTATATTGTTCACTGTTTGCTAGTTTCCCTGTTTGTGCTAAGATATTTTCTGCCGTCGTTTGTGACCTGAATTTAACCTTAATTGGTCTGGTCTTATCTGTACTATATTTCCAAAACCTATACATTTCTTCAATTTGTTTCCCGATTTCAGGTTCATCTTCCTGAACTAAT
>NC_134777.1:97528570-97598570 GCF_046742065.1 Oratosquilla oratoria
GAAGTTAGTGACAAAGTTTGAGAAGGTGTTTGATAGAAGTAAGCTGAAGATAAATGTGGGCAAAAGTAAGGTGATGAGATGTACAAGGGGAGAGAGTGACAGCAGGCTGGAAGTGAGCATTAAGGGTGAAAGACTGGAGGAAGTGGATAGTTTTAGACACTTGGGTGTGAATGTGACAGGAAAGGGAGGAGTGGGGGTGGAGGTAGAGGTAGAATGTAGATTGAGAGAAGCGAGTAAATATCTTTGTGGATTAAAAAATGTGATGCGAAATAGACATTTAGGAATGGATGCTAGGAGGAGGTTATATGGAGTGATTGTGCCGACAGCACTGCACGAGGCAGAAACATGGAACATAAGAGAGGAAGAGAGAAGGAGTTTAAATGTGTTTTAGATGAAATGTCTGAGAAGTATGATAGGGGTTACTAGGTTAGAGTGAGAAATGAGGAGGTGAGGAGAACAGGGGTGGAAAGGGAGTTGAGAGATAGGATTGATGAAAGAGTATTATGATGGTTTGGACACATGGAACGAATGAGTGAAGAAAGATTAGTAGAAGAGGTGTGGAAAGCAGAGGTGGAAGGAGTGAATATGAGGGGACGTCCTATGATGAGATGGATGGATGGGGTAAAAGGGGCATTACGAAAGAGAGGAATGTCTGTTGAGGAAGGACGGGAGAGGACAGAAAATAGGGGTGAATGGAGAAGGGTTGGGTATGGATGATGCGCTGTGATGCATGAGTGGGGGGAATGGGGGGGGGGGCGAGGGAGCATGTATGAGAAATAAAGTGACGCAGCCCGAAGGGATTTCTTCTCGTCTTCTCCTTTTCGGCATGAAGGGACGGAGAGAAGGGTCGCCGAATTAATGAAGCGGCCTTGCTGTGTATGTGCTGTGCCGTGTGACACTGCTTCTGACCCAAGGCAGTGGACAGGATGCAGGGATGACCCGTCATCCATGAGGTGCCAATATGTAAGGGAGGGAAGAGGGTAGGGGATGGAATGGATGGGAGTGGTTTCTATGCCTTTGTCTTTTTGGCTACCTCCCTTATAAGGGGGAAAATGCCTTTGGTATATGTATGTATGTATGTATGTATGTATGAATATATGTATATATGAATATATGTATATATATATATATATATATATATATATATATATATATATATATATATATATATATTTGTTTTCTACTCCAACAGTGGTTTTTAACGTGATATATTTGTATATTATTTTAAAAACAACAACAAAGGAATTAGTAATTGATTTCTTTTGTATGCTATTTAACTTCTAGAAAGTGGATTTCTGTCGAAAGGTTAGGGGGGAAGTGAAATTTAATATTCATTGGGAACTCATATTGAAAAGAAAAGACAAAAAAAAAAAAAAAAAAAAAAAAAAAACCAGTAAATTTGTCCAAGACGTTACGCAAATCTAGGAATAACACTGAGAGAAGAAGTCAAGTTGTGTGTGGAGCAGATTGGAGTGAAAGATATTGTGGAGGGGATAGAAATAAGAGGAGACGGAAATAGGCATGAATATTAGCCAGACGTGACGTGACGGAGCAGGTGTGTTACTGTATGGAAGCAGCGAGATGGTCAATGTAGAAGTGGGAGACCAGACAATTGAAGAGACGAGATAGAGAGGTTTGCAGGAGTGACGTGACCAAGGTCGGTGGACTTGATATAGGTAATTTATCTATTTAGACATTATTGTTGACCACGCGCCATGACTATTTTTGACAGTGGTTCCATTGCCTGGAGTGAGTGGGAGGACGTTGGAAAGTAATTCGATTGTTGCACGAAGGGATTATGCTCAACATGTCAAGAATTGACTAATGACAATTGATTGGATAAATCATTGTTAGTCCCACCCACGCCCGGAGGGGTTTTCTTTTGTGGCACCAAAGGTCACTCCAGCCCTGGCTTAACCGAACCATATCAACACTTTCAGCTGAATAAGCTCGAGTGAGTGCCGCCTGCCTGAACGAAGGGCTTTATCTCTACATGTTTGAAAGGATAAAACACACCAATACTAGTTAAATCAAACTATTCATGAACACATTCAAACTGAAATTGCACCACGAATAGACCTAGGCCTACTAGGCAAAATAATAAAACATAAAACTACTCCAAGATCTACATAATGTAGTTTACAACTTGTCATTTCACATCCCTTGAACGACTTCTTTAATTCAATGTAGATAAAGACATTCTGGAAAAGGTGCCCTGAAGAAATTTATAACAGCGCATTTTACTTTTTCTTGGATGCTAGAATGCATCAATGTAGCGGTTTTTTCGACAACATTTATAACACAAATATAAACAGCTGTTCTGCGGTCCCACATTACTACGAAAGTCACTATGGCCGGAACTCGAACATTAAATGTGATATGTGGAAGATTATTTAGTAATTTTCCACGTCCTGCATGTATGTCACCAGGTAGCTCGAATCATTCAATATTGTTATATTCTTGTGTAAATTTTCACTACAGTAACAAAAAGACTTGAGTCCAAGAATCATAGAATGTCTATTCATTATTGAAAAAATGTTTGTTTTGTAAGCAAATACGTTTTACCATGTATAATGGCATTACAGTACAGTTCATTTGACATAGACATAGTTTTGTGATGAGATAATTTGAATTGATCAGTCACTAGGTATCGGTACACTGATTTCTCAAGTTGTGTCATACTTAATACTAAGACACAAGACAAGGCTTGCACAAGCCCAAGGACAAGTAATTGACGGATAAGCAGCATACAGATTAACATAATAATGCTTGTTTTTGTTGTTTAAATTATTTTTTCTGTGTTGACAAGTAAACCCTGTCCCTGTGCCAAACCACCAATAAGTGACACCACTCAATAAAAACACAGATGTGGTTATTTTGTATGCTTTTAAATGTTTGTGGTCCTATACATATAATAACACGATGGTTTTGTCTAACTTTTAGTTTAACTTTTAGCATCTCAGAACAGCTGTATGCAATGCTTATTGATGAAATGTTACATTGATTAACAATCTGCTAAACTTGTCAGGTCCAATTATTCTGAAACACGAAAGACAAGGTTACCTATTCTGATAAATGGGCCAATTTTGAGGTGCCAGCAGTACAGTCCTGGTTTTTGTGCCAGCCAAGCAATTTGCATTGGAATAAAGATATTAGTTCACTTTATCACTTATTAATTAAGATTTTCAGTGTGCCCTGGATATGCTGACTTGATTAACAATTCAAGGTACGAGGCAGGTCATGGTGATGGTGTCTTAAAGCTTGCATTGAGCTCCAAGTTGTCAGCAGTGTATCACATCCTAATTATCTCAATATTGATGCAGCCATTTGCTTTGAAAATTGCAGACAATAATATATGGCACAAATAATTTATTTATGCCAATATTAACTAAAAACAATAACTATCATCAAAGTTGTTGGTAGTTGTCAGTAATTAGTATGATTGCTTGTCAATGATTTGGCACAAGGATTACTTGTTGGCAGAGAAAAACTTATTTCTTTAGTGAGTGACAATAACTTTCACATATAATGTAGCAGAAATCAATTTCAGCGCATAAACAAGTTTTATATTAATCTATATGCTACATATCAATCATTTTGAGTTGTTGGTCCTTGTCTGTCCTTGTTGGTCTTTAGTATGACTGGTCAAGTTGATTTTTATGTTCTGTATAAATTCACTTGAATCCATAGTGATCATAATGTTGCACCACAGTCAAAACTAGGGTTCTATTTCAGTATCATGCAAACTTATTTTTCGTTTCTTTTTCATATGAGATATTTATTTTTTCTATGGTTAGGTTAAGTTAAAACTTATTGTACAACATAAGTTTCATGTAAAAATATCTGTGCTTGTGTGATTCTGAAACTTTACTAAAGCTGGTTTATGAATATAACACTGTAAGGGACAGAGGCAGCCTACAAATCATGAAATTTTTTAATAAGAGCCAAAAGAAATACTTTAAAGTTACTCTGCCCTTTAGAGATTCTTAAGATGTGGTTGGGTATCAGCTTAGCTAAGATCAGTCAGTCTGTTGCCCTTGGTATTTCTTGGAGGAAACCTGCAGTTCCCTGGTAAGTAGCCATGGCATCCAATTTGGCCTGTAAATCACTCAGAGGGAATTTTGTTTCTGTTCCAATAAAATGTAAACACATTATTCATTTTCTGTTTTGCACTTGAAAGGTGTATGTTTTCTATGGATAGGGTAGGTTAGTAGCTATTAGACAACATAAGTTTCATGTACTGTTTCATGTTCATCTGTACTTGCATGTTTCTAGAATTTTATTGAGGTTTTGGTTAGGGTGAGAGTAGGTTATCCATGAAGAGCTAAAATGGAAGAAGAAACAACTGGGTGGTGGATGAGAGTGGGATGAGTAGAAGTGGGTGCATGTCTTGGCTGGATACTTCCCTTATGAGGGGGAAGAAGCCTTTGGTATATAGATTGATAGGTAGACTATGCTGTGGATACATATATTTCTACAATTATTTTTGCATACAAGGTACAGTTTTGGTTTATGTCTTATAGAATGGACATCAATTCACTTGAATCAGTACAGAGGAGAATGACCAAAATGATACATGGATTCAGAAATTTACCGTATGAAGAGAGGCTTAGGCACCTTAACCTATACTCTGGAAAGATGCAGAGTGTGGGGTGATGTAATAGAGGTGTTTAAGTGTATCAAAGCCTTTAACAGGGGTGATGCAAGCAGGGTCATCATATTAAGACAACAGGGCAGGACTCACAATAATGCACTGGACAAATTTAGATTTAAGAAGGAAACAGGCAAAAATTGGCTTACTAATAGACTTGGTAACCATGTAGTGAGTGCTGAAACTATCAGTTGTTTTAAGAAATGGTTGGGCGACTTTAGGGATGAGGATGACAGGTGGTAATGGACATGGAACTACCTAGTATAGGCCTTATGGTCTCTTGCAGTCTCCTTCATTCTTATGTTCTTAAGTGTTTCTGCTGTCTAGATCCTGTGACTACTACTGCTCTATATGTTAAGTCTTTTATTTGTATTCACTGTTAAGTCTTTGGTGTGTTGGCTGAAGGTTGTGTGTATATAAGAATTAGGCCTATATTTTATGGTTTTTGGTTTATTCTTAACTGTTAGTGCTTCTTTGATTCTTGATAGTCAGGGGTAAGTAGTATCATTGATGAGTTTGATGACTTCCGAGGGGAAGCAGATATTCTGTTTTGTCCCAGCCAAAGTTCTAGCTTGTTGAGGTAGATACATAAGAGTTTGGTAGTGATTTTGTAGTTGCATTGTTGAAGTATTATTCAAAGGTCATCCATAGAGTTGAGAGTTTTGATCTTGCACTCTGGTTTTGGTGTGGGGAAATCATGTGTGATTTAATCCTGTTTTTAGTTTAACATCTCAAACTACCTCTCTCAGAGAGTATTAGAATAGTGCATCTCTATGGAGGCACATTACATTGCTCTAAATCTCACAGCCAGCAGACATTCCAGATCACCTGTGTAAAGGCTAAATAATGTTTGTAATAATGCTGCTCCTTCAGAGACTTAAAATTAGCTAAGATTACATGTGTATCCCAGTACTTCTCAAACCTGGTACATTGTACTGATTTATTGCATATTTGGATATTCATAACCATAGTAATGATGTACTATACTCCCTATCCTTGCCTATGGTACACATAACAAAATGTGTGTTGTACCATCTGAGAGAAAATAAATTCATATATTAGTATGAGCATATTAATGAATTACAGAAGAACTGAATAATATATGAATGGATGATTTGCCCAAAAATCTAAGTATAGACACCCATAATTGAGTGAAGAAGACCTTGTTAGATTATTTATTAAACTGAATCGCATAATTGTAAATTTTGGTTTTGTAAGGATAATTTTTTTTTTCTGAATTATGCTCCCTTGATCGCAATCAGTCAGTTCAGGAAAGGTTTTTAACAATATTTTGGTTAAGGATGAAAAGAAACTTCAACTCTGATGCAAAATATTATTGATATTTCCATTATTTTACAGTTATTCAGCGGCACTTATACTGTGCAGCCTCATTAGGTATAAATGGATATGAAAAGGAACGAGCAAAAGCAGCTCTCCAGTTTTCTGGTATAGAGGATAACTTTCGAGAAAGGATGTTTTCCTATTTTGAAAAGGAGGATAAGAATTTAGTATTTACTGAAGATCTTAAGGCCATGGTTCATCTTGCTAAGTCAGATCCAAGAGATATTACACTTGTGGAAAATATGTTGACCAAGTAAGTAATACATTGAGTATCCATGGCACTTATGTTTTTTGATATTTTACTATTTCATATTTTGTAACAGGAATGACCCTAGTTTTTAACAGTGAACTACTATTATAACAGAAAAGTGCCCTTATTGTTGCCTATTTATTCAGTCCAGAGTCTGAAAAGCAGAATGGTTTCTCTGTTTTGCCCTCATTTGATTCTGTATAGTATATTTTTTTGCTGAAAAGGTAATTTTACTTTAGTTTTTGCTGCTTTTGTTTTTAATATTTTTTGTATTGTTTTCTGTATGCATGGCATTTACCAAAAGTTTGAAAAGATAACCAGTAATATGATAATTTTTTCATTTAATACAGTTACCATTGAGATCTGTCAGCCTTCTGATTTTATATATATATGTATTGTTGCCTATTTGTTCAGTCCAGGGTCTGAAAAACAGAATGGTTTCTCTGTTTTGTCCTCATTTGATTCTGTATAGTATATTTTTTGCTGAAAAGGTAATTTTACTTTAGTTTTTGCTGCTTTTGTCTTTAATTTTTTTTTATTGTTTTTTGTATATATATATATATACATATACATACAGACGCTCCTCAACTTACGTTTTAGTTACATTCCGAACGGCCGAACGTAAGTTGAAAATGAACGTAAGTTGTTACTGTACCATACATCTGTAAATTCTATTACCCTATCTTATAAAACACCCCTAAATCATTAATAATACACATAACATTGTAAAATAACATTAATTTCAAATAAATTAAATTCAAGCAGCATAAATTGAGATGGTGGAGGAGTAGGAGGAGGATGAGGCAAGGCACGTTCAGTCTGTCATTTGTGCCATGTAAACAATGGACGCAGCGTCATGCGCAAGTATCGTTTGAACTACAGAGCGCGCCTAAACTAAAAAAATTCACTTTTTTTTTTTTTTACAATATTTTTTTACTGTTCAAACGTAAAATCGAAAAAATGTAAAACGAATGAACGTAAGTAGAGGAGCGTCTGTATACAGACGCTCCTCAACTTACATTTTAGTTACGTTCCGAACGGCCGAACGTAAGTTGAAAATGAACATAAGTTGTTACTGTACGTTCCAGTAATGTATGACCGTTCATACTGTAGTATACATCCATAAATCCTATTACCGTATCTTATAAAACACCCCTAAATATTTAGTTATAAACATAACATTGTAAAATAATAATATTAATTTCAAATAGATTAATTTTAAGCAACATAAAGTGAGATGGTGAAGGAGAAGGAGGAGGGGGAGGAGGAGGAGGCAAGGCACGTTCAGTCTGTCGTTTGTGCCATGTAAACAATGGACGCAGTGTCATGCATAAGTATCGTTTGAACATCTCGTACTACGGAGAGCATGCTAAACTGAAAAATTAACTCTCAAAAAAAAAAAAAATTACAGTAAGTTTAAACGTAAAATCGAAAAAACGTAAAACAAATGAACGTATGTAGAGGAGCGTCTGTATATATATATATATATATATATATATATATATATATATATATATATATCACAAACAGGTGGAATGGATGGGGGAATGGGGGGTGAGGTAGTGTGTGTGAGCAAAAATTTTGACGCAGCCCGAAGGGATTTCTCCCCGCCCTCTCCTTTATATGGGGGGACGGAGAGGGGGGGTCGCCGATTTAATGAAGCGGCCTTGCTGTGGATGTGCTGTGTCTTGCGACACTGCTTCTGACCCAGGGCAGTGGACAGGGTGCAGGGATGACCCATCATCTAGGAGGTGCTAAGATGGGAGGGAGGGTGGAGGGGTGTGGAGTGTTTTCGGGGATGGAATGGGTGGGAATGATTTTATGCCTTGTCTTTTTTGGCTACCTCCCTGGTAAGGGGGAAAAAGTCTTGGTATATGTATGTATGTATGTATATATGTGTGTGTGTGTGTGTATATATATATATGTATATATATATATATATATTTATATATATATATATATATATATATTTATATATATGAAATAGAGAATAAGTACTAACACCTATTCTGTACCATTCTTTAATGATTATGATTGTTTCCTGTAACCTGTACTCCAAATATTCAGGAATTGACAGCATAGTTGTATAGTCAGTATTTCAAGAACATTCGTAGCACCCTTACAGATCTGAGTCACATTGCAATTTTTCATGTTTAGAGACAAATCTCCATTCATAGAGGAATGTTGATCTTCTTTTTATCTTTTAATATCCCTTGTTTCTGCTGTCATTAAATCGCTCCCAGGACCAATGATGGGTACAGGCAAGTGATGGTCCTGCAAGATGGATTTTAGAGAAAATCATCTCTCTGCCACCCATCTTCAAAATGCATCAATGCCTTCATCTTCAGTAGGAGGTGCATTCTCAAGGGACTGATACATGGTCTTAGGACTGGATCCAAAATCTCTTTCCATTAGTATAATATGGTTTTTTAATATCTGTTGCTTGAACTGCATTATTCAGTTAAGAGGATCATAATGTATTTATAATGCAAATGGTTGGATACTAGTTATCATTTGTAAGAAAGAGTATCAGTAGTATTGCGAATGTGCATATAAGATAATACTTATTATATTTAGAAAATATGCCAATATTTTATTTGCTGCCATTGAGACATCAAGAGATTCAGTCTCTTCATTTGAATATTTAATTTTTTTTTGTAGGAAGATTTGGTCAACATAAGCCACCAATATGACAACCTCAGTTTTGTATTGATCCAGTTGTATATATACATACATACATATATATATATATATATATATATATATATATATATATATATATATATATATATATATATATATATATATATATTTGATTAGGGTCCATGTAATGCAGTTTAGTGTATATTAAGGTTATAATTTATTCTTGTTCATTTATATTGTTATTGGAATATATGATAATGGTTGATGCATTTTATCAGGTTCAACAGCCAGAATAAAGGGATGCGATTTGGAAACTACACCTTTGGAACTGTCGTAATGCGAATGTATCACTTTCTTGGCTGCCCACAAGAAGCCTTGCAGGCAAGTGAGCATGTACTGTTGTTGTGGTGTATATATCCTCTCTGTCTGTCTCTCTCTCTCTCTCGCCCTCACTCTCTCTCGCCCTCACTCTCTCTCTTTCTCTCTCTCTCTATCTCTATCTCTCCATATGTTTGTATTTGCCTAATTGTAGTACTGTATACAGGAAAGGAGCAATGCTCATTTGGTCCTGTCTACTATTCTCTATTTTTCTAACATAACTACTCAAATTCATGTACAGTTCCAACTTAATCTAAATCAGTGATTTCCAGTTATCATTTTAGATTTGAATTTGAGTATTAATTGAGCTTGAGCTATATCACTTTCTAAGCTATTCCACATACTTATACATCTACGTGGAAAACCGTATTTCTTCACACCCTTTTGACATGTCTCTTAATTCACTTCCATGACCTCTTAAAGCCCTCCCATCTTTAATTAGGAGATCTCTTCTATCAATGCAATCTATCCCCTTTAGTGACCTGAACACTGTAATCATGTCACCTCCTTTTCTTCAATCTTTCAAAATTGGTAGACTCAGTGCTTTTAGTCTTTCCTCATATGTTTTATCTGCTAGGCTGGGGACCTGTTTGGTTGCTGTCCTTTGTATTCTCTCAATCTTGCTTATATCCTTCACTCTATGTGGGGACCATACAACTGACACATATTCCAGTCTTGGACATATCAGCGTTTTGAGTTTTTTTTATCATCTCTTCATCCATATAATAGAATGCTACTTTAATCTTCTGCAGTAGTTCATATGTCTCTCCCACAATCCTGCTGATATTTCTGTCAGGTGACAGGTTGTCTTTTATCAACACTCCCAAGTCTTTCTCCTCTTTTGCTTTGGTAATGTGTTTGCTTCCCAAGGAACAGTTTAAGGATGGCCTTTCACTGCTATTGACCATTTCTAGTACTTTGCATTTTTTGGTATTGAACCTCATTTCCCATTCTTGGCTTCATGCAATAATAGTATCTAGGTCTTTTTGCAATGTTCTAACTGTCCTCTCATTTTTCACTCTTCTCATGATTTTTGTATCATCAGCAAACATGTAGGCATAGCTTGTTGTTCCTTCCATTATGTCATTAATATAGACAAGCACTGAACCTTGTGGAACTATGCTCGTTATTGCTCTCCAGCTTGACATCTTGTTCTTTACTACTGTCCTCATGTATCTTTCCATTGAAAAATCTTTAATCCATTCTAGTAGTTTGCCTCTCAGTCCTCCAACATGCTCCAATTTCCACATAAGTCGACTGTGAGGTACTTTATCAAATGCCTTCTCTAGGTCCAGGTACACGCAGTCCACCCACCCCTCTCTCTTGCAGCACATCAATCACTCTCGAGTAAAAGCTTAAAAGGTTCGACACACATGACCCTCCAGATCTGAAGCCAAACTGACTGTCAGAATGTTCATCTTTTCAAGATATTTGGTCCATTGATCTTTCACAATCCTTTCACATAATTTCACTATTGTGCTGGTTAGTGATACTGGCCTATAATTTAGTGGTGTTTCCTTGTTTCCACCTTTGTGAATTGGCACCACGTTTGCCCTTTTCCAATCAAGTGGCACAATGCCTTCTTTCAATGAACATGTAATAAGACTGGATCTTGTCTGCTAGTTGTTCCCTACATTCTTTAAGTATCCAGTTTGAGATCCTGTCAAGTCCTGAGGCTTTTGTCACATCCAATGATCCCAGGAGATTGAGCACTTCCCTCACTTCTACATTTATATCTGCTAAACCTGGTTTTTTGCTCCCCTCACTTTTCTCCAAAAAGTTGCACTCTTTTGTGAAGACCGATTGGAAACCTTCATTCATTATTTCTGCCTGAGCAGAGGCTTCTTCAAAGACTTCACCAACCATTATTGGTGATTTCTTCCCCATGTCTCAATTTATCATTTATAAACCTGTAAAGCAGTTTTGATTCATCTTTGCATTTTTCTACTATGCCTCTTTCAAAATTGTTTTCTTCTTCACTGCAAATTTTGGTATAATCTTTCCAAGCTTTTTTGTAAGCTTCTTTTGTTTTATTGCTTCTTTTCTTTCTCCATTCTCCCCAAGACACATCCCTGGCCTTCCTTTCTCTAGTCTTTGGCACATGTTTGTTCACTCCTAGGTTGTGAATGTCAAGGAAGATTTCCCATTTTCTCCTTATTCCTGTGGTATTAGATGCATGTTATTGTGAGATTAAAAGCTGCTCAGTAGCATACAGCTGATACTTTAGGGTCTATAAGGGGCCCCTATGGACCAGAGTCACATTTTTTTCTGTGAGAGAGGAAACCTCTACTCATAGAGAAATGATACTACTTTACCATACTGCGACAGTCCCTCCGTTATGCTGTCCCCTCACTCTTAATACTGTCCTGTACCACTTCTCTGAATATTCATTTCCTTTTTTGCCGAACCCTGTGGTAGGGGAGAGAAAATATTGCCACTGAGTGTTCCCACTTGAGTTGTAAAAGGTGACAAAAACGGGACGGGGATAGGACTAGACATCCTTCTCTCTACCCCAAACGAGGACATAAAAAAAAAAAAAAAAAAAAAAAAAAAGGCATAAGAGGGTGTGGGAGGAGTTTTCCAACCAGAACCCTAAGGTTTGGGTCTTTTAATGTGCATGGATGTGGTACAGATGAGAGTAAAAGGGAAGAGATAGGCAGTATGTTTATGAGAAGAAAGATGGATGTGTTGGCATTGAGTGAAACAAAATTGAAAGGAAGGGGCGAGTTTGAGTTTGGGAGGGTGTCAGGAGTGAAGAGAGGATGAGGGAGAGAAAGGTAATGTGGATGAAGGTGAAACTGGGGAGGAAGATGTGGGTCTTTTTAAGTGTATATGGGCCTGGTAGTGAGAAGGGTGTAGAGAAAAGGGAGACTTTTTAGACATTTAAATGAGTGCATAGAAGGTTTAGGGAGAAATGTCAATGTAGTGGTATTGGCAGAACTCAATGCTAGGGTAGGGGATGAACCAATAGATAGAGTGTTTGGAAAGTGCGAAGTTTCAGGAAAAAATTGTAGTGGAGAGATGATGGAGATATGTCTAGAGAGTTGATTATAACAAATACAATGTTTAGGAAGAAAGTCAAGTACACATGGGAGAGGGTGGTGGGTAGGTGGTAGACAGGGCTTTAATGGACTATATTGTGGTAACCAGGAGAAGAGTAGGAAGTGTTTTTGGATATGCATGTTCAAAGGGGAGAGAGTGGGGAAATATCAGATCATTTTTTTGTGGAAGGTAAGTTGAGTGTGGAGGATAGATGGAGATAGGGGAAAAAGTACAGAAGGTAAGGAAGTGCTTAGAGTAAACTGCTTAAATGAGAAAGAAAAGGGTAAGGAGTACAAGAAGAAGTTGAGAGAAGAGTGGGAGGGAATGAAGTATATAGTAAAACTAGGAGTGGAGGAGTGGGGATGTTTCAAAGAGGGAGTCACAAAGTGTGCAAAGATGATGTGTGGAACAAGGAGGACAGGAGGAAATTGAAGGAAGGGTAGTGAATGGTGGGATGATGAATCAAAGAAGGTTGTAGAAGAGAAGAAATGAGTATTCACAAATTGGTTACAAAATAGGACAAGAGATTCATATGAGAGGTACAAAGAAAAGAGAAGTAAAGCATAAGATAAAGAAGGGAAAAATGAGAGCAGATATGAAATGTGGTAAGGGTATGAGAGAAAATTTTGAAAGTAATAGTAAGATAATTTAGAAAAAAAAAAAAAAAAAAGGTAAAAGGTGCAGATGGAGAGATGATAATGGAAGAGATGGTAGTAAGAGGAAGATGGGCAGAGTATTTTAGGGAGTTGCTAAATGTGAAGGAGGATAGGGAGGGAAAGGTAGTTCCAGTGGGAAAAGCTAAGAAAATGACAGTAATGAATGAGGAAAATGGATGAGAAATAAAAAAAGATAAGGTGAAAGTAGTTATTAAAATGATGAGAGCAGGTAAGGTACAGGAGTCCCTCAAATAACGCGGGGGTTAGGTTCCTGAAATTACCGCGTATGACCAAATCCGCGTATGCTGACTTTCCATATTAAATACCGAGAACCGTATGTATGTATTTACCTAGTTGTATTTTACGGGAAGGGGAGCTATGCTCGTGGTGTCCCGTCTTCATATCTCATTTTATCTAAACTATTTTTAAATTCATGTATTGTTTTTGCACACACCACTTTCTCATCTAACTTGTTCCAACTGTCTATTACTCTGTGAGGAAAGCTGTTCTTTTTCAGATCTCTTCTATAGCTGTCTTTTTTTATTTTCTTTCTGTGTCCTCTTGTATTTCTATCATCCCATTTTATCAGATTCTCTCTATCAGTAATTTCTATGCCTTTCATGATTCTGTAAATAGCTATCAAATCTCCTCTCTTCTTTGCTCTAGTGTCTGTAGTTCAAGTTTTGCTAGTCTTTCTTCATATGATAGTTTTGAGAGTGTTGGTGCCAATTTTGTAATTGCTCTTTGTATTCTTTCAAGTTTTGTTATACATTTTTTTGTACTTGGTGACCATATTATTGCTGCGTATTCCAATCTTGGTCTTATCAACTTCTTATGTGGTACTTTGTCAAAAGCTTTTTTTTATGTCTAGAAATGCACAATCAGCCCATCCATCTCTTTCTTGTATTATATCTATTAGCCTTGAATAGAAACATATTAAATTGGTGACGCATGATCGTCCTTGTCTGAATCCAAATTGCCTTGGATTTAACACTTTGTTTTTTTCTAAATATTTTACCCATCTACTTTTGAAAATTGTTTCACAAATTTTTGCTATTGTACTTGTTAGAGAGACTGGTCTATAGTTGTTAGGGTCTTCTTTATTTCCTCCTTTATATATGGGTACTATATTTGCTTTTTTCCAATCTTCTGGAACTTTTCCTTCTTTCAAGGAACTGTTTATTATGCTATGTATTTTGTCTGCCAGTTCATTCCTGCATTCTTTCAGAATCCAGTTTGCTATTTCATCTGGTCCATGCGATTTTCTGACATCAAGATTACTCAAGTGTTTCAATATTTCGTTCTTTGTTACTTCTATTTCTTTCATGGGAGGGACTTTCTCTTTCCATTCGATCTCTTCAGGTTGTATGTTCTCCCTTGTAAACACTGATTTAAAATGTTTGTTCATAATTTCCGCCATTTCAATTTCCTCTGTGTATTCAACTCCTTGTCTTAATTTCTCCAAGTCTTGTTTGTTTTTCAATTTGTTGTTTACAAATCTGTAAAATAGTTTTGGTTGATCTTTACACTTTTCTATGACATCTTTTTCATATTTTCTCTTTTCCTCTCTGCACGTTTGTACATATTCATTTCTATAGCAAGTATATATTTTCCATTTTTCAGGCCTGTCTTTTTTCCATCTGGTCCAAGCTTTGTCTCTTTTGTCTTTTAACTCCCTACAACTTTTATTGTACCAGCATTTTACATATTCTTTTTCTTGTTTTTGTCTTGGGACATACTTTTCCACTCCTTTTTTGTAAATTTTTGTCAAAATATTCCATTTCTC
The DNA here is from genome assembly GCF_046742065.1 of Oratosquilla oratoria. Classification (NCBI taxonomy): domain Eukaryota; kingdom Metazoa; phylum Arthropoda; class Malacostraca; order Stomatopoda; family Squillidae; genus Oratosquilla; species Oratosquilla oratoria. Next base: position 97,543,318 of record NC_134777.1, read on the forward strand.
TTCCACTGTTGTTTCTTCTTTGTATATTTCTTCCCAGTTTTCTTTTTGAAAGAATTCTCTTATTTTATCAAAGTTTGTTTTTTCATACATTCTTCCTTTTCTATATTGTTCATTTCTTTTCATGTATTTTTCTTCATTTAGTTCCAGTTCAATCAATATGTGGTCACTTTTACTTATTGGTGTTTTATATTCAATCTTGTCCACTATTCTAGGTTCAGATGTAATTATTAGGTCTAGTCTCGATGGTTCTTCCTCATTTCTATACCTAGTGTTCTCCTGTATCCACTGTGTCATTGTATTGTCAGTAATCATCTCAAGTAGAGCGTTTCCCCATGAGCCGTCTCCACCCTTTACTGTCATTTCTTCCCAGCAGATTTCTTTGCAATTAAAGTCGCCCATCATAACTATTCTTCCTCCATCTTCCATTATCTTATTTAATGTTATCTTTGTGTCCTCTAACATACTTTTATGTTCACTCTCTTCCCACGAGGCTGTTTTCGGAGGCACATAATTTATCACAAACTTTCTGCTCTTCTTATCTCTGTCTTTCACTTCGATCATAATCATCTCTACTGTATTCTTTCCATATGTGACACACCTCACGTTTATATCCTTCTTAGTCAGGAACATAACTCCACCCCCTTGCTTTGTCTCTCTGTTTCTAATCCAATAATTATATGCATCATGTCCTACACTGTTGGGTGGTAGTGGACCTTTTAATTTTGTTTCTACAATTCCCATTATGTCCGGTTCTTTTTCCTTCAAATAATCATTCAGCTCATTCAATCCTGTTATTAATCCATCTATATTTGTGTAAGACACTCTTAGTTTTCTGCCACTTCCATTGTGTTCTCTGTTTCCCTTTTGTTTTTCTCTTGTATGTCGAATTGCCTTAGTTTCATATTCACTACTCTCCAATAGAATCTCTCTTTTTCTGACTCCGTTCTGCTCTCGTTTTTTTCCTTAGCTTCAAGTCTTTTCTTTTTTTCTTCCTCTCTTCTTTATTCATTTCCCTTTTTATCCATACCTTTTTATATTGTTCACTTGTTGCTAGTTTCCCTGTTTTGGATAAGATATTCTCTGCCGTCGTTTGTGACCTGAATTTAATCTTAATTGGTCTGGTCTTATCTGTACTATACTTTCCGAGTCTGAACTTCTCTTTGATTTGTTTCATTATTTCTGGTTCATCTTCCTGAACTAATTGTAGTAAACTGCTTACTTTTTCATTTTCCTCTTTGATTCTTGAGGTTCTATCTGGGTTATGTTTCTCTTCCATTCCTAATATAATTATACATTTCTTTTTGTCTGCTAAGTCTCTTACAATATTCTCCTTCTGTCTCATCACTTTGATAACTGAGTCTTCAGTTTGTTCTTTCATTTGCTGTTTAATTATATCAGTAAATGCAACTTTACTATTTTCCTGTATCTTTCTCCACCCCTGTGCCTCTTTTGCTATTGTTTCTTTATTGTCTTTATTGTTCCTTTTTAATTCTTTATTCTCCTCTTTTACTTCTCTTAACTGTCTTTTTAGTTCTTCTATTTCATCAGTTAAGTTTTTGTTCGCCTTCTCTAGTTCTTCCAATCTTTCAAACTTTTCTGCAAGTTTTGACATTTTACCGAACCTAACCTCCCAATGTTCAGTCATTTCTTCAAGCCTTTCCTCCAGTTTTGCTAGTCGGGGGAAGTTGGTATCCGCCTCCCCCTCTTTAAATCCTTGGAAATTGTTATCCTCACCTTCCATTGAATTGTTCTTATCTATGTTTCTAATCTTTACATTTTTGTTAGACATTTCGTCGTCACTAAATTGGTCGGGACCTCTTTTGTTTACATGGCGTCTGCCTGCCTGGGCCAAGTCCTCTCCTTCTTCATTTCCTTCCATTTCCCTCAGTAATCCCTCCCCTTCTCCTTTTTCCTCACTTTCCCCTACACCACGAGCAATTTCCCCCCCCCCCCCTGTAAATACAATAGGTACTTCCTTTGCTTCGGGATCCACGAAATTTCACTTTTTCTTCAGAACGTCCTCTAAGCCGTCCGTTCGTTGAAGTGTGTGTGTGTGTGCGTGCGTGCATGTATGCGTCTGTGTTAACATGTACAAGTAAGCATGTACGTGCGTGTGTCTGTGTTCGTATTTGTGTGTACACGCACGCGCATTCACAACATACACTGGTTGTCTAACACGTGTCTACGTGTGCGTGTCTACACGTGTGTAAGCGTGTATATGTCTGTTTTTGATCTCCCAAACCACCACCGCCAGTAACAAGAACCTCATAAGAGAAATTAAGACACGACAAGCGCAGTCATTATCAGACTTATTAGTTGTGTTCCAAACGAAAGAAACATTACACTTTAACAGGTTAGGGCGGTAAAATTGTTTGCGATGTTGCCGCGTGTGTGCGTATGCGTGCCCGACTCGGCGCGAATTTTAAAACGGTTCTCTACATTTGAGATGGTTTTGAAATAAAATCCGCGTATGATTGAATCCCCGTTATTTGAGGGACCCCTGTACCTGGGTTACAAGGGTGTCATGTGGAGTGTCTAAAAAAGGGAGGTACAGTGATAGTGGAGTGGCTTGTGAGGTTGTTTAATGTTTATCTAAAAGAGGGTAGAGTGCTGGACTACTGGAGGAGTGCTTGTATAGATCAGCTTTATAAGGGAAAAGTGGCAGGTGTGAACTTGGTAGTTTCAGAGGGATCAGTTTGTTGAGTGAAGTTTGGGAGGCTTATGGGAGGGTTTAAATTGAGAGGATTATGAGAGGAACAAAGGGAGTAGTTGGTGAGGAAGAGTGTGGGTTTAGGACAGGTAGGGGTTGTGTGGATCAGATTTTTGTGGTAAGACAGATATGTAAGAAAACTTTAGGAAAAGATAAAGATGATTTTTGGGCTCTAATGGATTTTGGAAAAGCTTATGACAGTGTCGAAAGGAAGGCACTGTGGGAGGTTATGCAGATATATGGTACAGGAGGAGAGCTATTGAGAGCAGTCAAGAGTTTTTACAGGAGTAGTAGAGCCTGTCTTAGAATTAGAAATGGAGAGAGTGAGTGGTTTGAGGTAAAGGTGGGATTTCACCAGGGATGTGTTATGTCACCTTGGCTGTTCAATTTATACATGGATGGGGTGGTGCAAGAGGTAAATGCAAGGGCAATAGGATGGGGATTGGAGATAGTTAAAGAAAATGGGGAAAAGTGGGAGATAAGCCAGTTGTTGTTTGCTGATGACACTGCTTGTAGCAGGGTCAGAGGAGGGAAGGAAGTTAGTGACAGAGTTTGGGGAGCTGTGCGAAAGAAGGAAGTTGAAGATAAATGTGGGTAGAAGTAAGGTGATGAGATGTACGAAGGGAGAGGATGACAACAAATTTGAAGTGAGTATTAAGGGAGAGATATTGGAGGAAGTGGATAGCTTTAGATACTTGGGTGCAAATGTGATGGGAAAGGGAGGAGTGGAGGTGGAGGTAGAATGTAGATTGAGAGAAGCAAGTAAATGCCTTGGGGGATTAAAAAGTGTAATGAGAAATAGACATTTGGGAATGGATGCTAAGAGGAGATTGTGCCGACAGCACTGTATGGGGCAGAAACATGGAACATAAGAGAGGAGTTTAATTGCGTTTAAGATGAAATACCTGAGAAGTATGGAAGGGGTTACTAGACTGGATAGAGTGAGAAATGAGGAGGAGAGCAGGGGTGGAAAAGGTGTTGGGAGATAAGGTTGATGAAAAAGTATTGGGATGATGTGGTCACATGGAAAGCATGAGTGAAGAAAGATTAGTAAAAGAGGTGTGAAAGGCAGAGGTGGAGGGAGGGAACATGAGGGGGGATGACTAAGTATGAGATGGATGGATGGAGTAAAAGGGGCAGTGGGAAAGAGGGGATGTCTGTTGAAGAAGGGAGAAGACAGAAGATAGGGGTAAGTAGAGAATGGTTGTGTGTGGATGATGATGTAATACATGGAAGGGAGTGGGTGGGGGATGGGGGTAAGGGATTTCTTCCCGTCATCTCTTTTTCTGCATGTGGGGTTGGGGAGGGGGGTGATGCCAGTTAAGTGAAGCGGCCTTGCTGTGGATGTGCTGTGTCTTGCTTCATTGCTTCTAACCCAGGGCAGTGGGTGAGATGCAGAGATGGCCCATCATCTAGGAGCTAAGAAAAGAGGGAAGGAGGGAGTGGTGGTGAATGGGAGTGGAGTATGTGGGGATGAAATGGGTGGGAGTGGATTTATTCCTTTGACTTTAGCTACCTCCCTTGTAAGAAAAAAAAAAACCATTGGTATATGTATGTATGTATTCATGAATTCCTCTCAAATTGTTTCTTCAATTAATTTTCTCAACCCTAAGTAATCTGCTTTCCTAAAATTTAGTCTCCCTTGCCTGTGTGATTCATTCCTTGGCTATATTTCCTCATCCTCCAGCTGAAATTCAGTTGTAAGATGGTAATTTTTTCCTATTGGGCAAAGGTAGTTCAAGGAGCTGATGATGTCTGGCTCTTTGGTTAGTAACAGATCTAATCTTGTGGGGGTGTCATCTCCTCTTGCCCATGTGTTTACCTAATTGCAGTTACAGGAAAGGAGCAATGCTCATAGGGTCCTGTCTCCTATTATCTAATTTTCTAACATTCCTAGACTCAAATTCATGTACAGTTCCAACTTAATCTATATCTTTGATTTCCAATTATCATATTTAGATTTGAACTCGTGTATTGATTGAGCTTGGGTTATATCACCTTCTAAGCTATTCCACATATTTATACATCTATATGGGAAACTGTATTTCTTCACATGCTTTTGACATGTGTGTCCTCTTTCATTTCTTCCTTTCTTTTATGGAATTGGTTACCATATAGTAACTTTATTTAGATTCAAAAAACTTTGCACAAGTCTATTTGCTTGACTTGAGGTCAAGTATTGGAGTGAGTGGGTTAGGGCATCATTACTTGTGGTGAAGGTCGAGGGGATGGCGGTCCGAATCCTGCCACTGGTGAAGTTAAACCAAAGGCATAGTTCATTAAATTCCATACTACAAAGCCTTCTGTGAGGAGCACCATCCTAGCCCTCCAATAGGGGGGAGTGTGTGATTATAAACTATATCATCATCATATATTTTCATATATATTTTTTCCAACCTTTGTTGCAGGCCATGCATTCTGATGGGATGGAAGGTGTTTTTGACCAGATTTCTGCCTATCAAGTGCTCATGGATTTGCTCTTCAGGAATGAAAGATATCAAGATACCATTGATATTTTTCAGCACTTCCAAGAAAGGCAGCTCACTGTGACCAAGTTCCCTAAGACTGTGGTCACACTTCTCCTTGCATCCTGTTATAAATTGGTATGTTATAAAACTCCTCAGTAAGATGACATTTACATACATACATATACCAAGGCTTTTTCCCCCTTACAAGGGAGGTAGCCAAAAAGGGAAAGGCATAAAATCATTTCCACCCATTCCATCCCTGAATACACTCCACACCCCTCCACTCTCCCTCTTATCTGAGCACCTCCTGGATGACGGGTCATCCCTGCATCCTGTCCACTGCTCTGGGTCAGAAACAGTGTTGCAAGACACAGCACATCCACAGCAAGGCCGCTTCATTAAATCGGCGACCCCCCCCTCTCCATCCCCCCATTGCATAAAAGGAGAGGACGGGGAGAAATCCCTTTGGGCTGCGTCAAATTTTGCTCAGACATACTACCTCACCCCCCATCCCCCCCTGCCCATTCCACCTCATGCAATCACAACATTATCCATATACAACCATATGATAAAAAAAAAAAAAAAAAAAATGACATTTAACTAGAGGAAATAGGTTGGTGGCAGTTAGAAAAACATACAAATTAGTCTTAAATGCAGTAAAAGAGCTTAACTGGGAATTCTACAACATAGCTATCTATTCTATATACCAAAAACGTCTTCCCCCTTATAAGGGAGGTAGCCAGCCAACGAATGCTCTCAGCCCTACCCATTCCACTCCTATCCGTCACCCTTTTGCTTCCCTTTCATTTGAACCCTTCATGGATGAAGGCTCATCCCTGTCTCCTGTCCATTGCCTGGGTCAGAGGTATTTATGAGTAATAAAGATTTTACTGATAACCATAATTAGATAACATATAAGGAATGAAGAAAATGGCTCCTCCCTTTCTGTCTTCTTTTCTCTTCTTTAATTTTTTTTTTTGCAGATAGATAGACTACCAAAGATAGGTTGGTTTGTAATTCTTATTCATGTACAGAAGGTGATATAGATTAGTGGCCTTGGGTCCTGGAGCCCCTAAGTTTTTCCAGCTGCTTCAAAGATAGGCCACAGATAAAATCCAGTTGTAGGTATTGGCTGCTAGATGATTTTAGTCAGTAATGATGTTGCATTGCCCTGGTCTGTTAGGATAGACAGACCTGCATTCCTCAGGGAAACTTAGGCTATCATTGGACATTCCCACATGTCAGATATGTTGTTTATGTTATGTTTGTTTAGGTTGTTTAGGTGTTGTTAATGAAAGATATTCTTAGAGATGGTGGATAGTGTAGGTGTCTGTGTAGCAGTGTGCAAGCACCATTAAGTGTATTGTCTTTTTGTATGTAAGAAGGTGTATTCACTCCATAGCCTAGCAAGGTGATGAAAGAATTATCAGAAAGTTAAACAATTTTACTCAATTGAGAGATTTATGAACAAACAGGTTGCAACCACTGCTGTAGACAAAATTTTAAGTAATTGATTTTTCTTTTATGCTTGAATTCATGATGGAACTCTAGAAATAACAAGTTCTGCTTACCATAATATTTAGATATATTTATCATATTTTTATTTCACCACAGAATACTCCAGAAAGTTTTGAGACAGCACATAAAGCTGTTGCAGACAGTGTAGAGTATGGGGCCAAATTAACATTACGTGCCATAGCCTTTGCAACAGCACTGGCACGGAATCAAGGACATCCTCATATTGCCATGGAGATATTGAGTGCTTGTGGAACACACCACCCTTTTATTGTAAAAAACTTGTGGGTAAGAATTTTTTTATTCAGATTTGCATTAGATTATATCATTAACTTGTTGTTTTGATTCTATAGAACCAGTGTATTTAAGTTTTTGAATACAAGATCACTTAATAAAAGTCTAGAAGATTTTTGTGTAATAATTTTTCTGTTTTTTTATTATAGATATTGACACTGTTTGATCTTATTTGCATTAAGTCATCTGGTTGATTTATTATTTTGATTCTTTAGAACCAGTATATTTAAGCATTTGAATGCAAGATCACTTGATTAAAGTCTAGAAGTCTTTTATGTAATGCAGTTTTTCTATTATTTATTTTTCATTACAGATCTTGACACTGCTTGATCTTAATCGTCTGGATGAGATCATGCCCATTCTTCGCTCTGTTTATCAAGAAGACCTTCCAAATCATCAAAGAAGAAATAAAAAGATTATTCTAGAGGAAACGGTAAGAATTATTTGAGGCTAGAAAGAAGCTCTCATATTTTGTGCAAAGATGGTATGTGGAACGAGGGGGACGGGACAGAATAGAAGGAATGGTAGTGAGTGGTGGGATGATTAAGTGAAGAAGGTAGTAGAAGAGAAGAGGCAAGCATTCAGGGATTGGTTGTAAAGAAGGATGAGAAAAATATGAGATAAAGAAAAAAGAAGAGAAACAAAACAAAAGATACATACTAGGGAGGTAACCAAAGTCAAAGGCATAAATCCACTCCCACCCATTTCATCTCCACATATTCCACTCCCATTCACCATCCCTCACTCCCTCTTTTCTTGGCTCCTCCTGGATGATGGGTCATCCCTGCATCTTGCCCACTGCTCTGGGTTAGAAACAATGCAGCAAGACACAGCACAACCACAGCAAGGCTGCTTCATTTAATTGGCAATCCCCCCCTGCCCTCCATCACCTTGTGCAGAAAAAGAGAGGATTGGAAGAAATCCCTTTGGGCTGCTTCAAAATATTCACACATACTCCCTCACCCCCCATTCCCCACCCACTCCTTCCATGCATCACAGCATCATCCATACACAACCATTCTTCACTCACCCCTATCTTCAGTCTTCTCCCTTCCTCAACAGACATGACCCTCTTTCCCAGTGCCCCTTTTACTCCATCCATCCATCTCATCCTTGGTTGGTGCCTCATGTTCACTCCATCCACTTCTGCCTTCCACACCTCTTTTACTAATCTTTCTTCACTCATTCTTTCCATGTGTCCAAACCATCATAATACTCTGTCATCAACCCATATCTCCCAACTCCCTTTCCACCCCTGTGCTCCTCCTCACCTCATTTCTCACTCTATCCAACCTAGTAACCCCTACCATACTTCTCAGCATTTCATCTCAAACACATTTAAACTCTTCCTCTCTTCCTACAATATATTTCATGTTTCTGCCACCATCCTGGAACTGCACTTTCCAAACACTGTCTATTGGTGCATCTCCTACCCTAGCATTGAGATCTCCCAATACCACTATATTGATATTTTTCCCTAAACCCTCTATGCACTCTTTTTAAATCTATCCAAAAAGCCTCTCTCTTCTCTACACTCTACCCACTACCAGGCCCATATGTACCTACAAAGACTCACATCTCCCTTCCCAGTTTCACCTTCATCCACATTAACCTTGAAGAAACCTCCTTCCACTTCTCTACATACTTACCTATCTCTTCACTTATTAGTATAGCCATCTCTTCACTCCTGACACCCAACTACACTTCCAAACTTAAACTCATCCCTCCCTCTCAACATAGTTTCACTCTCATCTGTACCACTTCCATGCACATTAAAATCTGGTTGGAAACCTCCTCCCAGACCCTGTTATGCCTTTACTTTTTTTAGTAATGTCCCCTTTGGGGCTACAGAGAGAAGGATGCCTAGTCCTATCCCTGTTCTGTTTTTGTCACCTTTTACAACTCAAGTGGGAACACTGTGGCAGTATTCTTTCTCTCCTACCACAGGGATTGGTGAAAAAGGAAATGTATATTTAGAGAAGTGGTACAGGACAGTATTAAGAGTTGGGGGACAACATAATGGAGGGACAGTTGCAGTATAATAGTGTTATTTCTCTATGAATAGAGATTTCTTCTATCTCTGACAAAATGATGTGTGGCCATGGTCCATGGGGGTGCCCCATGCAGACCCTAAAGTATCAGCTGCATGCTACTGAGGAATTTTAACCTCACATTAACATGCAGCCAATACTCCGTACAGGGAAAACAAAAGATTTTCTTCCAGAACATCTTTTTATTGTTTTCAAAGATAGGCAGAGTATTTTAGAAACCTGTTGAATGTGGAGGAGGATAGGGAGAGATTGGTGGTAACAGCAGGAAGTAGTAAGAAAATGAAGGTGGTAGGAAAGGAAGATGGAGGAGAAATAAGAAAAGATGAGGTGCAAGTAGCTCTGAAAATGATGCATACATATACCAAGGCTTTTCCCCCTTACAAGGGAGGTAGCCAAAAAGGAAAAGACATAAAATAATTCCCACCCATTCCATCCCTGAATACACTCCACACCCTTCCACCCTCCCTCTTATCTTAGCACCTCCTGGATGACGGGTCATCCCTGCACCCTGTCCACTGCCCTGGGTCAGAAGCAGTGTCGCAAGACACAGCACATCCACAGCAAGGCCGCTTCATTAAATCGGCCCCATGCATAAAAGGAGAAGACGGGGAGAAATCCCTTCGGGCTGCGTCAAATTTTGCTCACACATACTATCTCACCCCCCATCCCCCCACCCATTCCACCTCATGCATCACAACATCCTCCATATACAACCATTCTCCATTCACCTCTGTCTTCTGTCCTCTCCCGTCCTTCCTCAACAGACATTCCCCTCTTCCCCAAATGATGAGAACAGGTAAGGCACCTGCGATAGACGGGTATCATGCAGTGTCTGAAGAAAGGGACTGGCTTGTGAGGTAGTTCAATGTGTGTCTAAGGGAGGGTAGAGTACCTCTTGGCTGGAGATGCCTGTATATTTCCATTTTACAAGGGAAAAGGGGGCAATTGTGAGTGTAGTAGTTTCAGAGGAATCAGTTTTTGAGTGTAGTTGGGAAGGCTTATGGAAGGGTTTAAAGTGAGAGGATTAGGAGAGGTACAAAGGGAGTAATTGGTGAGGAACAATGTGGGTTTAAGAAAAGTAGGGGTTGTGTGGTTCAGATTTTTGTGGCAAAGCAGATATGTGAGAAAGCTTTTGGAAAAGGTAAGGATGATTTTTGGGCCTTATGGATTTGGAAAAGGCTTATGACAGGGTAGATAGGAAGGCACTGTGGGAAGTTATGCAGATATATGGGATTGGGGGAAAGCTGTTGAGAACAGTCAAAAGTTTTTACAAGAGTAGTAGAACCTGTGATAGAATGGGAAATGGAGAGAGTGAGTGGTTTGAGACAAAGGCGGGACTGTGTCAGGGATGTGTTTTGTTGCCATGGCTGTTTAATGTGTATAGTGTTCATCACAACATTATGCTGGCTGCCCTGCACACACCAGAACACAAACACATACCATAAAAATATATTTGCACACTTGCTGAGGTTCTAATAATTGGTGCTGTCTCCTTTACACTTCACCACATCCCTCAGCTCTTTAGGAAGATTCTCACACAAATTCCTGAGGGTCTGGGGAGGTATATTAATCCATGCCTCTTGTACAGCAGACTCAAGCTGTGGAATAGAATTAATATCATTACCCATCAAACTTTGCTTCACTATTGACCACAGGTTTTCAATGGGGTTAAGGGTCAGAGGAATTGCCTGGCCAGTCATTAAAGACATTCACATCACAGTCCTTAAGACACCCAACTACAGATCTGGCGGGGTGACATGTTGTGCCATCCTATATAAATACTGTTGCTCCACACTTGTCAAACACAAGGCACAGAGATACTTGATAGAGAGGACTTACTTAACTGGGACAAGAGAAACACAAGAGGACATGGAAAGAAAATAAAAAAACATAGCTATAGAAGAGAACTGAAGAAAAACAGTTTTCCACATAGAGTTTTGGACACTTGGAACAAACTGGATAATGAAATAGTATGTGCAAAAACCATTCATGAGTTTAAAAGCAAACTAGACACTGCGAGATACAATGGCGGGACACCACGAGCATAGCTCCCCTTCCCGCAAAATACAACTAGGTAAATACATCAGAATAATTGTCGCACAACACCTCCAGATAATTATATTGGTTCATATTCTGGTTTTTGGGAAGCACTATGAGTTCATCAACACTATGAGCAATGAAACACCCCCAAACCATGAGTGAGTCTAGGTGTTTGGTGGTCCCAAAGGTGTATTGTGGGTCTAGTGGGTCACTACCTCTGGCCCGGTACATATGTCCACTGTGGTTACTGGTGAGTGGCATCATCACTCCAAAGTACCTCAGACCACTGTTGAGGAGTCCAGTTACGATATTTAAGTGCAAAATCCAGTCTAAGTTTTTTTCTGCCACTTGGTAAGGATGGGTTTCTTAACCTGCTGGTGGCTACTGTAGCCCAGCTTGGCAACCCGCCTGTAGACTATTCTTATGGACACATCAGAAAGCAGATGTTTTTTTCTTCCAATTCTCTAGCATTTATTGTAGGTGTACTCTCTAGTGTTAAGAACGGGAGGTGCTAAGATAAGAGGGAGGGTAGAGGGGTGTGGAGTGTATTCAGGGATGGAATGGGTGGGAATGATTTTATGCCTTTTTCTTTTTGGCTACCTCCCTTGTAAGGGGGAAAAAGCCTTGGTATATGTATGTATGTATGTACTCTCTAGCTACTTTTTGAACAGAAAGTATGTACAGATGTCTTCTTTGAGGGGCCAGGCTAAGGTTTAGCAGACGGTAACTCAACACCACCGTTGGCCTTGAAATGCTTCACCCAGTATCTCACAGATTGCTCACTTACACCAACATTCACTATTGTTTCTCTTGTCTGGAGTCTATCTTTGTGAAGCCCTATGATTTGAGCTATAGTTACAGGCATTAATGACTTCTTTTTACCCATAGTCACCAAGGTATAGCCCAGAAACCAAGGGAAAGATAGGGCAAATGAGAGAACAAAGGCACATCACTTCCTCTCACCATGGCAGCCACGTGGGCACTGAATCAGTATGTGTTGTTTGTTGGGAGGTAGTGACATCATGCTAATGGCTGGTACCCGGCATAATGCCGTGACAGAAAAAGAAGCCCCTGTACAGTAGGCCATTGTTTTTTGTCATGGAATTATGCAGGGGCATTCACCTGGCAGAATGACGTGATGAGCACTGTACATGGACGGGGTGGTGCATGAGGTAGAGGTGAGGGTAATGGGCATGAGACTGGAGATGGTTAAAGAAAATGGAGAAAAGCCGGAAGATGAGCCAGTTGTTTGCTGACAACATTGCACTTGTAGCAGGATCAGAGAAAGGAATAAGGAAGTTAATGACAGAGTTTGGAAAGGTATGTGATAGGAGAAAGTTGAAGGTAAATGTGGGTAAAAGTGAGGTGATGAGATGTACAAGGGTAGAGGGTGCCAGTAAGTTGGAAGTAAGTTTGAAAGGAGAGAGGCTGGATGAAGTGGATACCATTTGGTATTTGGGGTCACATGTGGCAGGAAAGGGAGTAGAGGTGGAGGTAAATTGTAGGGTGAGGGAAGCAAGTAAATGCCTTGGGGGATTAAAAAGTATTATGAGAAATAGGCAACTGCGAATGGATGCAAAGAGGAGATTGTATGAAGGGGTGGTTGTGCCAATGGCATTGTATGGAGCAGAGAGTTGGAATTTAAGAGAGGCAAAGAGGAAAAGTTTAGATTTGTTAGATATGAAATGCCTGAGAAGTATGGTAGGGGTTACTAGGTTGGATAGAGTGAGAAATGAGCAAGTGAGGAGGAAAGTGGGAGTGGAAAAGGAGATGGTAGATAGAGCTGATGAAAGATTATTGGGATGGTTTGGACACGTGGAAAGAATGAGTGATGAATGATAAGTAAAAGAGGTGTGGAAGGCAGAGGTGGAGGGAGTGAACTTGAGGAGATGACTGAGGATGAAATGGTTTGATGGGGTGAAGAGGGTGTTGAGAAAGAGGGGAATGTCTTTTGAGCAAGGAAGGGAGAAGGCAGGAGATAATGATGAGTGGAGAACAACTGTGTATGGATGATACTGTTATGCAATGAAGGGAGGGATGGGAGAATTATATTTTGATGCAGCCCAAAGGGATTTCTCCCTGTCTTCTCTTTTTCTGGATGAAGGGCAGTTGGCGGATGATCCATCATCCTCGAGGAACTGAGATGGGAGGGGTGGAGGGGGTGGTGGAAGGGAAAGAAATGGGTGGGAATAGGTACATGCCTCTGACTTGGCTATCTCCCTTATAAGGGGCAAAAAGCTTTTGGTATATAGATAAATATCTATAAGAAATGCAAATACTATGCAAATTGATGAAGTAGATGAGATGAACATCCCTTTTAATCACATCCCTTCATCCATTCATATTCACCCTCCATTCAATCCTGTTTTACACATTCTCTTGAGAGATATTGCACATGTATCTGAAGCTCCTTCACCCCATCCATCTACCTCATTCTTGATCTTCCTCTCAAGCTCACTCCATCTACTTCTGCTTTCCATACACTTTTTGCTTGTCTTTTCTTATTCTCTCCATATGCCCAAAATTACCTCAATACTCTTTGCTCTACCTTTTCTGAGAATTCCTGTCCTGTCCCTGTTCTCTGCCTCACCTAAACATTTCTTATGCAGTCCATTTTTGTAATATGTACATACATATACCAAGGCTTTTTCCCCCTTACAAGGGAGGTAGCCAAAAAGAAAAAGGCATAAAATGATTCCCACCCATTCCATCCCTAAATACACACTCCACTCCCCTCCACCCTCCCTCCCATCTTAGCACCTCCTGGATGACGGGTCATCCCTGCACCTTGTCCACTGCCTAGGGTCAGAGGCAGTGTCGCAAGGCACAGCACATCCACAGCAAGGCTGCTTAATTAAATGGGCGACCCCCCCCTTCTCCGTCCCCCCCATGCATAAAAGGAGAAGACGGGGAGAAATCCCTTCGGGCTGCGTCAATTTTTGCTCACACATACTACCTCACCCCCCATCCATTCCACCTCATGCATCACAACATCCTCCATATACAACCATTCTCCATTCACCCCTGTCTTCTGTCCTCTCCCGTCCTTCCTCAACAGACATTCCCCTCTTCCCCAAAGCCCCCTTCACCCCATCCATCCATCTCATCCTAGGACATCCCCTCATGTTCACTCCCACATCTGCCTTCCATACCTCTTTTACTAGTCTTTGTTCACTCATTCTTTCCATGTGTCCAAACCATCCTAATACTCTTTCATCAACCCTATCTCCCTACTCCCTTTGTACCCCTGTTCTCCTCCTCACCTCCTCATTTCTCACTCTATCTAGCCTAGTAACCCCCATCATACTTCTCAGACACCTCATCTCAAACACATTCAAACTCCTTCTGTCTTCCTCTCTTATGTTCCATGTTTCTGCCCCATACAGTGCTGTTGGCACAATCACCCCATCATACAGTCTCCTCTTAGCATCCATTCCCAAATGTCTATTCCTCATTACACTCTTTAATCCACCAAGGCATTTACTCGCTTCTCTCAATCTACATTCTACCTCCACCTTCACTCCACCTTTTCCTGCCACATTTGCACCCAAGTATCTAAAACTGTCCACTTCCTCCAGTCGCTCTCCATTAATGCTCACTTCCAGTCTGCTGCCACTTTCACCCCTTGTACATCTCATCACCTTACTTTTATCCACATTTATCTTCAGCTTTCTTCTATCACACACTCTCCCAAACTCTGTCACCATCTTCCTCAATCCCTCCTCCGATCCTGCCACAAGCACAGTGTATTATGTAATACGTAATATGTACTATATTATATGTAATATGTAATATGTACTATATTTCTGAAGTATTTCATCTCAAAAAACATTCAATTGCTTCCACTGTAAGTACCATATGCATAAAGCACCTACATTTTTATGGGTTCTTTGGCCAAAGAGTATTGGGTATTCTGAAAGAATGGGTTTTCAAGAATGTTACATTCACAGGAAGTACATGTCATTGTCTGTAAAAGTTATTAGAAAGAATGCATCCAGTGATATGTTTATGTGAGAATGGGTGGAGAAAGAACAAATGAAGAAGGGCTGGAACTCTTTATTGTTATGTTTTAACTGATACATTCTTCATCAGAAAGCTGTGTACAAACAGTGCGAACCTTAAATTTAAGGTTCATGCTGTTTGTACACAGCTTTCTGAAGAAGACAGTTCCAGCCCATCTTTATTTGTTCTTCGTCCACCCACACGCTCATCTGTCAAATCCAGTGATTCAGTATGCTTATGTGTTTCTGTGTTTCACATTTTATTAGAGAGTGCATTTACAATGATGTTTTGTCCAACATTCTGTCAGCTGTCCAAGGTGGCTGATGCCGTAGAGAAAGTGGAAGACAAAGAAATGAAGTTAGAATTCTCCAGAATTCAGCAAGCCCTGAGAGAGTATGAATACATTTCTGATCTGGTGAGTGATTTTTATCTATTTATCTATATAGCACAAAGGAATTTCTCCCTGTCTTTATTTTCTGCATGAAGGGATGGAGGTTTGCTGATTAAGTGAAGTGGCCTTGTTGTAGATATACTGTGTCTTGTTGCATTGCTTCTGACCTAGGGCAGAGGGCGGGATACTGGGCTAACCTTTCCTCCACAAGGAGCTAAGATGAGAGGGAGGCAAGGGTGGTGAATGGGAGTGGAATGGGTGGGGGTGGTTTTGTGCCATTTAATTTGGCTACCTCCCTTATAAAGGGGAAGAAGCCCTTGGTATATAGATAGGCCTATATAGCAACAGGCTTCTTCCCCCTTGTAAGTAGTTAGCCAACCAAAGCATGCACCCAATGTCCACCTGTCCCACACCCATCCATCACCCTTCCAGTGCCTGCTTATTTCCTTTTTAAAAATCTCTTAGCTCCTTGTGGATGAAGGGCCATCCCTGCCCACCCACTACCTGGGTCAGAAGCAATGCAGCAAGACACAGTACCCATACAGCAGGGCCTGACAGGCAGATCTAGTTTACCCCCACTGCTTCATTTACATGATGGTCCTCCTTCCTTTCCATTTCAAGTAACGACAAAGATGAGGAGAAATCTCTTCAGTCTGTGTCAGTTTATCATCTGTTTACAGCCATTCTCCACTCACACGCCAACCCCCTGTCCATTCCCTTCCCTGCTCAACAGATATTCTCCATTTACCCAAGGCTTCCATCACCCCATCAACCCATCTTACTCTTGGTATTCCCTTCAAGTTATACTTATGTTATTAGAGTTTGTATTGTAGATTCAGTATAGCTGAAATGCCACACATTCAAGCAAAGACTAATTTGTGCATAATATATACATATATTGTAAATGTATATACATGTACCAAAAGGTCTCTTCTCCCTGATAAGAGGGGTGGCCATGTCAAAGCATACTCTCTTCTCTTCCTCCACAACCACCAAACACCAGCTTCTGGAAACATATTCATAATGATATCACTTACTGCTCCATTAACACACTAAAAGACAATACATTGCTGTATGCCAGACCCCCTGATATCCATCCCTCTGAATCCTCTCTCCCACGAAAGGACAGAGTCCACATGGCCAGACTGTGATGCGACCACCACCCAGCCCTTCTAAGCTACCAGAAGAGGCTGGATGACCGCATTGTGGACAACTGCCCAGGATGTAACATTTCACCCCATACCATTCAACACATAATGGAAAACTGCATTATACACAATCACACATGCAAACAACACAACATACACTCTATAAAGGATTTGTGGGAAAACCCCGTTCTGGTCGTGACTTTCCTTGGGGAGATGGGACTGCTCAGACAAACAGTCTAGAGAACGACAACAACAACAAATCCATTTTACATCTATCTGAAACATATTCATTGTTCCTCCCGTCTTAGCATCTCATGGAAGAAGGATCTCTCACACACACACAGAGCAAACAGAAGGCTGGTGATACAAGCTCCAAGCCAGCGATTTTTTGCATGAAACAAGGAAACACCTATGTTTGTATTTATGGTGAAGAAACTATAGCTTTTGAGAGACCACTATGGTGATAAAATATAAAGTATCCAGGTTGATAAAGCTTATTAACATATACAATGGAGGAAGGATGAGGAGAAAGAACAATGAATCAACAAAAAGAAGACTAGACATAAGTAGAGTAGAATTGCCACTTGGAGTGATACTGAAGAGGACTTGTCTAAACAACACACAAAAAAAAAACTCAAAGGTGGGAAAATAATGTTTTTTCTGGGTTTCAAAGGGACAGGACATCATTAGGTAAAGGATTAGATGCAGAGAGGTAATCTAGGTATAGCAGTTTACTAAGAAGTTGAGACATAAACAATGTGATGGAGGAATTAATAGACTTAAGAATAGATTATAGAGCAGTACATAGAGTAATGACTAATCTACAAAAAGCAAATGAAGAAATGAACAGAGAACATAATGAGCTAAAAAGTGAACTAAGCATGATCAGAAGTGATAAAAGAAAAAAAAAAAAAAAAAAATCAAGACAGAAACAAAAATGAGGAACTAAAAAAAGAGGTCAAAGAACAATTACAAGCAGTGACCGAAAAAGTGGGAGATTCAATTAAGGAGACAGATCTCCTAGAAATAAAAAAATGAGTGGAAACAAGAACAAGAAAATCAGAAAATAATATTTCAAAAAATAGCACAACAGCAGGTAGAGGAAAAGCTAAAGAAACAGTAATTAAAGTAATTAAAGAAAAGGAAAATTGGGTAAGAGACACAATAGATAAAAAAAGTGCATTGTAGCTTATGGCATTAAAGAAAAACATAATGTATACAAATATCAAAGAGAAAAAGAGGAGAAAGAAATTGCAAAGGAAATTCTGAAAGTGGTTCAGGAAGGACAGGAATTCGATAAAGACATCGATGAGGTGCATAAAATGGGGCAGTACTCTAAAGAAAAAACTATAGGCCACTAAAAATCAAACTAAGGACTCAAATGATAGCTGATGAAATACTATCAAAAGCAGCAAATCTAGCAAACAGTGAAAAATATAAAAATGTATGGATAAAAAAAGGAAATGAGTAATGAGGAAATAGAAAAGGAAAAAGCACTTAGAAATGAAGCAAATGAAAAAATGAGAAAAGAACAGAGACTGAAAAGAATGAGTTTTTTGGAGGGTACTGGACCTGAGGCTGAGGAAATGGGACATAAGAAAAAAAAAAAAAAGGAAACAAACCTAAAAAGAGAAGAAAGGAAGAAATTAAAAATACATACATACATACGTACATATACCAAGGCTTTTTCCCCCTTACAAGGGGGGTAGCCAAAAAGAAAAAGGCACAAAATCAATCCCACCCATTCCACCCCTGAATACACTCCACACCCCTCCACCCTCCCTCTTATCTTAGCACCTCCTGAATGACGGGTCATCTTTTTTTCCTTTAGGAATTTCCCCTGTGGGGCTACAAGGAGAAGGATGCCTAGTCCCAATCCCCATCCCTTTCTTCTCGCCTCTTACGATCCAAGTGGGAATACTTGGTGGCAGTATTCTTTTCCCCCACCACAGGGAATTCCCCCATCACAGAAAAGGAATACTCAGAGAAATGGTACAGGACAGCAACAAGGGGTTGGAGGACAGCATAACGGAGGGACAGTCGTAGTATAAAAGTGTCATCATTTCTCTATGAACAGAGTTTTCCTCTATCATAGACAAAATGATGTGAAATTAAAAATAACATATATATACATAGACGGAAGGATTTCTGGACTAAACGAATTAAATGACTATCTGTTAACAGAAACCTGACATAATGGGATTTGTGGAAACAAAATTAAAAGGTTCACTACCATCAAATACTATAGCACAAGGTCTATAATACCAGTGGGCAAAAAATAGAATGGAAAAACGGTGGAGGAATCATGTTCTTGACTAAAAAAAAAGTTTAAGTGCAACAAAGATAACAGAAGGAAAAAATAATGTAGAATTGATTATGATTAAAGTTGAAAATGGAAATATGAAAAGTAGAAAATTTGTAGTAGTGTATGTGCCCCCAAAAACACAGGCTTGGACTAATAGTAATCATTCCAAACTATTGGAATACACAACGAATACATTAAATGAATTAATGAAAGAAGGAAATATAATAATTATGGGTGACTTTAACTCAAAAGAAATATGTTGGGAAGAAATGACAGTAAAAGGTGGAGAGGAACTTTGGGAAAATATTCTACTGGATATGACCATTGAATACACATTGACTCAATGGGTGAAAGAAAACACCAGATATAGAAACAATGAAGAATTGTCAAGACTGGACTTAATATTCACATCTGAGCCTGAAATAGTGGATAAAATGGAATACAAGACACCAGTTGGGAAGAGTGACCACATACTAATAGAGTTCAAACTAAAAGAACAAAATGATATGAGAAGAGATGACATACATACATATACCAAGGCTTTTTCCCCCTTACAAGGGAGGTAACCAAAAAGGAAAAGGCATAAAATCATTCCCACCCATTCCATCCCTGAATACATTCCAACCCCTCCACCCTCCCTCTTATCTTAGCACCTCATGGATGACGGGTCATCCCTGCACCTTGTCCACTGCCCTGGGTCAGAAGCAGTGTCGCAAGACACAGCACATCCACAGCAAGGCCGCTTCATTAAATCGGCGACCCCCCGTCTCCGTCCCCCCATGCATAAAAGGAGAAGACGGTGAGAAATCCCTTCGAGCTGCGTCAAATTTTGCTCACACATACTACCTCACCCCCCATCCTCCCACCCATTCCACCTCATGCATCACAACACCATCCATATACAACCATTCTCCATTCACCCCTGTCTTCTGTCCTCTCCCGTCCTTCCTGAACAGACATTCCCCTCTTCCCCAAAGCCCCCTTCACCCCATCCATCCACCTCATCTTAGGACATCCCCTCATGTTCACTCCCTCCACATCTGCCTTCCATACCTCTTTTACTAGTCTTTCTTCACTCATTCTTTCTATGTGTCCAAACCATCCTAATACTCTTTCATCAACCCTATCTCCCAACTCCCTTTCCACCCCCGTTCTCCTCCTGGCCTCCTCATTTCTCTATTTTGCCTAGTAACCCCTATCATACTTCTCAGACACCTCATCTCAAACACATTCAAACTCCTCTCTTCCTCTCTTATGTTCCATGTTTCTGCCCCATACAGTGCTGTTGGCACAATCACTCCTTCATACAGTCTCCTCTTAGCATCCATTCCCAAATGTCTATTCCTCATTACACTTTTTAATCCACCAAGGCATTTACTCGCTTCTCTCAATCTACATTCTACCTCCACCTTCACTCCACCTTTTCCTGCCACATTTGCACCCAAGTATCTAAAACTGTCCACTTCCTCCAGTCGCTCTCCATTAATGCTCACTTCCAGTCTGCTGCCACTTTCACCCCTTGTACATCTCATCACCTTACTTTTATCCACATTTATCTTCAACTTTCTTCTATCACATACTCTCCCAAACTCTGTCACCAACTTCCTCAATCCCTCCTCCGATCCTGCCACAAGCACAGTGTTGTCCGCAAACAACAGCTGGCTTACCTCCCACTTTTCTCCATTTTCTTTAACCATCTCCAATCCCTGACCCACAGCCCTTGCATTTACCTCTCACACTACCCCATCCATGTATAAGTTGAACAGCCAGGGCAACATAACGCATCCTTGACGAAGTCCCACCTTTACCTCGAACCACTCACTCTCTCCATTTCTAATTCTAACACAAGCTCCTAGAAGCTTTCCTCCTATCCTGTATATCTTCATAACCTCCCACAGTGCCTTTCTGTCTACCCTATCATAAGCCTTTTCCAGATCCATAAAATCCCCCAAAAAATCCTTCCCCTTTCCTATAGCTTTCTCACATATCTGTCTTACCACAAAAATCTAATCTACACAACCTCTACCTGTCCTAAATCCACACTGTTGCTCACCAATTACTCCCTTTGTTCCTCTCCTCATCCTCTCAATCAAGATCCTCCCATAAGCCTTCCCAACTACACTTAACAAGCTGATCCCTCTGAAACTACTACATTCACACTTGTCCCCTTTTCCCTTGTAAAGTGGAATTATACAGGCACTCCTCCAGTCCTCCGGCACTCTACCCTCTCTCCAGCAAACATTAAATAACCTCACCAGCCAGTCCACCATCACTGTACCTCCTTTTTTTTTTAGACATTCTGCATGGCATCCATCCAGACCAGGTGCCTTACCTGCTTTCATCATCTTAACAACTGCCTTCACTTCATCCTTCCTTATTTCTCCTCCATTTTCCTCACTCATCACGGTCATTTTCTTAGCATTTCCCACTGCAACTATCTTTCCCTCCCTATCCTCCTTCACATTTAGCAACTCCCTAAAATATTCTGCCCATCTTCCCCTTACTGCCTTCTCTTCCATTATCATCTCTCCATCTGCACCTTTTACCTTTTCTTCTCTACTTGATTCGCCTCCTCTTCCTCTCTTTATTTCTTTCCAAAACATCTTTTTATTACTTTCAAAATTTTCTGTCATACTCTTACCCCATTTCACATCTGCTCTCCTCTTTGCCTCCTTTACCTTTTGCTTTACTTCTCTTTTCTTTTCTTTGTACCTCTCATATGACTCCCTCGTCCTATTTTGTAACCAATCTGTGAAAGCTCGCTTCTTCTCTTCTACAACCTTCTTTGTTTCCTCACCCCACCATTCACTACCCTTCCTTCTATTTCCTCCTATCCTTCTTGTTCCACACACCATCTTTGCACACTTTGTGACTCCCTCCTTGAACCATCCCCATTCCTCCTCCACACCTAGCTCTACTCTATCCTTCACTCCCTCCCACTCCTTCAGCTTCTTGTACTCCTTCTCCTTTTCCTTTTCATTTAAAGAGTTCACTCTAAGCACCTCCCTACCTTTTGTCCCTTTCCTCTTTCTCCATCTATCCTCCACTCTCAACTTACCTTCCACCAAAAAATGATCTGATATTCCCCCACCCTCTCCCCTTAGCACATGTACATCCTTAACTCTTCCTATCATAATCCTATTTACCACTACATAATCCATTAACGCTCTATCTACCACCCTTCCCTCCACCACCCTCTCCCATGTGTACTTATGCTTGACTTTCTTCCGAAACACTGTATTTGCTATCATCAACTCTCTTTCTAGACACATTTCCACCATCAACTCTCCACTACGATTCTTTCCTGGAACTCCACATTTTCCAACCACTCCATCAATTGGACCATTTCCTACCGTAGCATTAAGGTCTCCCAGTACTATTACATTGACATTTCTCCCTAAATCCTCTATGCACTCATTTAAATCTATCCAAAAGGCCTCCCTTTCTTCTACACTCTTCTCACTGCCAGGCCCATATGCACTTACAAAGACCCACATCTCCTTTCCCAGTTTCACCTTCATCCACATTATCCTTGAGGAAACCTCCTTCCACTCCACTACATGTTTACCTATCACTTCACTTACTAGAATAGCCACCCCTTCCCTCCCTCGACCTCTCTTCACTCCTGATAACCTCCCACTTACACTCCCAAACTTACACTCACCCTTGCCTTTCAACTTAGTTTCACTCAAAGCCAACACATCCATCTTTCTTCTCACAAACATACTACCTATCTCTTCTCTTTTACTCTCATCTGTACCACATCCATGCACATTAAAAGACCCAAACCTTAGGGTGCTGGTCGGAAAACTCCCAGACCCTCTTATGCCTTTACTTTTTCTTTTAGGAATGTGCCCTGTGGGGCTACAAGGAGAAGGATGCCTAGTCCTAATCCCCGTCCCGTTTTTCTCGCCTCTTACGATCCAAGTGGAAATACTTGGTGGCAGTATTCTTTTCCCCCACCACAGGGAATTCCCCCACCACAGAAAATGAATACTCAGAGAAATGGTACAGGACAGCAGCAAGGGGTTGGGGGACAGCATAACAGAGGGACAGTTGTAGTATAAAAGTGTCATAATTTCTCTATGAAAAGGTTTTCCTCTATCATAGACAAAATGATGTGTGGCTCTGGTCCGCAGGGGCGCCCCATATAGACCCTAAAGTATCAACTGCATGCTACATAGAAAAGGAAGACTAATGTACAACAAAACGGACTTCAAAAAACTTAGAAAACTTGTTCAAAATACAAACTGGGAAATTTTTTAAAATAAAGAAACAAAGATGGAAGAGAAATGGAACATATTAAAAGAAAAATACAAAGAGGGAACAGACAAATACATACCAAAGAAGAAACAAAAAGGGGTATACATAAAGTGTTGGTATAACAAAAAGTGTAGTGAAGCTAAAGATAGAAGAGACAAAGCCTAGAAAAGATGGAAAAAAAAAGAAAAAAAAAAAGACCAAACTAAGAAATGAATATGTAGAAATATGCAGTGAAGAAAAAAGAAATTATGAAAAAGACATAATAGGAAAATGCAAAGACCAACCTAAACTATTCTACAGATATATAAATGACAAACTAAAAGACGAACATGAAATGGTGAAACTGCACGAAGAAAATAAAGAATATATAGATGATATAGAAATGACTGAAATTATGATCAAACATTTTAAATCTGTATTCACAACTGAAAGCTCACATAATTGGGAGGAAGGACAGAAAGATCCTCCTCAATGGAAGAAATAATGGTCACACAGAAAGAAATAAGAGAACAAATAAAAAACCTAGATGTCAGAAAGTCACATGCACCAGATGGAATTGCAAATCGGATACTGAAAGAATGTATAGATGAACTAACGGACAAAATACACAAGATAATTAATTTCTCACCCAAAGAAGGAAAAATACCACAAAGGAGTGGAAAAAGAAAATCCAACCAACTATAGACTGGTCTCCCTTACAAGTACTATAGCAAAAATATGCAAAAAAATTATCAAAAGTAAATGGATTAAACACTTGGAGGACAACAAAATACTAAATCCAAAACAATTTGGATTTAGAAGTGGAAGATCATGTGCCACAAACTTAATATGCTTTTACTTGAGATTAATAGAAATAATTCAAGAATGGGATGGATGGGCAGATTGTGCCTTCTTAGATTTACAAAAGGCATTTGACAAAGTACCACACAAAAAGCTACTAAGAAAAATTGAAACAATAGGTGAAACACAAGGAAAGTTATTGGAATGGATGAAAGATTTCTTGAACAGGAGAAAAATGAGTGGTACTCAGAGACAAGAACTCAAATTGGGAAGAGATGATAAGTGGAGTCCCACAAGGCTCTGTATTGGCTCCGATAATGTTTGCCATATATATAAATGACATGGATGAAGGTGTGGAATGTTATATGAACTTCTTTGCAGACGATGCGAAACTACTAAAGAGAGTAAGTACAGAAGAAGATTGCAAATCATTTCAAGAAGACCTGGACAAAATCTGGAAATGGAGTCAGAAGAGTGAAGTGAATTTCAACATCAAGAAATGTAGTATAATGGAATTTGGAAAAAGCAAAAACAGAATATCAGGACATTACAAAATTGGTACAAAGGAAATGAAAAAAGTCAACTCAGAAAGGAACCTAGGAGTAACTATTGCCAATGACATGACACCAGACAAACATATCAATAAATTAGTCGTGGAAACTTTCAATTTATTAAGATCAATGAAAGTGGCCTTTGACTACATGGATGAAGAAACTGTAAAGAAAATATTATTTACATTGATACGATCAAAATTGGAGTACTCTGCGACACTGTGGACACCTAGTACTAAAAAGAACATAAAGAAATTAGAAAGAATTCAAAGAGCAATGACAAAGGTGGCACCAACACTCTCCAGTTTGACATATGAACAAAGATTGGATAAACTTGACCTACCTACCCTGGAACAAAGAAGAGAAAGAGGAGACCTGCTAACCATATACAGAATTATGAAAGGGTCGGAAGTCCTTGATAGAGATGACTTATTAAAATGGGATAAAAAAAACAAACAAAAAAACAGAGGACACAAAAAGGAACTTAAAAAGGATAGTTACAGAAGAGATCTAAAAAGGAATAACCTCACACACAGAGTGATAGATATCTGGAACAAACTGAATGAAGAAACAGTGAGTGGAAAACTATACAAGAATTTAAGATCAAACTGGATGCTGAGAGATACAAAAGCGGGTCACCACGAGCATAGCTCTCTTCCCATAAAATACGACTAGATAAATACAACTAGGTAAATACAATAGCACAAGAAGAAATAATAGATCAACTAACCTTGATGTCAGGAAATCATACAGCCCAGATGGAATTACAAATTGGATACTAAAAGAATGTAAAGAAAAATTAATGGACAAAATATATAACAATAAGTTGCTCACTCAAAGAAGGAAAAATACCAAAGGACTGGAAAAATGCCAATATTATACCAATATATAAAGGAGGAAACAAAGAAGAACCAACAAATTACAGACTGGTCTCCCTTACAAGCACTGTAGCCAAAATTTGTGAAAAAATGATCAAGAATAGATAGATTAAACACCTGGAAGAAAACAATATAATAAACCTGAGACAATTTTTATTCATGCAAGGAAGATATGTGCCACAAACTTAATCTGTTTCTACTCAAGACTAATAGATATAATACAAGAAAGGGATGGATGGGCCGATTGTGCTTTCCTGGACTTACAAAAAGCCTTCGACGAAGTACCTCTCAAAAATTATTAAAAAAAACTTGAAAACATAGGAGAGATACAAGATAAATTACTAAACTGGATGAAAGATTTCTTTTATGGCAGAAAAATGAGAGTAGTGCTCAGAGAAAAGAGTTCAGCTGAGGAGGTAATTAGTGGCTCCAATAATGTTTGCTATTTATGTGAATGACATGGATGAAGATGTGGATTGTTACATGAACTTCTTTGCAGATAATGCTAAATTGTTGAGGAAAGTGAATATTGAAATGGATTTTGAATCACTACATAGAGACCTAAACAAAGTTTGGAAATGGAATAAAGAGTGGGAAGCAGACTTCAGCATTAAGAAATGTAACATAATGGAGTTCAGAAGAAAAAAATATAGAATATCAAGACAATATAAATTTGGAACAAAGGAAGTAAAGAAAGTAGGATCTGAAAAAGACCTGGGAGTAATTATCTCAAATGACATGTCCCTTGATAAACAGATAAACAAAATTGTTGGAGAATCTTACAACTTGCTAAGATCAATAAAGGTGGCTTTTACTTATTTAGATGAAGAAATGGTTGAAAAAATACTAGTCACACTAATGAGGACTAGAGCATGCTGTGACACTATGGTTAACCAGTACCAAAAAGAGTATAAAGAAAATTGAACGAATCTAGAGAGCAGCCACAAAAATGGTCCCAACACTTTCAAACCTGTCATATGAGAAGAGAATGGCAAAATTAAAATTATCGACTTTGGAACAAAAAACAGATAGAGGTGACCTGCTGACTATTTACAGAATCATGAAAGGCACAGAAGTCCTTGATAGAGAGGACTTACTAAATTGGGATAAGAGAAATACAAGGGAACATGAAAAGAAACTCAAAGAGGAAAGTTATAGAAAAGACCTGAAAAAAACAGTTTTCCACACAGAGTAGTGGATATCTTGAACAGACTAGATAAGACAGTAGTGTGTGCAAAAACTATACACAAATTTAAGAGCAAACTAGACATTGCAAGATGCAAAGACAGGACACCACAAGCATAGCTCCCCTTCCTGTAAGATACTAGGTAGATACACATACACAAACTCTTTCACCACCTTCTTTAATCTATCTTCTGACTTAGGAACAAATACAGTATTATCTGCAAACAACTGGCTCATCTCCAAATTCCCTCCTCTTTCACCAACTCCAAACCCCTGCCTAGCACTTTTATATTTACCGACCTTACCATCTTATCCATATACATGTTGAACAACCATGGTGACATTACACAACCCTGGCACAGCCCCACCTTTACATCAAATTACTTGTTTTCTCAATTCCCAACCATCACATAAACTCAAATACTCACAAAAAAATTTTGACCACCCTCAAAAGACTTTCTCCTATCCCATACATCCACAACACACTCCTCAACACCTTTTTTTGTTGAACCTATCATATACCATCTTCAAATCAGTAAAATCCCAAAAGACATCCTTACTCTGGCAAAAAATCCTTGTCTTATTACAAAAATGTTATCTGTGTACATTATATCTTAAACCTACATTCTTCTTCCCCTGTTACTCCAGTTCCACTCCTAATCATCTTAACACCCATATACATTACCACCTACCTTCCCATACACCTTACCATGTACATGTAACAGACTGATTGTTCAAAAACTACTACATTCATAATTGTCCCCAATTCCCTTGCATAGTGGAACTACATACACTCCAGTCCACCGAAATATTTTCTTTCCCTAGGAACACGTTAAACAATCTTGCTAGCCAGTCCATAACTTCTCCCTTCATTAGACACTCCCAGACAAAACCCCAAAATACTAAGCACTTTTGACATGTTTTTCAGTCCCCTTATCAAAGACCTGGCAGTAGAAACAGACAAGAAACTAAATATACAAAAAACAATAGTAATCATAGGTTTTTGGTCATCAGGAGTGACTAATTACTGTTTGTGAACAATTCATTCAAACCATGCTCATTGCTCAACCATGTCCCCACAGTCAAGAAAACAGACATTTTACAAACAACGATATTTTGGTTCCCAGTAGAGTGCAAATATAAAAATGTATTTAAATTTCCTCTTTTCCAGGCACTTGATGATGCTTTGTGCATGCCAATTGAAAAAGACAGAGATGATAGAAAATGGAAAAATGTAAAGCAAGAACAAAACAAAGCACTGTTAAGGGCTTCCTTCAGGTACCCATACAAGAAACATAAAGACACCAACAACAGACAGGTAAATCCACAAAGGCTTGGTCTAATGGAAAGGGAATGAATGAGTTAGATGCAAGAAAATAAAGATATTTGATATGTATATTATGTAATATGTAAATTGTATAAATTGTTATTAAAATATTTTGCATTTACATTTCCTCATGGCATAAGATAAAGGAGGCAAAGAGGAAAGCAGATGTGAAATGGGGTAAGAGTATGGCAAATTTTTGAAAGTAATAAAAAGATGTTTTGGAAGAAAAGAGGAAGAGGAGGTGAATCAAGTAGAGAAGGAAAGTAAAAGGCATAGATGGAGAGATGATAATGGAAGAGACAGCAGTAAGAGGAAGATGGGCAGAGTACTTTAGGGAGTTGCTAAATGTGAAGGAGGATAGAGAGGGAAAGGTAATTGCATTGGAAAGCGCTAAGAAAATGACCGTGATGAATGAGGAAAATGGAGGAGAAATAAGGAAAGATAAGGTGAAAACAATTATTAAAATGATGAGAGCAGGTAAGGCACCTGGGTTAGATGGGTGTCATGCGGACTTTCTAAAAAAGGGAGGTACAGTGATAGTGGACTGGCTGGTGAGTTTGTTTAATGTTTGTCTAAAATAGGGTAGAGTACTGGAGGACTGGAGGAGTGCCTGTATAGTTCAACTTTACAATGGAAAAGGGACAAGCTTTAGGAAAAGGTAAGGATGTTTTTTTGGACCTTTATGTATTTGGAAAAGGCTTATGACAGGGTAGACAGGAAGGCACTGGGAGGTATTGCAGATATATGGGATGGGAGGAACGCTGTTAAAGGCAGTCAAGAGGAGTAGTAGAGCCTGTGTTAGAAATGGAGAGAGAGAGTGGTTTGAGGTAAAGGTGGGACTTCACCAGGGATGTGTTATGTTACCTTGGCTGTTCAATTTATATATGGATGGGGTGGTGCAAGAGGTAAATGCAAGGGTAATAGACTAGGGACTTGAGATGGTTAAAGAAAATGGAGGCATTGCTTCTGACCTGGGCAGTGGGAGGGAGATAGGCACCCTTCATCCACAAGGAGTTAAGATAAAAGGGAGACAATTGTGGCATTGATGGAAGTGGATGCATGCCTTGGCTGACTACGTTTCTTACAAAGGGGAAGAAGCCTTTAGTATATAGATAGGTAGATAGATTGTCACTTCCTTCTTTCTTGAACTATATCTCCTCATCTTTATGCAGTGATAGGCAGTATGAAATCCCAAAAATGTGTCACTGTAGTGGAGAGGTTAATGATTACCTACTGTAATCTAACTTAATGGAGGATGTCGCCTTCATTTTCTAACACTGACAAATCTATGCCTAGTTGATGTAAGGCAGCTAAGAGGTAGTAAAAGATATTAAAACCATCATAGTAATTTTGACATTT
The DNA here is from genome assembly GCF_046742065.1 of Oratosquilla oratoria. Lineage (NCBI taxonomy): Eukaryota > Metazoa > Arthropoda > Malacostraca > Stomatopoda > Squillidae > Oratosquilla > Oratosquilla oratoria. The sequence goes on from NC_134777.1 coordinate 97,572,585, forward strand.
TAATAATAACAATACATACAATAAATACAATAACAATATTTTAAATGTAATAGCAAAAGAGGATCATGTTTCCTTCTTAGCATTCCTGGCAATAGCAAGGTACTCATCAATCTCGTAGCCAAAGAGGTCAAAATCAAGCTTGTAAGCGTGGTGCAGTTGCTTCATCTGCTGTTTTGTTAGGCTCTTGTAGAAGTCAAAAGCAGCATTGGTTGAGGATGTACCATTGGCTAGATGCATCCACTCATGTACCTGCAAAAGAGCCATCTAGAAGGTAACCCTTTGGGGAGTGGAGGTTGTAGATATTATCTTCATAGTCCTTTGTCATACAATCTAAAGCTGCTGAACTAAAGTCACTCACACACTTTCATTTCATGCCCTACATATGGCAATTATTCCCTAGACTTACATCTTTAAGTTCATTCAGTTGAGCCAGCGTGATGATGAACCTCTCATCCTCCTCCATTGTCTCGAGTTTGAGGATGAGCTGGATGTCATTAGAGCACACTGCACAGTAGGCCCACATAGGTGTCCAGCAGATCACCTGGAGAAAGAAAAAGAGGAGATGGAGTGGAGAATGGAGACAAAGAGTGGTTATTTTGAAATCTATAAATGCTTTAGATTCAGTCATCCTTTCAATAGGTATACATTCAACCAGCTCAGTGTACCCCAGAAATTGAATATACAGACACTACTCAACTTACAAGTGAGTTATGTTTCAAATAGCTATTCATATCATGAATTGTTTGGGAGTTCTTTTACATGGTTACATACCCTACAGATTTGATTTCAGCTAAGGACAAGTGATTTTATGGAGTTAAAAGAGTGGACTAGCAGAAAAGGACTCTTGATTGACTCAGATTTCATCTGTCAACTACATAAAATTTCTTATTTTTAGCTGGGAAAAAATTAATAAAATATATCACCATATTGAAGGGGTTAAGAGCCTTGAAGAGATTGCCAAGTACTTTAGCATGTGAAATGATGAGGATAGGTTCACATGCTCTGCTTATATTTGCATATATATGATGCATGGACAAATACATGCAGATGTACACATGCACACAAGCAAAGCTATATTCTGTTAGCAACAGTCTGGAACTGAAATTCTACTCCATTCTTATTTAATTTTTTGTTTGCCAATTAATGACTGTTTATGAGAAATTACCCATATGTACTGAAAATATTTCGTGTCAATCATAAAAGAGGGATCACTGAAGCTGAAAAAGGAGTGGATTTTAAATGCTAGGCTGCCGTGACCCAGTTGTGGGTATGTATGTGTATACTATATACATATGTGCCTATTTATATCTCTTACCTTTCTCCATTCTGGAACTGTCTTCAATTTAGATGTGGAATCGATGACATACTGCACAAACTCAGAAAAAGTTGGGAATCTTGACTTATTTTTGCTCTTTGGCTTTCGATACCTGCCGGAAGAAGAAGGGCATGAGGAAAAGAGGAGAGTTGGGAGTTGGGGTTCCAGGGAAAAGAGATGGAGGGGGAAGAGTTTGTGATCAGAATACAAAGGAGGGTGAGAGGAAAGTTGAAGGATGAAGTAGGATAGGGAGGTGGAAGGAAAATTGGGACTTTGATGGTGAGTGATAATAAGCTTAACATGGAGTACTGAAGTTGCCCTTATAACCTTTTCACAGCTATTCATGAGTTAGACATTGAGGTGCATATCATGGTAAGGTCATAAGTGCCCTTTTTAGAAATCAGAGAAAAACATAATTAAAGTTTTCAACAACAAGATCTCCAAAACCAACCTTTCGAATTTTGTTTAGTTTATACAATTCTAAAGGAAATTTATTTCTCTTATACTCATCCCAAAGTTATTTCATTATTTTGTTTTTTGCCTCTGCTGCAGCATAAAATATTGTCGGTGCATAAAGCTGAAAACTCACAGGTGTTTCAGGGCTCACTAGACCATAAGAAAATATGCAAAAGGTCATATATTACCTACTATTGGATAGAGGAAAATGCAGGGAAAAATGCCTGATAACTTGGACCTTGGCATGGTGGCGCTTATGACTTTACTGTGGCATGTGCCTCATTTGTTCTACTTGCTGCCTGGCAATTTTATTCAATTGTGAAAGAAGTGATTAAATTTTTGTCAAATGATATAAGCATAGTAGTTATGTTAGATGGGGTGAAGATAAATATCTTTATGTAACCTCACGGTTACACATACTGATCCCAGCCTCCAACCCCAAGTCTCCTGCCCACCCCTCCAAAGCCACGACCCCACGAAACAAATATCTCTAATTGCCTGGTGGCAATAGCTCTCTTTTATACACAACTATCTTTTCATTTTCATACAGACATCTCTTACCCTCCTACAACTACCGATCCTGCACGAGCGGGTGGTCTGCCCTAGATAGTCCAAAGTTCATTCCGACTACAACTAAGCCTCCTACTCCTTTTCTAACTTTGTTGGTTGAGGTTATTGTTGAATAAATATCCCAAAAGCAACCTCACAGTTACAGATACTGATTTCAGCCCCCCAACTCCAAGTCTCCTGCCCATCCCTCGTGAGCCACACAATAAATGTCCCTAAGAATCACCTGATGGAAGTAGCCCTCTTTCATACACAGCTATATTTTTGTTTTCATAAAGACATCTCCTCCCCTCTTATAACTACCGATCCCACACTAATGGGTGGTCTTTTCTAGGTAGTCCATAGTCCATTCTGACGTGCTTTGTCGTTTGATGGACACCTAACCTCTCACAGCAGCAAGACACAGCACATCCACAGCAAGGCTGTTTCATTTAATTGGCAACCTCCCCTTCTCTGTCTCTTCATGCAGAAAAACAGAAGATGAGAAATCCCTTCAGGCTGTGTCAAAATATTCACACATAACCACTCCCTAACCCCCCATCCCCCAGTCTCCACTTATCCCTATCTGTTGTGTTCTCCCTTCTTTCTCATCGCCCCTTTTACCCCATCTATCTATCTCATCCTTGGTCGCCCCCTCCTGTTCACTCCATCCACCTCTGCATTCCACACTTCTTTTACTAATCTTTCTTCACACATTCTTTCCAAGTTTCTAAACCATCCCAATACTCTTCCATCAGTCCTATCTTCCAACTCCCTTTCCACCCCCGCTCTCCTCCTCCTCACCTCTTTTCTCACTGTCCAACCTACCATTCTTCCCAGACATTTCATCTTGAATACATTTAAACTCGACCTCTCTTATGTCCCATGTTTCTGCCCCATACAGCGCTGTCGGCACAATCACCCCTTTGTACAATCTCCTCTTAGCATCCCATCCCAAATGCCTATTTCTTATGACACTTTTTAATATCCCAAGGCATTTACCTTTTTCTTTCAGCCTACAGTTTACCTCCACCTCCACTCCTTCCTTTCCTGCCACATGCACCCCTAAATATCTAAAGCTGTCCACTTCCTCAAGCCTCTCTCCTTTAATTCTTCCAATTTGCTGCTATCCTTTCCCCTTGTACATCTCATCACCTTACTTTTACCCACATTTACCTTCAACCTCCTCCTTTTGCACACATTTTGAAATTTTGTCACTAACTTCCTTAATCCCTCCTCTGATCCTGCTGAAAGCGTAGTGTTGTCAGCAAACAACAACTGGCTTACCTCCCATTTTTTCTCCATTTTCTTTAACCATTTCCAATTCTCTGCCCATTATCCTTGCATTTACCTCTCACACCACCCCATGTATACATTGAATAGCCATATCGACATGACACATCCCTGACAAAGTCCCATCTTTACTTCAAACCATTCACTCTCTCCATTTCTAATTCTATCACAGGCTCTACTACTCTCATAAAAACTCTTGAGAGCTCTTAACAACTTTCTTCCTGTCCCATATATCTGTAAAACCTCCCATAATGCCCTTCAGTTTACCTTGCCATAAGCCTTTTCCAAATCCAAAAAGGCCCAAAATATATCCCAACCCTTTGCAAAAGCTTTCTCACATATCTGTCTTACCACAAAAATCTGTACATACTCTACTGTACATGCATATGAAAAACCACACCCATCCAAAACACATTCTTTGACCCTTCCATCTTACACCTTGTGGTTGAAGGGTCATCTCTGTCCCTGCCACACTGCTCAGGTCAAGGGCAATACAACAAGACCACCTTTCCACAACAGGGCTTGGAAGCTGGAGTTGGTTTACCCTAACACTTCATATGAAAAAAAAGTACAGAACAGATGAGATGAACATCCCAATGTTCAATTTACAACTACTCTCTATTCACTAAAGTCTTGCACCCTCTCCTTCTTGCTCAACAGACATTCCTCTTGCATCCAGTACTCCTTTCACCCTGTATTCATCCATCTCATTCTTGGTCTTCCCATATTCATTGCATCCACTTCTTTCTAGATTCTTATTGCTAGTCTTTCCTCACTCAACCTTTCCATATATCCAAACCATCTCAGCATTCCTTTATCTGCCCTATCAAACTCTCTTTCCACCCCTGCATTCTGCCTCACCTACTCATTTTTTACTCAATCTATCCTCGTAACAGCTACCATACTTCTTAAATATTTATCTCAAACATGTATAGGTTCTTATTTTCTGTTTTATTCAAGTTCCAAGTCTGCTCCATACAGTAGTATGGGCACAATCACTCACACATCCTTTTCAGGAACCAGTGACTAGTACCTGCTTGTAGTGGTCCTGCAAAATGGACGATAGAGCTTCCCTTATTTGAAAACCTATCAACACCCTCAACTCCATCAGGAATTGCAGCCATGAAGGGCTGATACTCTGTCTACACACTAGGCTCATAATCTATGTCAACTTCAACTGTATATATCACACCTTTTCATACATGGAGTAACTGACAACTGGCAACTGCCCCCCCCCTTCAACTACTTTTAGCTGGTGACATAGAAACAGCCCAACACTAATACAACATAGCCATCAGTCCAAAGTTTCTCCCCAGAGAGGTTTGCATGAGGGCCTGAGGACTACTGCAAACCACTGGTGCTGCTGGTTTCCAGTCACTGAATTTCTAAGCTGCAGTTATCATTATTATAACCTTATCTTTTTTTCATCCTCAGATACCTATTTATAATAATGCTTTTCATTTACCCCAGATGCTAACTATCCTTCCTTACTCTATAATTCACACCCACATCCACTCTTCCATTCACTGCTATATGTGAAGTTCCACTGATTTACTGGCTTTGCAGGCACTACAAGTATACCAGATTTTAAAAGTGCCCCAAGTATACCAGATGAAATCAACAAGAGGTGCCTACAGTTCACATGGTGGTCTTGCAGGATAGATGTTGGAGAGGATAATTATCTTGCCACACATCTCCAGATCCCATGAACACCACTTGCATCAGAGGTCCTGTCTTGGGAACTGGCAATCTGTCTTCAAACTGTGTAATGGAGAGATGGGACCCATTACTGGTCCCTCATCTTTCAGAATGAGCCACTTAGTACTTACTTCTTGATAATGTTCTTCTGCAGCTGCTTGAAGTTAAACATTGGAGGCCTTGGGTCATCACTGGCTATTTTGTCTCGATAGGCTGATAGGATTCTGTTAAAGAGAAAGAAAAAGAATAAGAGAAAAAAAATCAATCCATTGCAAAGTTTATGATGCAGGTGTGTCCTTGACTCAACCATCTCTCTTATAAAAGGGAAAAGGCCTATAGTGCATTATGTATGGGAGAGTGTTAATTGAAAGGATTAGGAGGTGAACCAAGGGAGTAATTGGGAAAAGTAGTGTTTAAGAAAGGAAAAGGATTCATGGATAGTTTTTGTATGGTAAGGGTTGACAGAAAGGCATGGAATGTGCTGCAGATGTATGGAGTAGGGAGAAGACTCTTGAAGAAGATCAAAAGTATTTATGTGAGTAGTAGAACTTGTGTGATAGTAAGGAATGGAGAGGTGAAGGTAGGACTGCTAAGGTTGTGTAATGTCACCATGATTTTCCAATTTGTTTATGCAAGGAGTACTGTAGAAGGTAAGCCAGGGTGTTGGGCAAAGGTTTAGAGCTGATGAGAGTGGAAGGAAGTTTGTGGTGACCCAGTTGTATGTAGGTGAAGCTGCTTGTGATTCACCACTGTCTTGGGTCACGTGTTGGATTCGTGATCGACAGCTATTACCCTCCCAGATGAGAGCTCAGAGCTTATATATGCCCGATCTATTGGTAAAGCTGTGACCTTACACACACACAACCCCTTGCCCACAAGAGCCGGAGTGTCGGCTTGCAGTGCAGTGATGCTAAAATCATTTCAGCCCTGGGTGAAAATTGAAATTGAACTGGTGGATTAGTGGTCATGAACAGTACCACTGCACTGTCGAACTATGTGTAGCTGAGAGGAGTTGCAGAGTTTTGGAAGGTATGTGTAAATATATATATATATATATATGTTGAGACATTCTGACAGGTTGATGTAAGTGGAGTAGAAAACACAGGAGTCTTAGTCTGAGTTTATTCCTGACTAGTTTTGCAGGTATGCTTTTTCAAAGGAATGGTGTGCAAACAAGCTGTGGGCATTTTATACTTGAGGTGGACCTCACTACCTCTCCATGTTGCCAGAGTTGGCGACAAGTGTGAACATTGCATATTCATTGTAATAACAATAAGCAAATGTAATAATAATGATAATGCTAGCAATAATGATAGTAGTGGTAAATACAATGAAAATGCTAATAATAATAACTAATGATAACAACAATAATAATAATAAAAATAAAAGTATTAAAAATAAATGATATTAAATTGATAATGATATAATGGTAATAATAACAATGATAATGATAAAAAGAAAGGAATAATAACAATAATGGTGATGTAATAATGAAAAATGATAATGATAAAAATATTAAGTGGTGAAGGAACAAAGTAGAAATAATGGAGGATACATGATTTGATAGCATGTGAGATGAAATATTGTAGCATGGTATAAGAAGAATCGTCAAAGTAAAAGGAAGAAAGCTAGAAAGGGTAGGCAAAAGCGGTGAGAAAAAGGTATCTACTTAGGCCCCTTTCACAATAGGCAACTAGTGATTGTCACTAGTGGCGGTCACTAGTTGCCTAGTGTGCAAGCAACCAGCGACTGTCACCGAGTTGTGGAATCCTTTCTCATAATCTTGTTAGTCGAAAGAATGGCATCAATGGAGGAGGTGCTTCTGTTGGCTTTGCTGGTCAAGAAAAAGAGAAGCTCTCGAAAAAAGAACAATGCATATGCATGTGATGTTACCGGAGCGGGCAATAGCCATAGCCTCTTGTGCAACTGGGTAACCGCAATGACGTAGTGTGAAAGGCTCAAGGTAATGGTAGGCAACTAGTAACTGTCACTAGTTGCCTAGTGTGAAAGGGCCCTTAGAGTCGGGGGTCTGGGAAGCCATTCTTGGAGGGCAAGTGTCGAGGTGGATTTTGTCCATTTCAAGTCACCAGTTCTCTTGTTTGTGTTTTTGTAGTAAAGGGATTAAATTATTTTCCGTTGTTTCTTGTGTAGACCTTTGGTTAGAATGGTGGATCCCTCCCAGTTTGGTAGGTGTCCCTCTGTGTCTATGTGGTTAACTAGAGCGTTTGTTTCTCGGTGTCTAATGTCCGCTTTGTGTCCTCTGTATGTCTCTCCGTAGTATGCATTGTCGCATCCATTACCGGGAATTTTGTATACGATGCTATTGTCACGGTTCGTCTTGGTTTTGTTATTTGTTATCAAATGCCCTATTTTCCTTTCTGTCATTTACTATGATAAGTCCTGTCTGCCTCAGTGTCTTGGAAAGCATGTGAGAGAGGCCTCCACTTTCTTTCCTCTGATTTTAATGGCTTTCCGTAGTGATGTTCTTGGCATGCCCTCTGGGTACCTTAGGTTCCTGAATGCAGCGGTTATGTATTTAATTTCTTCCTGTAAATACTCCTCGCTGCATATTCTAAGAGCCCTAAGATAAAACCCAATGATAACTCCTGATTTGGTCTTTTCGTCATGTGCGCTAAAATAGTGGATGAAGTCGTCCTTATTTGTCAGTTTGCGGTATACCTTGAACCTAGCGCTTTCGTCCGATCTGATGATGAGAGTGTCTAGGAAAGGTAGGGAACCGTTGGTTTTTTCCTCTACTGTGAACTTTATTCTGTTGTCTACGTCATTCAGTTCTTCTAGTAGGTTTCTTGTGTTGTTCATTACACACAAAACAACCAACACTTTGATGCAAGTACCACATAGAGGGCACTAATCACCTCATCGTGCTCATCCTACACTGCCCTACACTGACTATCTCTAGATGATAACACAATATCTCTACCCTGAAGGACCTATTTGTCCACATTGTGGCTGTTGCCGGTTACCAGGGCGCCGTGAGCCTCCTGCAAGAGAGACCTGGGGCAACGGGATGATTAATTCATACATACATACATACATACATACATACATAGATACACACATACATACATATATGTACAATACCCGTATTGTGCATACACATAGACATACAACCACCCACCTGACCGTCCTTCCGTCAGTCCATCCATCCATCCATCCATCCATCCACCCATTCATCCATCTACCCGTGCAAAAATGGTGGGTGACAGAGTCAGACAGTCTCACCTGGTGAAGGGATGTCGCACAATCATCACCCGAAGGCCGTCTCTGAAGACCTGTGCTTTTTCCTGTATAGTCGCAGGGGCAGGGAAGAGCTGGTGGACGATGCGGCCGCGGTAGCCGGGGTGCTCATTCTGCGAACCAAGACAGCAAGACTCAAAATACCACGGTCGCTCACACTGACCTTACACTCCCGACAAGGTGGTCAGCTCCACAGGGAGGAAGGGGGTGAGGAACTTAGGTGGGAGGAGTTTGGGTGTTGGATTGGGAGTTGGAGTTTAAGGTGCAGTATCCGAGATGACCAACTCCTCTATCACACGGGAGAGTTAACACAGACATATGCTCCATGCATGGTGATTATCCCCAAGGCTGGTGGAGCGATGAATATATAGAACAATTACCGTTAAAAACACGTGATTTATACCTTAAAGACACTGCGTTGACCGTCTGTGGGGAAGGTGCGGACTACGAATGTAGGGATGGAAATATATATCAAAATGGGAGGAAAATGAAGGAGTAAAATAAATGCTGTAAAAAAAAGGAGTAGCGGGAATAATAAGATAACTTAATTTTACATAGAGTGGGAGAAGGAGAGAGAATTGGTGAAACAAAGGAGAGGACTACACAGACACAAGCGGGCACGGGCGCGCAGAGAATCACTGGGAAGACTGAAAGGGAGAAATTAGAGTAACAACAATAAAAGTACAAGAATGTTAAGTGGGAGAACTCACCTTGAACCGGGCTTTCTCTCGCTTCTCGGGCGGCAGCTGAAGGATCTCGGTGTCGTTCTCCTTCCAGTGGGCCAACCGCAGGTAGTTCATGCGCCACGAGGTCGAGGCGATCTGTGATAAAGGTCGAGTATTAGAGGACCGTTGCCTGTAGAAGGGACTCTTCTCGAGCACATGCACAAGAAATCTTGATCCGACTGGGACCGTTCCGAGTAGAAAGGTTGAGTTGCTTCGGGTAGGAGAAAGGGGGTTGCAGCTTTGGATCTAGAGGTCTCTTGTGGGGAATTATGACCGGACAAGGCGTTTAAATTCTGGTGGACCCTATTTACATCAAACAACACCTCAGGAAGTAGAAATAATTTTTCACGAGAGCTGTGTCGGTACCATTATTTTGAAGTGATTTGATGTGTATTTTCAAATAAAACCAGCCGGTGGAGGGGAATACATCCTGCCACATAGATCCATTCCTGGAGGTGGAGATGGTGTTCCAAATATAATGGAAATGTCTCACAGGGACCGTTCCGAGTAAAGTGAGCCTTTGTAACATCTCAATCTCCAGAGTATGGAACCTATCTCAGCTGAATACGACACGAGATATTTTTTTCTTTCCTTCTATCTATTATAATGGAAATGTCTTACATGGACCGTTCCGAGTAAAGTGAGCCTTTGTAACATCTCAATCTCTAGAGTATGGAACCTATCTCAGCTGAATACGACATGAGATATTTTTTTCTTTCCTTCTATCTATTATAATGGAAATGTCTTACATGGACCGTTCCGAGTAAAGTGGGCCTTTGTAACATTTTAATCTCTAGAGTATGGAACCTATCTCAGCTGAATACGACCCGAGATATTTTTTTCTTTCCTTCTTTTTATTATAATGGAAATGTCTTACAGGGACCGTTCCGAGTAAAGTGAGCCTTTGTAATATCTCAATCTCCAGAGTATGGAACATATCTCAGCTGAATACGACCTGAGATATTTTTATCTTTTCCTCTCTTTGTGTAGGGTGTCCTTTGGTAGCATAGTGATGAGAGGCTCCTTGTATGAAGCGTGACTGGAACCTCTTTCCTCTCCGGGTCGAAAGTCTGTAAAATAACACACAATGAATTTGCTTTCGAGAGGGCATGGAGTCTGATCCTCGTACTCTTTGAAGTGATGACTTCTGACCTTCAGGAGACTCGAGCGCCTTGCTCGGCCGTCTGTGACATGTCACGTGCGGAATCTACCGTTGTACCATGACATTATTTTCTCTTTACCTCTCTCTGCCTCCCTGCTTCTCTCCCTGCCTCTCTCCAACCCCCTCCATCTCTCTCTGAAAAAACGGCAAATCTTTCTGTCGGAGGTTACTGGGTTTAGGTTCTCAAAGCCTCTGACCCTTTCGAGGGAGTATCAGCCAGCCTGGAGGTCTTCCGCGACCACACGGTTCGCGATAGTTTTTTTTTTTTTTTTTTTTTTTTTTTTCCCGGAAACTCCCCTAATTCATTGAGGAACTTTCGGCTCGGATGTTCCTGGGCTTAGGTTCTCGAAGCCTCTGACCCTTTCGAGAGAGTATCAGCCAACCTGGAGGTCTTCCGCGGCCACATAGTTCGCGAGAGGCTCTTGGTCCTTCGTCCCGGAAACTCGCCGAAGTCCTTAGTGGCCCAGGTATTCCGTCGTGCACTTCGCGGGATATTTCCATTACTTTTATTTTTTATTTTTGCTCTCGTTGGATGGTAATTTGATCTCGGGTCGAACTCAGTCGATTGGCAGTGGCCGTGAAGGGACCTCGCCAGGACTCTTGCAGCCTTCCGACCATGGAGAGGCAAGGCGTCATCAAGGGTCTTTCGTGGCTACAGAGTTTGCGAGTGACCCAGATTACGCCAATTTTGTCGGGAAGATTAATTTGTTATTATTATTGCGGCTATTGTTGTTGTTGTTGTTAACACCATTATTATTACTATTATTGTTAACACCATTATTATTACTGTTATTATTATCATTATTACTGTTAATATTACTATTACCACCATTTTCACTATTGTTGTTGTTACATTGTTATTATCATGTTATTATTTTTTTATTTTTCTATTATCATTACTATTATTTTTACTTTTGTTGTTGTTGTTGTTACTTTTGTTTATTATTATTATTATTATTATTATTATCATTATTATTGATAATACTGTTTAGTTATTTCAACTGTTATTTGTTATATATATAATTACAAAGTTATACAAAATACTGGATAGTTTAATTGACAACAAGAATAGAATATTACCAGAAGGCTACTCTGATGAAACACTAGCAAATATGCTTGATGACTTCTTCGACAATAAAATTAAGAATACGATCTCCGTGTGATAAATAGATTGACAAGTGTGTCTGGGGTAAAGTTACCGATTTAAAAACACGTTGACAAAACCATGGTCGTGCGCAGAGTGAAACCAACTCATTGTGAAAATAATCCTATGCCTATATTGGAAATAATACACACATACATATACCAAGGCTTTTTCCCCCTTCCAAGGGAGGTAGCCAAAAAGGGAAAGGCATAAAAACACTCCCACCCATTTCATCCCTAAATACCCTCCACACCCCTCCCACCCTTCCTCTCATCTGAGCACCTCCTGGATGACGGGTCATCCCTGCACCCTGCCCACCGCCCTGGGTCAGAAGCAGTGTCGCAAGACACAGCACATCCACAGCAAGGCCGCTTCATTTAATCGGCGACCCCCCCTCTCCGTCCCCCTTTGCATATAAGGCGAGGACGGGGAGAAATCCCTTCGGGCTGCGTCAAAATTTACTCACACATACTACCCCACCCCCCACCCCCCCGCCCATTCCTCCTCATGCAGTCACAACATCATCCATATACAACCATTCTCCACTCACCTCTGTCTTCCGTCCTCTCCCTTCCTTCCTCAACAGACATTCCCCTCTTCCCCAAAGCCCCCTTCACCCCATCCATCCACCTCATCCTAGGACGTCCCCTCATGTTCACTCCCTCCACATCTGCCTTCCATACCTCTTTTACTAGTCTTTCTTCACTCATTCTTTCCATGTGTCCAAACCATCTTAATATTCTTTCATCAACCCTATCTCCCAAATCCTTTTTCACCCGTTCTCCTCCTCACCTCCTCATTTCTCACACTATCCAGCCTAGTAACCCCCACCATACTTCTCAGACACCTCATCTCAAACACATTCAAACTCCTTCTCTCTTCTTCTCTTATGTTCCACGTTTCTGCCCCATACAGTGCTGTTGGCACAATCACTCCTTCATACAGTCTCCTCTTCGCATCCATTCCCAAATGTCTATTCCTCATTACACTCTTTAAACCACCAAGGCATTTACTCGCTTCTCTCAATCTACATTCTACCTCCACCTTCACTCCACCTTTTCCTGCTACACTTGCACCCAAGTATCTAAAACTATCCACTTCCTCCAGTCGCTCTCCCTTAATGTTCACTTCCAGTCTGCTGCCACTTTCACCCCTTGTACATCTCATCACCTTACTTTTACCCACATTTATCTTTAGCTTTCTTCTATCACATACTCTCCCAAACTCTGCCACCAGCTTCCTCAATCCCTCCTCTGACCCTGCCACAAGCGCAGTGTCGTCCGCAAACAACAGCTGGCTCACCTCCCACTTTTCTCCATTTTCTTTAACCATCTCCAATCCCTGACTCACTACCCTAGCATTCACCTCTCGCACCACCCCATCCATGTATAAGTTGAACAGCCAGGGCGACATAACGCATCCTTGACGAAGTCCCACCTTTACTTCAAACCACTCACTCTCTCCATTTCTAATCCTAACACATGCTCTACTACTCTCATAAAAACTCTTGACAGCTCCCAAAAGCTTTCCTCCTATCCCATAAATCTGCATAACCTCCCACAGATCCATAAAAGCCCAAAAAACATCCTTCCCCTTTCCTATAGCTTTCTCACATATTTGTCTTACCACAAAGATCTGATCTACACAACCTCTACCCGTCCTAAATCCACACTGTTCCTCACCAATTACTCCTTCTGTTCCTCTCCTAATCCTCTCAATTAAGATCCTCCCATAAGCCTTCCCTACTACACTCAACAGGCTAATCCCTCTGAAACTACTACATTCACACTTGTCCCCTTTTCCCTTGTAAAGAGGAACTATACAGGCACTACTCCAGTCCTCCGGTACTCTACCCTCTCTCAAGCAAACATTAAATAACCTCACCAACCAGTCCACCATCACTGAACCTCCCTTTTTCAGACATTCTGCATGACATCCATCCAGACCAGGTGCCTTACCTGCTTTCATCATCTTTACAACTGCCTTCACCTCATCCTTCCTTATTTCTCCTCCATTCTCCTCACTCATCACTCTCATTTTCTTCGCATTTCCCACTGCAGCTATCTTTCCTTCCCTATCCTCCTTCACATTCAGCAACTCCCTAAAATATTCTGCCCATCTTCCCCTCACTGCCATCTCTTCCATTGTCATCTCTCCATCTGTACCTTTTACCTTTTCTTCCCTACTTGATTCGCCTCCTCTTCCTCTCTTAATTTCTTTCCAAAACATCTTTTTATTACTTTCAAAATTTTCTGTCATACTCCTACCCCATTTCACATCTGCTCTCCTCTTTGCCTCCTTTACCTTTTGCTTTACTTCTCTTTTCTTTTCTTTGTACGTCTCATATGACTCCCCTGTCCTCTTTTGTAACCAATCTGTGAAAGCTCGCTTCTTCTCTTCTACAACCTTCTTTGTTTCCTCATCCCACCATTCACTACCCTTTCTTCTATTTCCCCCTGTCCTTCTTGTTCCACACACCATCCTTGCACACTTTAAGACTCCCTCCTTGAACCATCCCCATTCCTCCTCCACACCCATCTCTGCTCTATCCTTTACTCCCTCCCACTCCTCCTTCAGCTTCTTTTCGTACTCCTTCTCCTTTTCCTTTTCATTCAAGGAGTTCACTCTAAGAACCTCCCTACCTTTTGTCCCTTTCCTCCTTCTCCATCTATCATCCACTCTCAGCTTACCTTCCACCAAAAAATGATCTGATATTCCCCCACCCTCTCCCCTTAGCACATGTACATCCTTAACTCTTCCTATCATAATCCTATTTACCACTACATAATCCATTAACGCTCTATCTACCACCCTTCCCTCCACCACCCTCTCCCATGTGTACTTATGCTTGACTTTCTTCCGAAACACTGTATTTGCTATCATCAACTCTCTTTCTAGACACATTTCCACCATCAACTCTCCACTACGATTCTTTCCTGGAACTCCACACTTCCCAACCACTCCATCGATTGGACCATTTCCCACCCTAGCATTAAGGTCTCCCAGTACTATTACATTGACATTTCTTCCTAAACCCTCTATGCACTCATTTAAATCTATCCAAAAGGCCTCCCTTTCTTCCATGCTCTTCTCACTGCCAGGCCCATATGCACTTACAAAGACCCACATCTCCTTTCCCATTTTCACCTTCATCCACATTATCCTTGAGGAAACCTCCTTCCACTCCACTACACGTTTACCTATCTCCTCACTTACTAGAATAGCCACCCCTTCCCTCCCTCGCCCTCTCTTCACTCCTGATAACCTCCCACTTACACTCCCAAACTTACACTCACCCTTCCCTTTCAACTTAGTTTCACTCAAAGCCAACACATCCATCTTTCTTCTCACAAACATACTACCTATCTCTTCCCTTTTACTCTCATCTGTACCACATCCACGCACATTAAAAGACCCAAACCTTAGGGTGCTGGCCCTTTCCTTTTCTTTTTAGGAATCTGCCCCTTGGGGCTACAGGGAGAAGGATGCCTAGTCCCTCTCCCCGTCCCTTTCTTCTCGCCTCTTACGATCCAAGTGGGAAACTTGGTGGCAGTATTCTTTTCCCCCACCACAGGGAATTCCCCCATCACAGAAAGAGAATACTCAGAGAAATGGTACAGGACAGCAACAAGGGGTTGGGGGACAGCATAACGGAGGGACAGTCGTAGCATAAAAGTGTCATCATTTCTCTATGAACAGAATTTCTTCTATCATAGACAAAATGATGTGTGGCTCTGGTCCGTAGGGGCGCCCCATATAGACCCTAAAGTATCGACTGCATGCTACTTTGCCACAATAACAAGCAGCCAATACCCCAGACGGGGAAATAATAAATTGTGAAAACTTTGGGAATATCTTGCATGTGTTTCTGGAGATAAATACAAGCATTTAAACCAAGGCCTTTTCGAGTGATCAAAAACTAGCGATTGTGAAACCCATAGTTAAAGGCAGATTAGATTAACAACTCTTATAGCCCTTTATCAAGTTAATTTTTCTTTATCTAGAATAAGCGAAAGTGGTCTGGATCAGTTGATGGAACAATTTAATAAAGTAAACATTTTACCGGATAATCATTCTGCATATAGATAGCTTTATTCCACTGAAACTGCATTATGTATGGTGACAGATAATCTACTTTTATGGATGGATTAAGGAAGATGTGGTCTCTTAATCCTACTTGACCTGAGTGTTGCTTTTGATACTGTTGTACATAGCTCATAACTTGAGGATTGTAAGGCTGTTAGCATTAAAGGTGAAGCACGAACCTATTTAAAAAGTTATCTTGAAAATAAAACCTATTGTGTAAAAATCGGCAGATCCTTATCGGCCAAAAAAGTACATACACACACACACACACACACACACACACACACACACACACACACACACACACACACTGTCTCTGTCTCGACAGAGACTGCAGCAGATCCGAGGTGAATACACACACACACACACACACACACACACACACACACACACACACACACACACACACACACACACACATATATTATATATATATATATATATAATATATATATATATATATATATATATATATATATATATATATATATATATATATATGCATATATAAATACATGCATATGTTGAACATGGACACACCTTGGCTTGTAGGCACCAGATGAGGTTGGGTTGATGTTGCACATCCCACACCATCTCTGTGTTGACAGGGACCATGATGTTCTTGTGTTTCCTGCAGGTGGAGCTTACTTGTCGTGCCCGTTCCTTGTAAATGTCCAACCGACTGGACACGAAATCCCAGTCCTGAAAGACAGAGAGACGAATGACGTCAAAGAAAGGGTGGGGTAGGGGATGGGGGGCTACATGCTTCGGAGATGAAATGGTCGAAGCAGTGACCTCCTATGAGCTAGAGGGGCTCTATTAAACTAAGCAAAATTACCTGGAACAAACTAGAATAAACGATAAAGTCTAAAAATGAAATAAAAGGGTTATACTTATGGGTCTAAGACGTCCATGTACTTTTCAAACCTTATTATTTACATCAAAAACTTCGAAAAATCGCGTTTTCTAAATATTCCAGGCAAACCATTCCTAGCACGAGTATTTGTGTTCAATATACCTTTATTGTATTTCTTCTATAAGGGGTAATAAAACGCATATAGAATATAATCGTTTTGCTTCGCACTGTATGAATGTTTGTTATACAAGGTGAACTTGTGAACCAGTATTACTTTGGCTAGAGTCATACTTAAACAATTAATTTTCTATGAAAAGAAATATCCCGACAATTTTCTTTGAAAGGTTGTAACGGAATCAAAGACTATTTTCTTGTGCCAGAAAGGGTCATTGACAGCAACAGACAAAACGAATGGAATTCCTGGTAATGTTTAAAAATTCGTTCGTGTGTAAGATATTTGTTATCCATATAAACCAGCATTGACAACAAGAAGTGTCGATCTTTTTTGTACATCAAATTGGTGAGTAGACTGCAAAAATAATAGACAGAAAGAAAACTATCATAACACCGTTACACAAAGGTGGCAGCAGATCCAGAGGCCTGGCAAAACAATGCAGACTAATGATATTGACCTCCCACCTCATAAAAATCTGCGAAAAAAAATCCATTAGAAATAATCTTAAAAACTTCCTAGAGCATAATGGATTCTTTACAAAGGATTTAGAATGGAGGAGCAGGCCAACAGCCTTTTGGTCCATAACTAGGTCGGATGCGAAAAATATAATAATGATGAGTAAATAAATGATTGTAATATTATAAATAACAATAGATAACATATGTAAAATTAAACAATAAACAAACACGTAAATAAAAATGATAATAAATTTACAATAATAACTTATAATAATCAAATAATAAGAAACAAACAACAATAAACAAATAAACAAACAATATAAAAAAATGGTAGGCATTACAGCATCTTGCTTAGGTGCTGATCTAAATTAATCTTAAAGCTTCGAACTGAACTACATTGCCCTTCCTTTGCAGGAAGTTTATTCCATTCATTAACTACACGGTTGGCGAGGTTGTTTCTACCCACTTCCAAATTAAATCTATTTCCTGATAGTTTGGGACCATTATTTCTTGTATTATTCTCATTCAGTGTGAAAATTTGGTCACTTTTGCTGTTATCAATTTCCTTTAGAATCTTAAAGACCTGTATCAAGTCACCTCCGAGTTTACGCGTTTTTTAGGGAAAATAGATTCATATGTTTTAGTCGATTTTCTTATGATTGAATTTTTATATTTGGATTCAGTTTTGTGGCTCGCCGTTGTACTTTTTCCTATCTGTCAATGTTTTTAATGAGATTCCGTGACCATACGGAAACAGCATATTCCAAATGAACTTTTGAAATCAAAAGGTCGCACAATCAGTCCTAGAATCTCATTTAATTGTTTTAAATTTCATTAGCCACTTTTCAGACCACTGCAAACAACATGTCATTGAATGGGGATAATTTTGAACTCATAAGGTATGTATATAACGAAGAGGTGAAAACGACAACCACCTATCAGTGCAACAACAAAGCAATAGAGGAGAAAATACATGTCAAAGACCTGGGCATTCACTTGAGCAGTTATGCAACCTTTTCATATCTACAACAAATAGCAGGAAAAGCAAGGAGCATGAGCAACTGGACCCTAAGGACTTTCTGCATAAGAGAGAGACAGTCTCTACTAAAACTCCTGAAACCATTAGTACTCCCCAGAATAGAATACTGCTGCAAGCTGTGGTCCCCATACAAGACTCAAGATACTGCTGCAATAGAAAGTCCACAAAGGACATTTACCAACAGAATATGGGGTACACAACAACTCAACGACTGGGCCAGACTAAAACACCTCCAGATATACTCCCCTTAATGGAGAGAACGATACATAGCTATAAATATATGGAAAATCCTAGAGGAAATAGTGCCAAATGTAGGGCTCGTAGTTAACATCCATGAGAGAAGAGGAAGGATGTGTAACGTTAGAGGCACACAGGGCAGTACACAGCGAGTACGAGCCTTTGTGCACAATTCCTTCTTCTACAGTGGGGGCCCGATTTTTCAACTGTCTGCCAAAACAAATTAGGGACCTAACTGACATACCAGTGCGTCCTTCAAACACAGGCTGGACAAGTGACTTGACATGCTACCAGATCAGCCACCCATACCAGGATACCCAAGCCTTCACCACCACCACACCCTGACTGAAGCCGCAAGAATGGAAAGGGAGTCGGAAGCACCTGGAGTCAGCGGAGGTCCACCTAAGCTGTGCCATTAACAGGCAAAACTAACCAAAGTAAGTAATCTATATACTTCCTTGATATCAGGAATGTGCGCATGAGTGTTTGTGTACTAGAAGGGTATAAACTTAATGTGTATGTGGAACGAGACTATTAATTTTTAGTATATTTATTATTAATGTTCTATGGAGTATGAAGATAGGTGCACATTTTGATATAATATGCATATTTCCTCTGTAAACGTATTTTATATTGTTTGATTTTAATCTGCTTTTATTTAGATATTTCATATGTGCAATTCCGTATTGTAGGAAAGTCAATAAAATGCATCGTATAAGTAATTGAATTTTGATCAATCAATTCCCTCTGGGACGCAGAACAACCCAACGTATTACTGTAGATACACATCATAACTAAAAGATTAGGTCGAATAAATTAGGTTAGGTAGATCGTAGTACTCAGTTAGGTGAATACTACCTAATCTAACTAACCGACCTGACCTAGCAGATGGTGATTCACTAACCCCCTTGACCTGCTATCTCACCCCTACTCTAGCATGTAATTAACTAGATGAATGCATACTATGACACTAGATAACCTAGGTCGGCTTAACCTCCTACCATAAGGTGTTTACTCCTCCTCCAATGAGCTACACCCCATTCCATCCCACCCCACCCTACCCCACCTCATCGTGTCTTAGCCTAACACTAATATGAAGGCCCAAGATGGATTTCCCCGCCTTTGCCAACGTAAACAAACTGGTTCTTCCCGTTCGCTCAAAACTCGTTGCTCGCCGGGTCAATGCCGCCGCTCTGCAATCCCCCCCCCCTTCCTCCCCCCCCCCTCTCTCTCTCTCTCTCTCTCTCTCTCTCTCTCTCTCTCTCTCTCTCTCTCTCTCTCTCTCTCTCTCTCTCTCTCTCGCAAAACTCACACCCACACACACCCACACCCACACACACCCACACCCATACACACCCACCCACCCACCCATCCACACACACACGTGCACACACACACACACACACACACACACACACACACACACACACACACACACACACACACACACACACACACACACACACACACACACACACACACACACACACACACACACACACACACACACACACACACTCGTTGCGCAGTGGTAGAATTTCCGGCTGCCACTACGGTGGTCCGGGTTCGAATTCCGCCCAGGGCTGAAATAATTTCAGTATCGCTGCGCAGCGAGTCGTTACTCCAACTCTTGTGGGCGGGGAGTTGGGTGTGTGTGTGTGCGTGTAAGGTCACAGTATTACTCATAGATCGGGAGGAAAATCGATCACGAGCCCAACAAGTGATCCAAGACCATGGTGAATCACACACACAACACACACGTTGAATCAGAATTGGAGAGAAAAAAAGTCTTACATATACAGTAGTAGTTCCACTAGACGCTGGGGTGATTGATCCTATGGCTTCTGGTAGATGATCTATCACAGAGAATTCAATCATATAGGAAAAAGATGAAGATAAATAGATAAGTAATGACGTAAACAAAAAATATAGAGATTTAAATGGTAACAATAATACATACATACATATACCAAGGGTTTTTTCCCCTATACAAGGAAGGTAGCCAAAGTCAAAAGGCTTAATTCCACGCCCACCCATTTCATACCAACATTCCACCCCCATTCATCACCTCTCCCTCCCTCCCCCTCATCTTGGCTACTCCTGGATGATGGGTCATCCCTGTATCTCGCCCATCGCCCTGGGTCAGAAGAAATGCAGGAAGACACAGCACATCCACAGCAAGGCCGCTTCATTTAATCGGCGACACACCCTTTCCGTCCCCTCATGTAGTAACAGTGAAAATGGGGACTTATAATGATAATAAATAATATAATGGTTATATACATTATATAAAATGATGATGATGATGATGATGATGATGATGATGATGATGATGATGATGATGATGATGATGATGATGATGATGATGATGATGATGATGATGATGATGATGAATTATACATACATACATATACCAAGGCTTTTTCCCCCTTAATATTGATGATGATGATGATGATGATGATGATGATGATGATGATGATGATGATGATGATGATGATGATGATGATGATGATGATGATGATGATGATGATAATAATAATAACAATAATAATAATAACAATAATAATAATAACAATAATAATAATAATAACAATAACAATAATAAAACAATAATAATAAAGATAATGATAATAATGATAATAATGATAATAATGATGATGATGATGATGATGATGATGATGATGATGATGATGATGATGATGATGATGATGATGATGATGATGATGATGATGATGATGATGATGATGATGATGATGATGATGATGATGATGATGATGATGATGATGATAATAATGATAATAATGATAATAATAATAATAATAATAATAATAATAATAATAATAATAATAATAATAATAATAATAATAATAATAATAATAATAATAATAATAATAATAAACTAATCTTCCCCTCAAAAATAGCGTAATCTGTGTCACTCGCGAATGCGGTGGGCGCTAAGGTCTTGCGAGAGCCCCTCGTCGCCCTGTGGGCGGGAGGCTGCAAGTGACCAGGCGACGGAATTCGACCCGAAGTCACTTTTTCCCATCCAGCGAGAGAAGACAAAAAGAAAGAAAGAAAAAAAAAATAGAAAAAAATAAACATTATACAAGCATGAAAATATAAAATCAATGTCCCGCGAGGTAGTACAACACGGAATGCAAGGTACCTGCCCCCCAGGACTTCGGGGAATTTCCAGGACGAACCGTATGGCCACGGAAGACCTCGAGGTTGGCTGATACTTACTCAAATGGGTCAGAGACTTCGAGAACCTAAGCTCAGGAACCTCCGAGCCGAAAGGTCCTCCGTAAGTCGATGTCCGCCCATTTTTCGGAGAGAGAGAGAGAGAGAGAGAGAGAGAGAGAGAGAGAGAGAGAGAGAGAGAGAGAGAGAGAGAGAGAGAGAGAGAGAGAGAGAGGGGAAAGCGCTCAAGTAAAACAGAAGAATGAAAATGAAAAATGAAAAATGAAAATGTAATTTTGGTGGACATCGGAAAAGATCCTCCCGCGAGTTCGGCCGACATTCCTTGGAGAGGACCCAGAGGCCACGAAAAGCTGAGCCCAAGTGCCTTCAAGTATTAAAGATCAGCGTGACCATGCCATTTGAGTACGAAAAAAAACCCTCCCCAAAAATCAATATTGAAATGACAAAGAAATAAAAACAACGAAATAAATAAGATAGACAAAATAGATAATAGGAAATTCAAGGCTAAAACAAATGTATGTAACAAAAATAAACGAAACTAGAATAAGAAGAGATAGGAAAGCAGCAAGCAATTATGAAAATATACAAGATAAACGAAAACAGAAAAGAAAATATCAAGAGAAAAAAAAAGAGCAAAATAAAAATAACTCAGGAAAGGCAGTCGACACGAAATGAAAACAACAACAACAACAACAACAACAACAACAACAACAACAGACAATGTTCTGTGTCTGCAAGGATGTATATGAGGTAAAAAGTAATATACTCGAATCGATCGTAAGAAATGAACGTAATATTGTAGCTCAAATAAAACATAAGGATGAAAATAAAAATAAAAATGAAAATGAAAAAGAAAAATGTGATTTGCATCGGAAAGGATCCTCCCGCGAATTCGGCCGACATTCCTTGGAGAGGACCCAGAGGCCACGCAAACCTGAACTCAAGTACCTTCGAGTATTAAAGATCAGCGTGCCCCGAAGTCCATGCCATTTGAGTACGAAAAAAAGATCAACCTTCAAATGGCAAATAAATAAAAACAACGAAATGGAATAAGAAAAAAAAAAAAAATTAAATTCAAAGCTCAAAGAAATGTATGTAACAAACATAAAGGGAACTAATATAAGAAAAGATAAAAAAAAACCCAGCAAGCAATTATGAAAATATACAAGGTAAATGAAAACAGGAAAGAAAATACCAAAGAAGAAAAAAAAAAAGCAAAATTAAAAAACGCAAAAAAAAAAACAAAAAAAAACAGATGATGTTGTTGTGTACCTGCAACGATGTATATGAGGTAAAAACTTATATACTCGAATCGTTCCTAAGGAGAGAACGAAATATAGCACTCAAAAATAGAAGAAGAAAAAGTGACGGACCTAGAACGAGTTTCTATAAGAACTTTTGAGACACGAGCCTTACGTGGCGACTTTACTCGCTGCTACTTGCTAAACAAACACACACACACACACACACACACACACACACACACACACACACACACACACACACACACACACACACACACACACACACACACACACACACACACACACACACACACACACACACACACACACACACACACACACACACACACACACACACACACACACACACACACACACACACACTTTATTTTTCATATACTAAAAGAGCCTTTCTCTCAAGGGAGTTGGCTAGCCAAAGTATGCACCCATTCTTCAACCATCCCATACCCATCCAACACACATTTGTTTTCCCCTATTAGTACCTTAGCTCCTTTTGAGCGGACGGCCATCTCTCTACCATACCCAATGGTCGCCTCAGAAGTAAAGACATAGTACCTCCACAGCGAGGCCCAACAGACAGAGCTACTTTATCTCCATCATTTCATTACATGATGACCCTCCGTCCTCACACCCTAAAAAGTCTATAGAGCAGACAAGAATTCAAAAAGAAATCCCTTCGGTCCGCATAAACTTATTACCCATTCACAGCCACTATCCAATCGCACCTTTCTCTTGCCTTCTCTCTTCCGTACATAACAGACATTTTCCTTATATCGAAGGCCCCGTTCACCCAATCAGTCCATCCCATTCTCGGCTTTCTCCTCAAATTTACCTCATTCACGTCTGCGTTCCGCACCTTTTTGGTAGTTTTTCTTCACCCATTCTTTCCATATGCCAAAACCATCCCAGTATTCTTTAATCGACCTTATCTGTTAGCTGTCTTTCCACCCCAGCTCTCTACCTCGCCTCTCCATTCATCACTTTCTCCATCCTCGTAACCTTTACCATACTTCTTAAACGTTTCATCTCAAATACATTTAAACGCCTTATTTATGTTTCTCTTAGATTCAAAGTCTCACCTCTGTGCAGTGTCGTAGGCACAATCCACCTTTCATACGGTCTTCTCTTTAAGTTCATTCCCAGATACTTATTTCGCATAAAAATTTTCTCCCGCCCCCTGACTTGTACTTGGTTATTTAACACTACAGTTTACCTCCACCTCCACTCCTCCATTCCCTGCTACATGTGACCCTAAATACTTAAAATCCTTCATTTCCTCCGTCCTTTTCCTTTTAAGACTTACCTCCAACTCACTGCCATCCCCCTTTTGTAAATCCCATTACCTTACATTTGCCCACATTCAGTTTCAGTCTTTTTCTCTCACATACCCTTCAAAACTCCATCACTAGCTTCCTTAGACCCTTCTCCGGCCCAGCCACAAGCGTAGTGTCATCGGCAAACAACTGGCTCCGGTACACTCCCCTGTCTTAGGCACACATCTAACAACCTTACTAATCAATCCACTGTAACTGATCCTCCCAAAGTCAGTTACTACGTGACACCTCTCTAATTTTCAGTGCTCTTTGCATTTCATCTTTCCCTATAGTCCTATCGTTTTCTTCTCCCTTACATACATACATACATACATACATACATACATACATACATACATGCATACATACATACATACATACATACATACATACATACATGCATACATACATACTTATGCACAGGCTTTAGAGGCGGATGCTCACCATTGACTATTTGTAATCAGAAAAAAACAAAACAAAAAACAGTACAGTATAATTCTGTGATTATTTTTTGAATCGGTAGAGGAAGTGGCAGTACTAAATTCTATACGCAAGCAGGGTACAAACAAATATAGTGTAAAGGTCCTACAAAACATTCATGGAAAAGGTACTACTATAATTAGACTACATAAAGATATATAGAAGGTAAAGATAGAGAAAGGAGTACGGTAAGACGATACAGTTTTACCCAAATTATTTACAGGTTTCCTGGAAAAAGAACCAGAGTTGAGTTTGGAAGGGAAGGGTTTGAAGATCAATGGAAAATATTTCAATCACTTTATATTTGCTGATAACATTATTCTTATTTAAGACACAGCAGAAAATTTGCAAGATATGCCGAGTGATCTTAAGAAAAGTCTCAAAGTAGGTTTCAAGATAAATAAGAGCCAAACTCTAAAGTTAATATAAAAACAATCGACGATGAGCCTTTTAAAGAAACTGAAAAGAATAATTATTCAGAATAGATACTAAAACTAACTAAAGATGATGAAAACAAAACGAAAAAAAGAGTATCACAATTGACTGGAGAACGTTTAGTAAATATAAAAACCTCATGAGAAGCTCTCCACATATCTCTGAAACGCAAATCTTATAATTTGTGTATAACGTCAGCTATAACCTACAGAAGTTACTAGGAAATTTATTAAAGCGATGAAGACAGAGGAGAATGTAGAAATCAATGCATAGGAAAAAATGAAAGACAACAAGAGGACAAGTTGGGTGAGAGAGCAGACTTAAGTGAAATTTATTGTGGAGGCGGTAAAAGCGAGGAAGTGTGATTGGGAATGAAATTTTATCAGAAATAACGATGAGCGAAGGAACAGACGTGCTACTGAGTGGACGCAGAGAAATGGGAAGCATGGAAGAGGAAAAAATATAGATGGTGGAGAAACAATGTGGAAATGTTTGCAGGAGTGACATGGCAGTGATAGGTGCAGTCATGCGATTCATAAGATTGCTTGAGAGAGACCTTTGTTCAGCAGCGGACTTGTAATGTTTAATTGATATATATATTATATATATATATATATTATATATATATATATATATAAGTACACACACACACACACACACACACACACACACACACACACACACACACACACACACACACACACATATATATATATATGTTGAAAAAGGTGGAAAAAGAGAGTCACGGGTCTCGTTCCGAGTTTATTCCTGACCGGTTTCGCTTGTATATGTATATATATATATATATATATATATATATATAGTATATATATACATATATATT
>NC_134777.1:97613570-97616070 GCF_046742065.1 Oratosquilla oratoria
AGGATGCTGAACAAGACAATAATACCTGTTAAGTCCTGCTAAAATTGGCATTTCAAAGCATAACAGTGCCTTAAAAATAGTTTCTTATTTCACTATAAAAGTTTATATTAACTTATACTGCATTGAATAAGTCAATAGTTGATATATGCGTTCCTATATACAATGTTAGGTTTCTAGTTTTGATATATTTGCCCAAAATAAAATGTTAGGTTACAAAGAAAGCAATGGCCTCCGCTAGCGGACCCAGGGATCTGGGTGCGCACGTCCTGTGTAATAGTCCTTAATATATACATATATCTATATGGATATTATAGACACACACACATAACACACACACACACACACACACACACACACACACACACACACACACACACACACACACACACACACACACACGCATATATTATATATATATATATATATATATATCAACCACAATGCACTTTAATTCTAAGCCATCAACATCGGGAGACCCGATGGAGGTCAACTTGCAGAAATTGAAACGCAGTACGGCCAAGGACTCGAACCCTGGCTAGCGCGTGACAAATGCTAGGGACTTAACCGATGGCTCCATCGGGTCTCCCGATGTTGATGGCTTTGTTATTAAAGTGCATTGTGGTTGATAAAAATGTATCGCTATTCACTGGGACCCATTCAGTGTTGTACATACATACACACACACACACACACATATATATATATATATATATATATATATATTAGATATATATATACATATATATATATATAGTATATTACTGGAGTAGGAGAAATGTCCTGAGATTCTTTTCTTAAATATGCCCAAGCAATAGGTAGGTGGAAAGACATCAGGGGAAGAGAGCTCCAAGCTTTCCGGTTGGAGGAAAGAGAGCGTACGATGGTTGGGTCTTGGAAAAGGTAATTGTACAGAAAAAGGGCGAGATGTCTTAGAAGATCTAGTGCTATGTGGTCTCCTCAGGATGGGAGGTACGTACTTACTCCGTTCTGAAGAAGAATGATCATGAAAATAGCGCTGGAAAAAATATAAATATGCAGTACCTAAGCGGACGGGGGAAACTGAAGTTCTTCAGTGAGAAAAGAAACATCGGTAAGGCAGAAGGTTTTGGGCTAGATCTTGATCACGAGGATTGAACGAATCGAATTACCCTAAGCATGAGAAGTTTACTCCCTACAAGGGTGAACGAGTTCCCCATATAGGGCCAGTAACTGAGTTGGAATAGCGGAATTTTGAAGGCGATACTGATGACCCATTTTCATTTAATCTGATTTTGTTATAGTTGAGACAAAAATGTTCTAGTTAAGTTTGCTAGCAAAGGATAATCCAAGAATGCTTAAGGTCTCGGAAGGAAATAAGATGTGCATCATCGAAGAAAATGGGATATCTCTGTTAAAGACTGTTGAATGGACAAGTAAAGATACTGAATCTTGGTGACACTGAATGAAACAAATATTTCTCTGTACCAACAAAAAATGACAGAAGGATCAGAAGTTAGGTATTCTGCATCAGACTTTCTAGAAGACTGGGACTTAATTTTATAAGGGCGTCTGGAAAATGCTCTAGAAAAATGTGGAGTAGAAGACTGTATGGAAGATATGCTGTCAAATAGGTTATTTATGAATAAGCAAAAAAGAGTAAATGATAGAACAGAATCTTGTGGGAGGCCAGAGACGTGGAATGTGGAAATAGAGACATGGAAAAAGAACGGTGATCATTTACAACGGCAGATATAGAAAAAAAACAGGAAAAGTATATCAGAAATGAGGGAGCAGAGAGAGGGATAGATACCGTATGAGGGTCGCTTAGAAGTCAAAGGTTTGTGCCAGACTCTATCAAATGCTTTTGGTATATCTGGTGCAGCAGCATAGGTCTCATCTAAATTCCCCAAAGAAGATGGCTAAGAGTTAGACATAAATGCAAAATATTCAATAGAACGTCCTTTGCGGAAGTTACACTAGCAACCAGAAGAAAAGGTCATGAGCCAAAAAATGATTCATAATCTTCCTATAAAATATAAAAAGAAAAAAGATCATTAGGAAATGAAACTTGTAGGAAAGTAGAAGCCTGAGAACGGTCATCCTTCTTTGGAATGAGTTGAATGTAGTCATAACTTCGTGCATTAAGGGTAGGGGCAAGTTGACAGAGAAAGACATAACAGTTATTCTGTATCAGCCCAACACTACGATTTACAACTTTAGTGTTTGTTCTATCTGCCGCCAGGCGATTGTATTCAAAGGAGCGAAATGCTCCTACATGTTCATATCTATAACCATCCCCTTCCCTACCGGGTGGCACTTTTAATCTTATTCTGGATGCCGTCGGGCTATTTTATTCATCACCGTGGCACCCTTCCCACGCTAACGTGGCGGTTATACGGTCTGATGTTTGAGGTTAAAGAATACAAGCCACTTGATCCCTGGTGATGCACTCACAGATTTGATTCTGTCTGACGTCAAGCGATTTCATTAAGTCTAGGGCGGGGGGGGGGCAGAATTTGGG
>NC_134777.1:97621070-97633570 GCF_046742065.1 Oratosquilla oratoria
TGTAGTTTCAGAAGGAAAATCACTGAATCTTCATTGATAAAATATTTTCCTAACTATGATATATCAAATGGTCAATGGCAACCTGACTGCATCACCACCTTAGCAGTTGATAAACTATCGTCCTCCATACTAATAGTGGACAAAATCCAACAATGTCCTCGCAGCGTCGGCCACGTGACTTGAGTCCTCCCCTGCTTCCTACATATTTACCTCACATCCTTGTATATATACATGTCTTTTCAACATTATATTCCATCTGCGGAAGAGGATCAGAGATAGTAATCGAAATATGCGGAACTCTGCTTTCGTCTCTTCCTTTCCGAAAGTGGGTTTTAAGTCTAATGTTACTAATGTGCTTTGACATTACTTTGTTGTGATATATATATATATATATATATATATATATAATACATGGAACACGAGTCACACTAAGTCACCGATCGAATCACCACCCAGCACTCAAGAGTAACAATATGTATAAATGGCCTGGTTCTTCACAACGCATACCTCGAAATGCGCATAACACTGAGAAGACACAGAACATATAATCCTACACTGACTCGAAGTCACACAACAAAGCCACCAACACAATGTCCATTTCTGAGGAAACTACGGGGGCGACTCTAGGGACCGTTGCCGGATATTCTGAGGCCCCGGGTCTCCTACAGTATAGACCGGAGGCGGGAGATTAAAGAAAACGAAGCGACGGTAATGAATTTGCTCAAAAGGGCCCACATCCCTGAATATCACGTGATTACTTCTTGGCCTGACTGTTCGAACACATGATAACGATATCGACCCCAGTTAAGCGCCTCCTAGGGTAGGATGTTCGTCTCATTATCCAGTAAGGTCGGATGGTCAAGTCGACCCTAAGGGTATACTTTGATTTTTCGAATTTTGAATTCAATCATGTGACGTGACTTGTAATCACTTATCAAATTCCACATGAGTACACAACTGTATCAAGAACATCTATTGGTTTTAATACATATTGATTTAAACCTCTGACTGTGCTTTTTTCTTATTTTTTACGAACATCAAACAATTTCAATTAACTGGGATTATGACAATATGTTTAAGGGATTAACTAAATGTCAAGGTCTCATCTTCAAAAGCATCCAGGATTCATGTGTATGTTGCACGTCCTTGTATATGCTTTTGTTTGTGTGTGTATGCATATATCTGTGTGTGGATGTATTCATGTATGCATACAAGTGGCATACTCTTGTATATAGTACCTGATCTGTTGACAATTTCTTCCATTATATTCCATTTAATGAAAAAATAAAAAGAATACACAGTCCTACGCCTCTGACAAATCCATATTTCTTAGGAATGGAACAACCACGAATTCAACTACCGGTTGGAAGTCTATCGCCTCTTCCCTCCCCCGGCAACCTCTCGCCTCCTCAACGACGCCTTCAGGAAGGCCGTTCGCTTCATTATCGTCCGGCATCCCTTCGCCAGGTGAGTCGAAGGACCCTGGGAGTCGTCGAGGTTCCCGTTCAAAGAGTCCTTTGTTTTCTTTGTGTGTTTTTAGTAGGTAAAATTTCGATTGAACATTTTGATATCCATGATACATACATACATATATATATATATATATATATATATATATATAAATGGAGAGAGAGGTACAGTATTTCGTCGCCGATAATCAGCGCTTATGTCCTTGGAGACAACAATAGCGAATCTTTGATTTCAGTCACGATTTATACGTTTCTTCATTGATACAGTTTTAGCTGCAGAAGTCTCTTTTTATTGTAGAACAACTAATTTGTAGAATATGTTATGTGCCCCACAACTGAAACTATTCGTATATCTTCAATGTTAAAGTCAGAGGGCTCGAAATGCATTTTGTCTTTTTGTGTGCCATGTACAAGAATATGTATTTTGGTTTTCATGAGCCGTAGAGTAGTGGTTCTCAAACTGCATTCTTAAGCACCCCATTGTATGTATTACTGTTCTTCAGTCTCCTGGAAAGGTGCTTCAACACTGAATAAAATCGTCAGGCATCTAGAAGCTTCACCTTGTGGCTCCACTTTTGAAAATTTGTCCCCCTACCCCACCCCTAAGGGAAATTATTGACTCCAAATTGAGAACCACATTCATAGTTGAGTCTCACTTAAGTTCTCGTCTTCCAGGCTCCTGTCGGCCTACCGGGACAAGATTGAGCCTCTCGAGTCGTGGCCGGCGGAGTTCAACTTCCGTCAGCTTGGCCAAGAAATCATCAGAGTGTAAGTTTCCGCTGACAGAGCGTCAGTGATGCTGATTGTCATTGTTCCCTTCAGCACGGAGTCATACCCTGAGGTGAATAAAATCGCCCGGAGTCAGGCAGAACAAAAGAGGTAAAATGCGTCATCTTAGCGACGCTGTTGGCGCGTTCTCCCCTCAGGTGAATAGAATCCTCAGGTGTTAACCAGAACAGAATATGTAAAGTGTGACATGTAAGTTTAAAACTAATCAAGTCTGGCTCTAATGACTGTTGCCTTAAAGTGGTGGTTCAGAGAGAAATACGTCAGAGAGAGTCACTCCCCCCTCCCCACCGTTCGTTTTCGAAATTTCGACAAGACCCTTACTTCCATTTGGAGATGCAGCCCCGAGGGGCTGGTACACGGTCCTTGGATCAGACCCAAGATATCTCTCAACTTTGACTATAACTCCTCCTCATTTTTACACATAGGGAACCAGTGACTGCTCTCCATCTTTGTCTCCTATAAATTGATAACATAGAAGCAGTCTCAAAACGGACAACATTCCAATGTTTCTTTCAGAGAAATCTATAAGAGGGTCCGAGGACCGTTGCCAACCATTGTGGGGCAGCGGGTTTACAAAAAATATCGAGGCAACAATTATGTTATCATTATAATTAATCAATTGTCTCTTCGAAGACATGACTGTATTTTCATAGTTGCTGGATATTGACTTGTATATTCTTTTACATGTGATATATATATATATATATATATATATATATATATATATATATATATATATATATATATTTACAAAGGATTACAAAGGCGGAGCATGCCGACAGGAGACCTTTTGATCCATATCTAGGTCGGATGCGAAAAAAAAAATCATATTAATAATAAAATAACAAATAAAAACTATGATAATGTAAATAACAAACAAAATACATAAACAAATGCATAGGTATAGTTAAACAATAAACAAACAGGTAAATAGTAAATAATAATAAATTGACATATAACTAATAATAAATAAAAATCAGACAGACAAATGATAACAAAACAAAAACAAATAATATAAGATAAATTATAATCATTACAGCATCTTACTTAGGTATTTATCTAAATGATTCTTAAAGCTTTGAACTGAACTACATTGCACTACCTGTGCAGGAAGTTTATTCCATTCATTAACTACACGGTTGGCAAAGTTGTTTCTACCTACTTCCAAATTGAATCTATTTCCGGACAGTTTGAGACCATTGTTTCTTGTCTGATTCTCATTCAATGTAAAAATTTGGTCACTTTTGATGTTGTCAATTCCCTTTAAAATCTTAAAGACCTGTATCAAGAGAAAACAGATTCATATGTTTTAGTCGATTTTCGTATGATTTATTTTTGATATTTGGAATCAGTTTTGTGGCTCGCCGTTGTACTCTTTCCAATCTGTCAATGTCTTTAATGAGATTCGGTGACCATACGGAAACAGCATATTCCAAATGTGGACGAACTAACGATTTATATAGCTTGTTAATGAGTGATGGACTTTTGAAATCAAAAGATCGCGCAATCAGTCCTAGAATCTTATTTGCTTTCTCAGAGGCTGAAATACACTGCTTGGATGATTTGAGGTCGTTACTGATAATTACGCCAAGATCTTTTTCACTATCCACTTTTGTTAACGAATTTCCAAATAACTTGTAATCGTACTTACTGTTATTTTTACCTATGTGCATTACCTTGCATTTACTTGTGTTAAATTTCATTAGCCACTTTTCAGACCATTGCTGTAATTTATCTAAATCTTCTTGAATATCTAATTGGTTTGAGTGATCATTTGCCACTCCGCACAGTTTTGTATCATCAGCAAATTTGGAAACAGTAGATTTTAGTCCATGGTCTATATCATTTATATATACTATGAATAGAAGTGGCCCAAGAACGGAACCCTGAGGAACTCCACTTGCAACACTTTTCCATCCAGAAGTTTGTCCATTTAAAACAACTCTCTGTTTTCGATCATTTAACCAATTACTAGTCCAACCTAATAGGCTACCACTTATTCCATGCAAAGCTAATTTAGTAAGTAGTCTTTCGTGTGGGACGGTATCAAAAGCTTTTGCAAAGTCTAGATATACTAAATCTATATTGTTTCTTTTGTCATAATTCGAGATAACTGTGTTGTAGAATTCGAGTAAGTTAGTCACGCAAGAACGTTTCCGTCTGAAACCATGCTGGCTATCATTTATCAAACGGTTACTTTCTAAATGATGTTCGATAGCATCTCTGATGATAGTTTCCATTATTTTTCCTACGATTGAAGTCAAACTTATAGGCCTATAGTTGAATCACAATGGCAAAAGCCGACAAGACTGTGAGAATAAACACCTTGTGAGATCGAAACCTTTATTAGTACTACGTTTCGCTTGTTACAGCTTTTTCAAGTACAGACATGACACACACTCTGAGCGCATATAAGCCAACAGGGAAGGAACTGGGAGAGGTTATCAGGGAGGGGTGGGTGGTAGGTGGAGGGGGAGGAGGGGGACGGGTGGGACTTGGTGGAGACAAAGGAGGACATTTCGGACAGTTTGTTGAAGTGGACTAAGGGGGACATTTCATACATTTATTTAATGCGGGTAACAGATGGATTATAGGAGGGGCGATGTTAAACATGCCTCTGTTCTGCTCAATGGTTTTGAAGCTTTGAATGGCGGCCGCTTCGAGGCATTTTCTCCTCATTCTGTCTGGTTCACTAAACAGAAGTTCTGCGTTATCCCAATCCATCAGGTGGTCGTTGGTGTTCCGGTGGATAACACAGGCGTTGGTGGTGATGTTGTTCCGGGAATCGTAGCGATGCTCCCGGATCCGGGTCTTCAGGTCACGGGAAGTCTCGCCGATGTATACTTTATCACATCCAGCACAGGGTATGCGGTAGACACCAGCGTTTTTTCCCCACATCTCGTCCTGGCTGTCATTCCTTCTTGAAAGCTCTTTGATAGTTCTGCTGGACTGGCCCACTACCTGAATGTTGCAACGCCCAAGTGTCCGGGTGAGGGTGGCGGTGACGCTGCTGGCTGGAAGGATAAGCCTCCTAGCTGGATCTTTTGTTGGTTCCCGCCCTTCCATTATTTTGAGTGCCTTTTTCTTACACTGGTGGATGATGCACTCTGGATATTTTAATTTAAGAAAAACCTCCTTTATGTGCCTAAACTCGTCCTCTAAGAATTCAGGGCTACATATTCTGAGAGCTCTGAGGTAGAAACCTATGACTACACCTTTTTTAATACTGAGGTCATGGTGGGATAGGAA
Organism: Oratosquilla oratoria; assembly: GCF_046742065.1. Classification (NCBI taxonomy): domain Eukaryota; kingdom Metazoa; phylum Arthropoda; class Malacostraca; order Stomatopoda; family Squillidae; genus Oratosquilla; species Oratosquilla oratoria. The sequence continues at coordinate 97,626,578 of NC_134777.1, forward strand.
GTGAGTCAAATCGTCCTTATTGGTTGGTTTCCTGTAGACTGTAAATTTTAAAAAATTATCATGTTTGATAATAAGGGTATCCAAAAACGGAAGGGAATTGTTAATTTCTTCCTCCAAGGTGAACTGGATGGATGGCTCAAACCTCGTTCAGAGCCGCTTGGAGTTTGGGGATGTCAAACCGTCTGGGGGAAATTAATAGTATGTCATCCACATAGCGAAGCCATACTACGTTGCCAGGAACGATATCTGAGAAAGGCCCTGCTTCTAAAAATTCCATGAACAGGTTGGCAAGGACAGCGCTCAAAGGAGAGCCCATGGCCATGCCAAACCTTTGGTGAAAATACAGGTCCTGGAATTTGAAATAATTAAATTGGACACAAAGCTGTACTAAATCCACAAAGTCATTGGGGGGAATAGGGAGGTCAGTGTGGGAACTAGTGATTTTAGCCCTAAGGAGGTCAATCGCTTTAAGGGTCGGGACACGGGTGAATAACGAGGTCACATCCAGGCTGGCCAGCTTTTTGTTGCGAACAGGAACGTCCTTAATTCTATTCAATAGGTCCCCTGAGTGTTTCAAATGAGCACCGCTGATGGTACCCAAAAGGCGAGACAAATGTTTGGCCAGCGCACCTGCCAGTTTGTGTGGCGCACTCCCGATCCCTGATGTAATTGGTCTCATGGGTATATTGGGCTTGTGGGTTTTTGGGGTACCATCAGCGGTGCTCATTTGAAACACTCAGGGGACCTATTGAATAGAATTAAGGACGTTCCTGTTCGCAACAAAAAGCTGGCCAGCCTGGATGTGACCTCGTTATTCACCCGTGTCCCGACCCTTAAAGCGATTGACCTCCTTAGGGCTAAAATCACTAGTTCCCACACTGACCTCCCTATTCCCCCCAATGACTTTGTGGATTTAGTACAGCTTTGTGTCCAATTTAATTATTTCAAATTCCAGGACCTGTATTTTCACCAAAGGTTTGGCATGGCCATGGGCTCTCCTTTGAGCGCTGTCCTTGCCAACCTGTTCATGGAATTTTTAGAAGCAGGGCCTTTCTCAGATATCGTTCCTGGCAACGTAGTATGGCTTCGCTATGTGGATGACATACTATTAATTTCCCCCAGAGTTTTTTAAATCCCCAAACTCCAAGCGGCTCTGAACGAGGTTGAGCCATCCATCCAGTTCACCTTGGAGGAAGAAATTAACAATTCCCTTCCGTTTTTGGATACCCTTATTATCAAACATGATAATTTTTTAAAATTTACAGTCTACAGGAAACCAACCAATAAGGACGATTTGACTCACTTCCTATCCCACCATGACCTCAGTATTAAAAAAGGTGTAGTCATAGGTTTCTACCTCAGAGCTCTCAGAATATGTAGCCCTGAATTCTTAGAGGACGAGTTTAGGCACATAAAGGAGGTTTTTCTTAAATTAAAATATCCAGAGTGCATCATCCACCAGTGTAAGAAAAAGGCACTCAAAATAATGGAAGGGCGGGAACCAACAAAAGATCCAGCTAGGAGGCTTATCCTTCCAGCCAGCAGCGTCACCGCCACCCTCACCCGGACACTTGGGCGTTGCAACATTCAGGTAGTGGGCCAGTCCAGCAGAACTATCAAAGAGCTTTCAAGAAGGAATGACAGCCAGGACGAGATGTGGGGAAAAAACGCTGGTGTCTACCGCATACCCTGTGCTGGATGTGATAAAGTATACATCGGCGAGACTTCCCGTGACCTGAAGACCCGGATCCGGGAGCATCGCTACGATTCCCGGAACAACATCACCACCAACGCCTGTGTTATCCACCGGAACACCAACGACCACCTGATGGATTGGGATAACGCAGAACTTCTGTTTAGTGAACCAGACAGAATGAGGAGAAAATGCCTCGAAGCGGCCGCCATTCAAAGCTTCAAAACCATTGAGCAGAACAGAGGCATGTTTAACATCGCCCCTCCTATAATCCATCTGTTACCCGCATTAAATAAATGTATGAAATGTCCCCCTTAGTCCACTTCAACAAACTGTCCGAAATGTCCTCCTTTGTCTCCACCAAGTCCCACCCGTCCCCCTCCTCCCCCTCCACCTACCACCCACCCCTCCCTGATAACCTCTCCCAGTTCCTTCCCTGTTGGCTTATATGCGCTCAGAGTGTGTGTCATGTCTGTACTTGAAAAAGCTGTAACAAGCGAAACGTAGTACTAATAAAGGTTTCGATCTCACAAGGTGTTTATTCTCACAGGCCTATAGTTATTTGGTTTCTTTTTGTCACCTTTTTTGAATATGGGAGTAACATATACATATATATATATACATACATCCATATATATATATACATCCATATATATACATCCATATATATATATACATCCATATATATATATATACATCCATATTATATATATATATATATATATATATATATATACATATATATACATCCATATATATATATATATATATATATATAATATATACATATGTATACATCTATCTATATATATACATAAATATATATAAATAGATATATATACATATATATACATCCATATATATAAATATACATATATATATATATATATGTATATATATTATATATACATATGTATACATATATATATATATATACATATTTATATATAAATATATATATATACATATATATACATACATATATATATATATATTCATATATATATATACATATATATATACATATATATATATACACACATATATATATACATATATATATACATATACACATACATATATACATATATATATACATATACATATACATATATATATACATATACATGTATATATATATATATATATATATATATATATACATTCATGTATATATATATATATATATATAAACATATATATATATACACATTTATATATATGTATATATATATATACATATATATATATGTATATATACATGTACACATTTATATATATATATTATAGAAATGTATATATATATATATATATATATATATATATATATATATATATATATATATATATATATATATATATATATATATATGGATGAGGTTCTGGATACCTCTTGGTAAAGGCCTTCTTCCATGTCTTCAGGTATCGCCCCCGAGAAGAGAACATCACTTCGCCGACGCCGACTTTCCCCGAGTTCGTTCAGTACGTCATCGACTCAACGGCCAACCTGACCACTGCGCACGAATGGAAGAAGAAGGTAAGATGTGATGGATGGATAGATGGATAGACAGATCTTGGGGCTAGTCCAGAGACTGATTATTATCAGCTCCCTTAGGACTGCACCTCCTGGTAAAGGTTGTTTGAAGACGATAAGAGATATCGGAGAGGGACGATGGAGACATGATTCTCTTCGGTGTTTGTCCGGAAGGGATAATTGGTGGAGGTGTCTATCGTTGATCCTAGAATTTGTTTAGTCATTCGTGACGTGACCTCACTGGAGTTCCCTTCTGCAGGTGGTGTGCTGGACGCCATATTGGGTCCTCTGCGGCGTGTGCTCGAGTGACTACCAGCTCATCCTCAAACTCGAGACGATGCACGAGGACGAGCATTTCCTCATCACTTTGGCCAACCTGGAGGAGATCAAAGAGGTAAGTGATTTTCTTTCGGGGAGGTCTTCTACAAAGTATTTTTCTGTCAGTTTTACTTCCTTCCAGTTTGTCTTGACTTCTTCAGGGGGCTCTTCTCTCACGATGAACTACATTGGAAAGGTCGTTTTCGGGGTGTTCTTCTGTCATGTCTTCCAGTTCGTCTTCGACTTCTACATTTTTTTCTCTCTTTCCTTTCCTCTCATGTGAACTACTTTGGGAAGGTCTTGTGTAAGATGTTCCTCTGTCATATACCCTTCACAATTTTTCTTCTTCTTCAGAAGGTTGTCCTCCCTCTCCTTCTCACGTGAGCTACTTCGGAAAGGTCTTCTTCAGGGTGTTCCCCAGTCATGTCTTCCTCACAGTTCATCGTCGCTTTATTTAGGAGGTTCTCCCTCTTACATTTTCTTCGGCGAAGTCTTCAATTTTATTTTCACCTCGTAGGTAAGGACGTTCCTACTCAATCCCACACATGTGACTGCAGCTTGTCTTGGGTATCTAAACACCCAGGGCAAAGGTGACGGTTCTGGGTGCATCTAAGCGCCCCCTGACGTAAATTTCTCATCCTTAAGTAATTTGATCTAGCACTTTCATACATGTATTACGGGGGTAAGTATTTGATATTTTAACAGTAACAAGTTTTCTAATGAGATTTCGAAGTGAAACGTGGTTAGATGGTTAGAATAACATTAAATGACAAATCTTTCCTTAGTATTAAATAAAATAAGTTCTTGAGAAGTCTGACTAGAAAGAAAACTAAGATACTAGAATATAAGAAAACACCAAACATTAAATATATACATTTTTATCTTTTATTGCCTAACGTGATCTTGGCATTGTCCTTCCTCTCCTGTAACTGGCCTCAAATCGCCCTGCTCTTCTCTACCCTTCTAGTCCTGCCCTTTGCCCTGTTCTTTGGCCGTCTTCCTTTGTCGTCGCTCTTGGTCTTTCTTTTATCTTACCCATGCCTTTATATTTACTCCTATCTTGACCTTGATATCTTAATTTCTAAGTCCCCATTCTTCCCCCTGCTTACCCATATGCTCGTCTCTATTCTGTCGTTTTCTTTGTTACTGTCCTATTCTTTCTTTGTCTTATCCATTTTCTTTGTTCTCACTGTCCCTGGCCCGTCATTGGTTTCACCATGGTCTTTAGATCACGTGTTGGACTCGTAATCGACGGCTATTTCCCTCCCGTAAGAGAGCTCAAAGCTCGTATATGACTGATCTATGGGTAATGCTGTGACCTTACACGCACACACACTCTCAATTCCCCGCCCACGAGAGTTGGAGTAACAACCCGCAGCGCAGTGATACTGAAATTATTTCAGCCCTTGGCGGGATTCGAGCCCGGACTTCCGTAGTGACAGCCGGGAACTCTGCCAACTGCGCCACGAGTTGCTTTGTATGTGTCCTTGCGGATTCTTGTCCTTCCCTTGCTTTCCATGGGTTTTTCTCTGCCCTTTCCTTGTCCCGCCCTTTCTTTCTTTCTTGCGACCTTTCCGTCTTCTTCCCTTACTTTCTCTTACTCTTCTCTTGGCCCGACTTCGTCTTTGTCTCTTTATTTATTCTTCTTTTTCTTTGTATTTTCTCTTTGGATTTTACTCATCTCTGTCATGTCCTTTGTTGACTTTATCTTTTTGCCTTGTCCTGTCCTTAATTTGCCCTTTTTTTTTTTATCTTTGAACTTTATTCTTTATCCAGAGGCAGGAATGGCTCCACGGGGCGTCGGGCGGTGACTCCCTGAAGAAATCGTTCAAGTACTTCCGCCACGTGACGCAGAAGCAGATGTTCCTTCTGCGGGAGCGCTATGCCCTCGACTTCGAGCTCTTCGACTACAACATCGAAGAGTTCCTCGAAGTTGCCAAGGACGCTCCCGTGGTCGGGTGAAGGCTGATCTTGTCTAGCCTGATTAAAGTTGTCTGGCGTAGGCGAAATATGGGAAGTGTTCTCCTTGTACTAAAGGGATTAGTGAGCAGGGCGCTCAACAGATGGCGCGTACAGCATAAGAATCGGAAGTAAACGCCACTGTTTTGCCGCTGTCGCTCAAGAACCTGAGTCACTTCAACTGTACTTATTCCATTTGTTCCGCTCAGTGCCATGCGAACCATAGACATGGTTCTTGGCAAGCTTAGTTCAGAATACTCTTAAATGCTCTGTGACTGAATCACTTACTAAATAATAGTAAGTCGCCGTATACATGTTAGTTCTGTGATGATATCCCTAGACACTGAAAAAGGATAGATATGATGCATCCAGGTTACTTGCAGTGTGCTGTTGTGCTTTGTCCAGCACCACACTCACATTGAGGTTTTTAAAGGACACCAGACTTGTCAACACAGAAAAGTCTATAACGTAAGACACCGAAGACTCAAACACATCTGGTAAGAAAGGTCAAATTCTGGTTGTTCATTGCTCTTAGATATCTAGAATGCGTCATAGTGAAGTATAGAGTGCAAGAGCGTGAAAAGACATTTATGAATCTAGGGCAAAGGCTGAAATATAACTAAAAACAATTTCTGTGATAGTAAGAATTTTAAGTATAATTACAATGACTGTTTTTGTAGACTGGGGATTGTACTATTTATTCTTAAGTGAAAAATAATCGTCCATTAAACGACTGACCACTTCTCACATTGAACATTTCATTCAAGGAATTGGAGGCTAGCTACGTTGTTTCATTTCTGTCACAATTCGAAATTATTGCACTTCTTTATTGTGTCATCTTGACTTTCATGTGTGAATGTATTTTTATGTGCACCTTTTTACATTTATTGTCGAATATATATGATGAAATAAAATTTTAGATCTAAATGTGCGGAATGAACAAAATGGATTCATGTTTACACCTGACTTTTATCTCTCGTTTCTTCATATCCTTTGGGAGTCTTCTAAAAGCTTATTTGATACTCAATTTCACAAAGATTAAAGGGAGTATTGGAATTGTGATCGAACACTTTCACCTTAGAAAATGAAAACGGAGAAGAAGAAGAACGAAAAGAAGGAGAAGAAAAAGAAGAAGAAGAAAAAAAGAAAAGAAATTACATTGGCCTTAGCTTTCGTAGCGTCGCCATGCGGATGAGTTCTGTGGCCAACTAATTGAGACAGATGCCATTGTTTCAGTTCAGAGGATTACCCCTACAAATCTCATTGAAATAGTCTGGAAATGAGGAGAAAAGAGAAATGATAATCGCAAATGAAAAATTAAGATGTATATAATAATAAAACTAAGGAAAATGAATATAAACAAAAACTTGAAACAGAAATAAAGATATGTCATGTTTATGATGTTTGGATTATTAACCTTGAAAATTTCTTTGATACACATTTTCAACTTATTTGCCACATGTTTGGCGTATTCAAACGCAGAGATGAA
>NC_134777.1:97638570-97643570 GCF_046742065.1 Oratosquilla oratoria
AAACCAGTTTGATTTTTTCCTCCACTCTTTCTCCAATCTGATCCGTTGTTACAGGCCTATATGCAATATTGTTTACTTGAGCAATAACGAATCTCTGCAAAACTCAGTTTACAAGTCAGCAAAAATGTACACGTCAAAAAATGGGTATTAGGCCCCCTGCAATTTTTATAACTCAAAGCGGAGATCTTATGCAATCTCTCGCCCACGAACTGTGCTGTTTACAAACACCAAAACAATAAAAATACAACCCTCACCATCTACCCCACTTTTTACCTATTTCTCTACCAGCCTCTTACACCTACCTACCTCTCCCTCTCTGTGACGGCGACGGGTAGAATCGCCACGAGGCTTGGATAGGCACAGTGGGAGGAGATTGGAAGAATGTTAGGTCATTATAGACCCACTGGAGCAATTTAGGGTAATAAGTAAAACTCACAGTAATAGGTACTTTTGCAGGGCTCTGGGTGCCAGTTCTGACGTGACCGAGGACCAGTCGGTCACAATATGGGTGAAGTACAAAATATAGAAGGGACAAACAAGAAAATAGCATGTGTGAACACACACACACACACACACACACACACACACACACACACACACACACACACACACACACACACACACACACACACACACACACATACACACACACACACACACACACACAAAAAAAGAAACATAATTCTTAAAGGGATGCTAACAAGATATAATTTCATAAGAGATCAATGATTGTTTTGTAATGAGGCGATGTGGAGAAAGCAGGCTGGAGATCCTCAGAAGTCGGACCATCAGACAAGTAGGACCAAAACCTTGTGGCCCCAAACGCAGGATAAATCCAATCCCGGTATGGGGACTAGGTTGTTGTGTGAACTCTGGACAGCAGAGGAGGAGGAGGGGGGGGAAAGCGGCTCCGACGACCTTCTCCTTTCTTCTCCAGCTCCGTTTTGGGCAGGTTTTCTAGAACTCCAAAGAGAAGGAATCCAGGCGATGAACACTCACGTCAGCTTGTGACGTTAACACCAAGGAAATTGCGCCAGTTTTGTGGCGATAACTCCAGCTGGTGGAAAGCTATGGTCACTCGTAGACATCTTTGTCTTTCGTAAGCTTGTCTCTAACTGTCCCCCTCCTGGCTCCAGTCCCCCCTGATAGGTTACACCCTGCCCCGTGGTTCCTCTTAAAAAAAAATCAACTAATACAAAATCCCGTGCAGTACAACAAATAAAAGGAAAACTGAAAATTATTATTACGTATGAAAAGAAAAGGGAGGAAGGAATTGTTAAAAAAAAAAGAGGTAAACGATTTCCTAGACTGATACAGTAATAGTTTACGAGCGAGTACAAACAAGCAAACACCTGAACGAACAGAAAAGTTTCGTTCATAAAGAAATGGGAATAAAGAATCTACTAAAGGCACCATTCATAAGACTAAAGTACAATCCCAAACAAGTGGACTATGAAATAGTCAGGAGCCAGTTCCACGATTTGAAATACTAAAATGGACGAAGACACATTCAGAGGGAAAGCGATCTCCCAATGGGAACAAACGAAAATTTTGGGGGAATAAATCGTTCTGAATACGAACGAAGGCATGAATAAATACACATATAGGTACATAACCATACACACGCACACACATAGGCTCATCCTCCAATTTTTTGTAGATCGTCGCTACACTCTCCCTTCCTCTCTTCACGTCTCTTCCCATTTCTCTCTCTTCCCACCCTTCTCCTTTTGTTTCATTATTATTTTCATAATTCTAACTTTCTTATTCTTTCCTTTTATTCTTCCTCTCACTCTCTATCTTTTCTTCTACCTCTCTTTGTTTCTCTTCAACTTGTCGTCCACTCTGGGAAATTTTGTTTGAAGCTGAGAGCCAGGGTCTTTTTTTTTTTCTTCGACTTTTTATTTGCAATTTTGATTTGGCGTGATTGTATTGAAGGACCCTGAAATCCCCTCTTTGATGAAGCATTGTAGTCCCGGACGAGCGTCCCCCAAGTCTGATGGTCCCTTGTACCCCCTTCCTCCACCCGTGGCCTCACCCCCCGCTTCTTCTTCCCGTCCCCTTTTTTCCTTTTCGGGGTCCGTCCCTGGACAATTGCCCTAACTCGGTCGTTTAACAAAGTTTTCCGGTCGTGGCGCTAAATGTCATCTTGTCGTGGGCATTTGACCCCATCCTTCTCTTATAAATATCTCGATTGATCCTCTCATTGCTAATGAAGGCTCTTGCTTGCTGTCGTTAGAAGATTTTATTCAGTCAAGGAAATCTTCATGTGCGAAGAAAGGGTTAAGATGGATCTGGTCATTGGTGGCGCTGTACCGCCAACACCCATATATATGTATGTATATATATATATATATATAATATGCATATATATATATATATATATATATATTGATAAGTATTTTAAACAAATTATTTGGATGATGGAGAACATAAACACAGGGGAAGGCTCGGAACCCTAAACACTCTAACGTTTCGTTCGCGTAGAACTTCTTCAGAGAGTGTATGTAGAACTGCAATTGAAGTTTATGTACTAAATCTAATTATCTTTTCGGACACTTGGGAAAGGTCGTTTTTTCTGGCGTGCTTTAGAATTAAAGTACTAGTTTCTTTAGCTAAATTGATAAACCCTCCTCGATGATTCGATGAATTATTAGTTGAAATAAATGCTGATTCAACAATTCTTCTAGTGAATTTATCAAAACCTTCATGTAGCACTTCAGCTTCTCTCCAGTTTGGTAAATGATCGAATTTTTCCGCATGAGCTACTAAAGAAGTTCTACGCGAACGAAACGTTAGAGTGTTTAGGGTTCCGAGCCTTCCCCTGTGTTTATGTTCTCCATCACACAAATATATATATATATATATATATATATATATATGTATATATATATATATATATGTATATGTATATATATATGTATATATGTATATGTATATATGTATATATATGTATATATATATGAATATATGTATGAATATATATGTATATATGTGTATATATATGTACATATGTGTATATATATGTATATATGTTTATATATATATATACATATATACATATATATATATATATATTACTGAAACCACGAGGACATCAAAGGTTGGAATACTGAAAGCTTTTGTCTATTTAAGACATTTTGAAAATGTCTTAAATAGACGAAAACGTTCAGTATTCCGATCTTTGATTTTCTCGTGGCCTCAGCAAAATATCTTTATTCACGTGTTTTATGTGATTGCTGTTGTATATACATATATACATATATATTTTTATTTTTATTTTTATTTTCAGCGGACACTCTTTCACTTTGTAATTTCTTTTTGTCATTCAGTTTTGGAGTCGTTAGTTTTGATTTGTACTGATGAAGGGAGCGAAGCACAAGCAGGACAGAAAGAATGGCGACCCGTGTGGTGTTTTTGGGTCCGGACCGTGATTTTTTATATTTTTATTATGTCGGTTTACCATTTATTTGCCTTTTGTTATTCTTGTGGACACTTTGTAATCAAATTTCTTTGTGTCTTTTAGTCTTGGTTTTTGTTTTTGTTTTATTTTATGGTTTGATTTGTACTGATAAGTGCATACAGGACAGTTAGAGCGGTGACAGATGACTCGTGTAGTGCTTTTGTGTCTGGTCTGTGCCATTTGATATTTTCTTTTTGCCCCCTTTTTAATTTTTAATTTTATTTCTTATTTTCGGTGGAGCCATTTGGTGACACTCTGTACTTACTCTGTTATCAATTTCTGGGTGTTGTTTAGAATTGGTTCTGTTCCATTTATTATGACATGTGTTATGAGGTTTTTGTCAATTCTTTTCATTTAGGGAACGCTTTACACAAATTTGTAATTACCTTTTGTCATTCGGAATGGGTTTTGATTTTTGTTCAACTTTGTACACTCCTGTGGGACCTGTCCCAGAGAACATCGGTACACTATTCAAATGAATCCTTTTGCTTACTATGTATAACCCTGAGGACAAACCCCGGACAGGGTTCGAAACGTCGGTAATAAATTCTGTTACTCTGAGTCCAGTGTTTCGAAAAATTTTCCGATATCATGGCTCCTGGACTCCAGCTCATTACGAACATATATATATATGTATATATATATATATATATATATATATATATATATATATATACATATATATATATATATATTTGTGGGAGGGGGAACCACTGCCTTGCTAGGTCACTGGTGCCACAATTCCCCCATTTCCCCCCTCAGTTTGTCCTCGTCTCCCAAGGGACGGTCGCCCTCTGATGCTCTCTCTTCCGGTTTTTGTCTTTTGCGTATCTTCGTGTTCTTTTCCTTTTTTCACCTCTTCTTTTGCTGCTTCCTTCGATCGACTTCTTTCTCACCCCTCGTGATCCTCTCTTCTCTTTCTAGTTTTTTTATTCCTTTTTTTTTAATTTTCTCTATAATCTTCTTCATATTTTTCATCTCCATCTTCGTCTTCGTCATCATTTTCATCCTCTTCGTTTTTGTCTTCTACTTCTTTTCTTCTCACTCCTCCTCTCCTTCCTTCTTCCTTCTTCCTCCTTTGTCTCTTTCTTTTTCTTGGCTCTGCCTGTGCGTTTCCTCCTCCTCCTTCTATTTCTTTCCTCCCTCTTTCTTTGGTTCTACCTTTTCGTGTCTCATCCTCCTCCTCCTCCTCCTCCTCCTATTCCCCTCCTCCCTTTGGTTCTGCCATCTGTGGGCACGGAATTCCTCCGGAGGCCCAGAGGGTCTTCCCAACACTTAGTTTTTGTCAGTTCAAGATTTTCAATTTGTGTGTACATGCGAATGTGTTTGTATTTGTGTGTATTTATATATATATATGTGTGTGTGTGCGCGCGCGCGCGTGCGTGTGTGTGTGTGTGTGTGCGAGTGTTTGTGTCTGTGTGTGCGTGTGTGTGTGTGTGTGTGTGTTGTTTGTGTGTGTGTGTCTGTATCTGTGTGTGTGTGTGTGTGCGTGTGTATGTGTGTGTGTGCAGAGATGCAAAGTAGGTGACATGGTCTA
>NC_134777.1:97651070-97668570 GCF_046742065.1 Oratosquilla oratoria
CCTGGGGAGAATAAAATCGTCTGGCGACAGTCCGAACCGAATCCGCCAGAGTTAAAAGATGTCATTCTTCCACCTGACCGACTTCCCTTCCCTCCCTCGTAAGTTTTCAACCCTTTTTCATTAAATCCTCCACCAAGACTTTTCTCTCCCCATCCACTCCACTTTACCCTCCACTTTCCCACTCCACTTCACCTCCACCTCCCCTCCAGTTCCTCTTCCACTCTGTCCTCCAATCAGTCATCCCCTTCCTCGTCCTTGAAATGACCCCAGCCTTAATGGAGGGTAGCCTTAATCGTTGAGGGCCTTTGTTGAAGATTCCCCCGAAGCCCTCCTCCCGTATGCCTTTGTGCCGCCACGGTCTTTGCTACTCACTGAAGACCTTCGTCGCCAGATATCCCGAAGTTTCTTTTGCTGGTGCCCGGACAGGCAGGCGTCCATCTCCCGAGCCAATGCTTGTTTATGTTTATTTATCTATTTATCTACTTGTTTTTCTATTTATCTATTTATCTATTTTTTATTTTTCGTTTATTTATTTATTCATTTATTTGTTTATTTACTTATCTATTTATCTATTCATTTATTTACCTATTCACTTTTTATCTATTTGTTATATATTATTTACTTATCTATTATTATTTTATTCACTTGTTGATATATCTATCTATTCGGTTTTCTTTGGTGGTTGGTGGTGGTTGTTGGTGGTTGGTGGTGGTCGTCGTCATTTTTATTATTAATTATTATTATTATCATTATTATTGTTGTTGTGATAATAATAATATTTTGCTAATGAATTTATTTATGCATTCACTCAGTCGTTCATTCATTCATTCGTTCGCTTATTCATTCATTCATTCATTCATTCATTTTGCGCCCGACAACTATCCGCCATACTTGTCACCCATACAAACTTCCACCCACCTCATAACCCATCCCTTTTACCCCACCCTACCCTCACCCCACCTCACTTACCCCAACCCCTACGTCCTACTCTTTACTTTCTACTTCCGACCCTCTGACTCTCTACTCCACATCCATACTCCCCCCTCCCCACACCCTACTTTCCCCCACGTCTCCTCACCCCCCCACACCCCTACTCCTCACCCCCCACACCCCTACTACTCACCTCGTACTCTCCGCCCTCTCTCCCGCCCTCAGCTTGGGTCAGCGAGGTTCACATCAAAGGCGGAGGGAAGGGACATGTCGCACGAATAGGTCACCGTTCCGTCTGATGCTGGAGGGGACGGGAGGGGAGGGAGGGAGGGAGGGAGGGAGGGAGGGAGGGAGGGAGGGAGGGAGAAGAGCAGGAGAAGGGACGGGGGATAAAGGAAGAAGAGAGGAGAACTTAAGAACATGAGAACATAAGAAGGGAAATGGAAAGGAAGAAGATGAAGAAAGGAGGGAAAGGGAGAAGGAAAGCAAAGAAAGAAAAAAGGAAGGAAGAGGAGGGAAAGGAAAGAGAAAAGGGAGGAGAGAAAAGATAAAAGGAAGAGAAAGAAAGGGTGAAAGGAAGGAAAAGGAGTAGAGGAGATGGAAGAATAAAAGGGGGAAAATGATAAAAAAAAAAAAGAGGAAGGGAGAAGAGGAGCGATAAGATGGGATAATAATATCTGCTAATGATGACTGTAATAGTGGTAATAGAGACTGTGTTCATAAAGACAGTGATAATGGTAATGATGATAATAGCGGTGCTGGTGGTGGCAATGATAGTGGTGGTGATGACTTTGTAGGGTTAGAATAAGAGACAATCTGGTAGTGGGAGAAAATGTTGTTGATGAGATAAGGAGAGAAGAGAGAGAGAACGCTCAGTGGTGATATTTGAAAGTTTTTTTTTTAATCCAAAGACTAGAAGCATGGAAAGATTAGAGAGGTAGAAGGGATTGATGGAGAAAGCTGTTGCGTGTGAGGGGGGAGATGTGTTGTTGTGGCCAGAGTGAGTGAGTGAGTGAGTGTGAGTGAGTGTGAGTGAGAGTGAGTGAGTGAGTGAGTAGTGTCTGCTAAATATTTGTAAGACCAATGAAATTAACATGAAGGAGTTAAATCTTTCTGTTGGAGTGGGAGGATAATGAGGAAGAGGAAGAACGGCAGAGGAGGACGGGAAGGAAGGGAGAAAATTAAGAGGCAGGGAAGGAAAGAGAAGAAGAGAGATGAGTAAGGAAGAAGGAGGAGTAGACAAATGTGAAGAGAAATGGAAATCTGTTAAGAAGGAGAGGAAAGAAATGAAAATTGTTGAAGAGAATCTGCAGAAGGTTGCGGGTGGGGGGAGGGGGAGGGGGAGGGGGAGGGGGAGGGCGAGGGCGAGGGCGAGGGCGAGGGCGAGGGCGAGGGCGAGGGCGAGAGAGAGAGAGAGAGAGAGAGAGAGAGAGAGAGAGAGAGAGAGAGAGAGAGAGAGAGAGAGAGAGAGAGAGAGAGAGAGAGAGAGAGAGAGAGAGAGAGAGAGGACCACTTATGGAGGAAGTGGATGGGAGGAGAGGGAGGAAGAACGAAAACAGACCGTAGATTGGAACAGGAGAAGCATCTTGAGAATTGAATGAGAAAAGAGGAGGAGGAGGAGGAGGAGGAGGAGGAGGAGGAGGAGGAGGAGGAGGAGGAGGAGGAGGAGGAGGAGGAGGAGGAGGAGGAGGAGGAGGAGGAGGAGAAGAAGGAGGAGGAGGAGGAGAAGAAGGAGGAGGAGGAGGAGGAGGAGGAGGAGGAGGAGGAGGAGGAGGAGGAGGAGGAGGAGGGAAAGGAAAACAAGGGAGGCTATAGTAAGAAACGAGAGAAGAAATGAAAGGAAGAGAAAAAGAGGAGGTAGAGGAGAAAGACGAGGAAGAGGAAGATTCCCCTCCCCCTAACTTCTTGCTCCTCCCCCCCAATTCCTCCTCTCTCTCCCACACTTCTTCCTCCTCCTCCTCTACTTCCTCGATTTCCTTCTCCCTGCCCCCCCCCCCACTTCCTTCTTTCGACCCCGTACTCCCTCCTGCCCTTCTTCCTCCTCCTCCTGCCCTTCATGCTTCATGCTCTTCCTCCTCCCACTCTTCCTCCTTTCCTTCTGTCCTTCCCCTGGGCTTCCTCCTTCCCTCCTTCTCCTTTTCCTCCTCACCTCCTCTCTTCCCTCTTCCTCATTCCTCCACCTCCTTTCCTCCTCTATCAATCCCTCCTCCTCCTCCTCTATCAATCAATCCTCCTCCTCCTCTTCCTACCCCTTCTTCTCCTCCCGCTCCTCCTCCTCCTCTTCCTCCACTCCTCCTCCTTCTCCTTCTCCTCCTTCTCTCCTCCTCCTCCCCTCCTCCTCCACCTACCCCTCCTCCCCTCCTCTTCTTTCCCCTTCTTTTCCCCATCCTGCTCCACTTTCTCGTTCACCTACTTCTCCTCCTCCTCCTACCCTAATCCTCTTCCCTTCCTCTTTCTCCTCGTCCTTTCTCCTCCTCCTCCTCCCCTCTTCTTCCTCCCCTCATCCTCCTCTTCCTCCTCCCCTCCTCCATTTCCCCCCCTCCTCCTCCTCCTCCTCCTCCTTCTACTCCTTCAGAGGTACAGTATATGTCTCCTGTCAGCCCCTGGAGCGCTTGTGATGGACACCCTCGCCCGGAGGAGTTCGAGATGGATGGCCCTTCGAGGTCGAGATGCGTATTATGGATCTCCGAAGAGGCTTTTGGGGTCCATTAAAGAGAACCACACTATGCCCTCAGGTGTCCCCTTGGGCTCTTATGGCTTCCCCTGGGAGAATGACTTGTCTTCTTCCCCTGTGGGGTTCTTCTCTGTAGCCTCGCTAAGCCTTTCGATAGACTCCGTGTCCTTTCCCTGTGGTTCACTTGGCTCCTCTTTCCCTGTGGGATTCATTGGTTTCGCCCATGAGAGTTCACTGCTTATCCTAGAAGGATTCTTTTGGGATCCCTTGGCCTCTTGTGGAGGATTCCTCATCTTTCTCCAGGAATCCCCAGGGGGTCCCCTAGCTCCTCCCATGGGATTCTTTGTTGCCGAAGGGGATCACGTGCAGATGAACAGAATAGCTTGGTGGCAGCCAGAAAAAAAAAGAGAGAAATTCATTCGCTACGAAAGGATTTTGATTATTTAACCTCTTATATACAGTAAGAGTCTGATGCCATTTTGGTCGGGTTGACTTGTTCACTACAGTGATTCGCTTTACCGGTTCAGTTCTGGACACTGTGTAGATGAGGGTTGCGGGAGGGTTTAACGGTATATACAAAAATCATAGGTTGGGGGAGGGGGTCGTCTCAATTGAATAAAATCACCTGACGACAAACAGAAAAATACGTGAAAATGATAGACATCGTCTAAGGGTTTACCATCCTGATTCTGCTCAAAGGAAGTACGGGAAGTTAGGGAGAACGTGTGGATGCGCGGATACTGACGAACTGTCCGAAGGCGAGGATCAAACACGAGAACTTCAGTTGTGAACGCGACTCAGACATCCATCACTCTACCTTATAGTGATCTAGTTTGCATTCTAGATTACCACTCCCGAATCGTAATTCCAGGTCCCGTTGATCTCCAGTCAGTGTGTTAATTCAGATCTGGAAAAATAAGAACATAAGAAAATAAGAATGAAGGAGACTGTAAGAGACCATAAGGCCTACACTAGTCAGTTCCATGTCTGTTACCACCTGTCATCTCCATTCATAAAGTTGTCTAACCTTTTCTTAAAACGACTGATATTTTCAGCGCTCACTAGATGGTTACTAAGTCTATTCCATTCGTTGACCACTCTATTGGTAAACCAGTTCGTGTTTATTTCTTTCTTAAATCTAAATTTTTCCAAATTAAATTCATTACTGCGAGCCCTGCCCTGTTGTCTTATTATGATGACCTTGTTTGAGTCACCCTTTGGTTCACTTAAACACCTTTATTAGATCACCCCGCACTCTGCGTCTTTCCAGAGTGTGTAAGTTAAGATACCTAAGCTTGTGCTCGTAAGGCAGTTTTCTGAGCCCATGTATCATTATGGTCATTCTCCTCTGTACTGATTATAGTGAAATATGATATCCATTCTATAGGACGGAGACAAAAACTGTACTGCATAGTCAAGGATGGGTCTAACTAAAGCCAGACAGTTTTATAATCATTTATGCACTTTTATTCGTAACGGTCCTAGCAATGAAACTTAATGCTCTGTTAGTTCTATTCCTGGCGCTAATGCACTGTTTCCTAGATTTAAGGTCAGGGCTCACTAGAACTCAAGTGTCTTTTGCACTCAGCTTTCTCTAAAAAGCGTTATGTAAGGTATACTTGATTTTTGGATTATGTAAACCTACGTTGAACACGCTGCACTTTGAAATATTGGAGTCCAGTTGCCATTTCACCGACTATGTGAGCAGTTTGTTAAGAACCTCCTCCAGAATTTCTGCGTCTTTTCCTGACCTAATTAGGAGTCCTACTTTAGTGTCGTCCGCAAACTTACTAACATCACTATTAATCCTATTGTCCAATTCGTTTATATACAAAGACATAAGAAGAGGAGAAAGAGAATGGAAAGTGACGTCTGATACTGGAGGAGAGAGGAGGAGTGAAAGCAACGTGAAGTTGAAGTGGAGTGGAAGATTTAGAGGAAGCTTAGAATGTGCATGCTAACGCAAACGTTTACGGGTGTGCACACACATTCACACACGCGAACACACACACACACACACACACACACACACACACACACACACACACACACACACACACACACACACACACACACACACACACACACACACACACACACACACACACACACACACACACACACACACACACACACACACACACACACACACACACACGTGGTTGATAGAGTACTGGATTGCTAGTACGGAGGTGCAGCAGTACCTAGTTCGAATCCTGCCCAGGGCCGAAATTATTTCGGTATCGCTGCGCTTCGGGTCGTTACTCTGACTCTCGTGGGCGGGGAGTTGGGTGTGTGTGTGTGTAAGGTCATAGCATTACCCATAGATCGGTCATACGAGCTCTGAGCTCTCTTCCGGGAGGGAAATAGCTGTCGATCACGAGTCCAACACGTGATCCAAAGACCAAGGTGAATACACACGCATGCACACACACACACACACACACACACACACACACACACACACACACACACACACACACACACACACACACACACACACACACACACACACACACACACACACACACACATACGGAATTCCCGTACCTTTTCTGAATGCCATTTCTTTCGAAATTACTTGTCCTCTGGGGTCCATGATGAAACATGTTCAGATGTTACAGAAGGGTTCTAGGCATTTTCTCTGTAGCCACAGCAACATCCACAGCGACATCTGCAGTGCTGCCGCAGTGCGCAGCCACTGAGTACGTCAGTGACACAGGGCAAAACCACAGAGTCTTGCAGTACTACAGTGCACATCCCTCTGGTCACTCAGCAATATGTCATTAAGTCAGTCTTTGACATGGTGGGCACTTACAATGAACCACGAAGTCTTCCAGAGACACTAATAAGAAGCAAAATCTACGGAGTCTGCCATTAAACTAGTGGACAACCACACAATCTCTGAGTGCAGAGTACAACCTCACGCAGTCTTCGAATAATAGTGGGCAACCACAGATCGTCAGTGACTCAGTGCACCAGCCTTTCGGTAATGTAATGTGAAAAAAAAACTAACTAACGCCGCACGGCAAGTGAATGTGCAACTTACCTTCTGCATCCACTTTTTATAGATCTACGATTAAAGAATGGAAGTAAGACGCCGTGGAATGGAGTGTTGTGAAAAAGCTTAGCCTACTTTCAACCTGCCACAACAAAGGTGAACAAAGAGATAAACAAGGAAAGAGTTAAATAAACAAAATAAAACTAACCACATAAATGAATATATGAATGGCACGAAGTAGGTCAGAGGTCAACTTTTGCGGAATCCTTTTCTGATCTACGAGAAAAAATACAATTATGATCGGAATACAGAAAAAATTGCCTCTTTTATGCCTGACAAGTCGAGGTAATTGGACACAAAGACAAGGTTCTGCCCACGTGTTGCTCCTGAGCTGACCCGGCGGCTTGGAACTAACGTGCAATATGGCTAAGGCGGCCGGCAGTGGCAAAGCCAGCGTTGAAGTGTTGTCTCGTCGTTCCAATGCTTTGCAACAAAAACCCGAGGCGATGGTGTCAAAGCCTCTCAGCGGTTCATTAATTTAATTTTCTTTATCTCTACGTTAATGATACTACATACGTTCGCACGCATACGCACATATATACATGCGCACACACATACACACGCACAGGTACACGAACACACACGCAAGAACACGCACGACCACACATAAGAATACACACACACAAGCTCTCACGTAGTATACACACACGCACGCGCGCGCACGTATGCACACATGCACACACATACAGACGCGCAAACACACGCATACACACTCAGACACACGGACACAGACAAGCACAGACACAGACATAGACACAGACATAGACAGACAAACACGTAGATATGGTTCTTGCACAAAGTGTGTGATATAAGCGAGATAGAGTGGATCATCAAAATGATTCCCAGCATTGCAGACGAATCGTACGGGAAGAGACTGGAAGCATTAGGCCTGTCATTGCCAAGAGACCAAAGAGAAAGAGGGCTCTTGATAGTGATGTTCAGATCACTGAAGAAAGTGGACACAATTGACGCCAAAATAGGATTAGGAATAGCAGGAGTAAGAATTATTCGGTAGGAATCATGGGAGTGGGAATAGGGGGAATAGGAATAATGAGAATGGAAACAGAGGGAGCGGGAACAACCCGAGTGGGTACAGTGGGAGTAGAGAAAATAGGAGTGTAGGCAGTGGGAGTAGAGAAAGTGGGGGCGTAATCAGTGTGAGTGTAAATAGAGGAAGTGTGAATAGTGGGAGTAGGAGGTGGAGTAATAGTAGGAGATGGAGTAATAGTATGAGGTGGAGTAATAGTAGGAGGTGGAGTAGTAGTAAGAGTCAGAGTAGGAGGCGGAGGAAGAGGTAGAGGGTATTATGGGAAGCTTAGCGGCATCGAAAACCAATGCCATCACGGACACTGCCACTCGGAGGATTATGGTAATGGTCGGCCGTGAGAGATGGGATGCGACGATGCGGACTTCGAGGAAGCGGCCAGGGGGGGGGGAGGGGAGGGGAGGGGAGGGGAGTGGAAGGTGCTTGGGTCTGTGAAAGAGCCACTGGATCTGCGGACGGGCTTCTGTACCTGTGAACAGAGCTCTGGGACTACATGAAGGGAGCCTCTGGGCATGTTAGTGTGTTTTTTTGGGGAGCTTCTGGGCATGTGATGGGGGACCTCTGGGCATATGATGGGGGAACCTATGGGCATGTGATGGGGGACCTCTGGGCATATGATGGGGGAACCTATGGGCATGTGATGAGGAAACCTCTGTGCATGTGATGGGGGACCTCTGAGGATGTGATGAGGGACCTCTGAATATGTGTTGGTGGACCTCTGGGCATGTGATGGGGGACCTCTGAGCATGTGTTGGTGGACCTCTGTGCATGTGATGGGGGACCTCTGAGGGTGTGATGGTGGACCTCTGAGCATGTGTTGGTGGACCTCTGGGCATGTGATGGGGGGACCTCTGAGCATGTGTTGGTGGACCTCTGGGCATGTGATGGGGGACCCCTGGTCATGTGATGTTGGACCCCTGGGGGTGTGATGGGGGACCTCTGTGCATGTGATGGGGGACCTCTGAGAATGTGTTGGTGGACCTCTGGGTATGTGATGGGGGACCTCTGGGGATGTGATGGGGGGACCTCTGGGCATGTGATGGGGAACCTCTGGGCATATGATGGGGGGACCTCTGGGCATGCGATGAGGGGACCTCTGGGCATGTGAATAGATTGGGGTAGCGTCTATGCCTTTGTTGGTGGAAGGGCTCTGAGCTTGTGTAGCAAAGGAAGGGAATCTCTGGGTCTGTGTTGGGGGTGGGAGTATGGGCCTGTGAAAAATATACTGGTAGTCATAACACACTATTCTAACTCTGCCAGTGGTTTGAAGATATTAAAATTTGGGAATTGTCGTGCTTTGGACGAATTCTGGAGAAATAGTTCTTACACATAAAGGTGGGTTAATCTATCAGGATTATATCACCAAAGGCGTGTCTGATGGCTGAGATGTGGTAACAAGTCTTGAAGAAATGAACGATCGGTCAGACAAATAATTGGCCCGTAATCATTAAGTTTCGGTCTCCAAGTCTCGTCCAAGGGTGGTACTTGGCAACTCTGCGCTTAACTTCAGGGGTTGCCAAGTACCATTTTTGGAAAACACTTGATGACCGAAACGTTCTGGCCACGGTTATGTTATTTGTGGTCGACCGTACAGTTGACAGAAAATTTGATGAGGAACCTACTCCAGGAGGTACGTAGCTGCGGCCGAAGCCGTCACCTATGTCCTATTATGCGCTTGGACTGTTGAGGAAGGTAACAGTCACTTCTGGGAACCGGAGAGAAATGCAGGACTCGAACCCTAAAACCCCGGTCACACATACACGACCCAAGTGAGTTTGTTAGAGTAGAAACGACTTCGAATACATTTTTTTCTTTATTTTTCGAATATCCAAATGTCATATTATCTTTGCTTCATGTGTTGAGAAGCTGTATGACGAACTAAGAGAAGTTAAACCTAGACATTGTTGAATTGTAGACTTAGTGAAGTGTAGGCGAAGTCGTCCTGCAGTTTTTCAAATTCACAACATTTGACGAGACTCGTGATGGCGTGACTGGGGCTTTAACTAAGCGAATGCGAGACAAGCATGCTGCTGATTAGTGTGGGTCATTAGGCTCTGGCTTTGCCTCATGGTTATGAAGGCTTAGGTTCGATCCTCAGCGCCTACCGAAGACTGCCACTTCCCAATTTTTCGAATACACAGGGTACAGGTAACGGTTTCTGTTTTCACCAGAATAAAATCAGTCACGATCATCACCGTAACGAAGGCGTTACGTGAGACGAGTTGGAGGACCCCTTCCTTACCCAGTGGTACTTTTCCCTTCGTTCTGTCTACCGCCTGGCGATTTCATTCATCTCCGTGGCACCCGAGGGTGCTCCTGGCTGAGGCGGGGGGGGGGGGCGGGGATGAGAACACTGGCGAAGTGGGCGTGATGAGAGTAGACCCATCACGCCCTGATAAGATCCATCGGCCGGGGATCTCCGCGCTGGGGACGACCCGCTCTTTCGTAGAGTGAATGGCGAAGGAAGAGGTCCGCCAGCGCTTTGATGAGCGGAAGATGAGGAGGTCCTGCCGCGGCGGACAACGACAGCGGGATTAAAGGGTCCTTATCAAGAGACAGAAGCGTGTTGGGGAGGCGGATGGAGAAAGGGAGACAGAGAGAGGGAGGAGGAGAGACGGAGACAGAAGGAGAGGGAGGGAGAGAGCCAGAGGCAGGGAAAGAGAGAGGGATGACTGAAAGAGCCTGAATGACTGGACCGACTGTCGCAGGAACATACATACAATTTGTCAGTCGCAGCTCTCTGTGTATGTACGTGTCCGCTTACGTATGGGTGTACGTGTGTGTGTGTGTATGTGTGTGTGTGTGTGTGTGTGTGTGTGTGTGTGTGTGTGTGTGTGTGTGTGTGTGTGTGTGTGTGTGTGTGTGTGTGTCTGTGTGTGTCTGTGTGTGTGTGTGCGCGCGCGCGCGTATATGTTTTCGAAAGCACCCACACGGGCGTGCTCTCGCATATGTTTGTATGTGTTTATGTTTGCGTTTTCATCGTGTACAGTCCTTCCAGAGTGCCGTGAACCTGGCACCGTTAAGTGTTGCCAAGTCGTGTAATTCCCCATACATATTCACAGAGTGTTTGGCAGCCCCTTCATCCCCTCAGCGTCTATGAGGCTTTGAAATGGTTTCGAAGCTGGTTCGAGGTTTCACGGGAAGTCTTAACCCCCTTCCGTACTGGGAGGCATTTACTCGTTTTATTATGGTTGTCGTCGAGCTATTTCATTTACCTCCGTGGCAATCTCTTGTGGTTTCATGTGCTGTGTCGGGTTTTATACATTCTTGTTGGCATTGGGGCTGACTCGTTCACTTCCGCGGAACCAACCCCGAAACCCCGTCCCGGTAGTGAAGATTCAAGGATGAATGAAGTTTCATGAATGAACGAGATACCGATCTAATGGTTCGTCGAACGCGGTTCGACAGACACGTGTTTAAAGTGATGTGTGAACGTGCGAACGGGGTATTTGGGGTTTAACCAACGTGTTCGACAACCAAATACCCCGTTCACACGTTCACACATCACTTTAAACACGTGTCTGTCGAGCCGCGTTCGACGAACCGTGTAAACCCCCTCTTAGGCTCTCCTGAATGACATTCACACTGATTAAGACTTGAAAAACCCGCGAATGAGACCTGTGACACCCACAACCGTGGAGGAGTAAGCAAGAGATTACTCTTGAAACGTTGAAACCGTGTTGGTTTGATTTCGATATCGGAATTAAGTTATTTGCGCCTAAAATGGGAATGAAATGCAGATTCTGAATAACAACAGAACTATAGCCTTTCGGATTTGCGTTTGCACGTCAATATATGTATTTCATTTCCTCCGCGTAACGATACAGCAACATGTATTCTTGCTTAACTGCAAACATATACTGTATATAAGGTAAAGAGTGGAATGAATATATATATATATATATATATATATATATATATATATATATATATATGCGAATAAATCACAAAAAAACACGTGATTCACAAAATGTGTAATAAAACCATTCGGAAAATAGAATGAAGGGTGACCGAACGTTTTCGTCTATTTAAGACATTTTCATAGGTCACCTTTGAAAATGTCTTAAATAGACGAAAACGTTCGGTCACCTTTAATTTTATTTTCCAAGTGGTTTTATTACACACACACACACACACGCACACGCACACACACACACACACACACACACACACACACACACACACACACACACACACACACACACACACACACACACACACACACACACAACACACACACACACACACACACACACACACACATATATATATGTGTGTGTGAAATTTGTGCATATATATATATAATATATATATATATATATATATATATACATATATATATATATATATATATATATATATATATATATACATATATATATATATCAGCTGTTTTGAGTCCACTTCCGAACAAAGGCCTCTCTCAAACCATTTCACGAGTCACACGACTGCGCCAACCCTTGCCACGTCACTTCTGCAAACTTTTTTATCTCATCTCTCTATCTCCTGTCTGGGTTTCCTCTTCGAGGCTTCCCATCTCGCGGCGTCTAGTCATTAACATACCTGCTCCATCGCCGATCGTTCTGTCTTGTTAACTTCCCTGCCCAATTACATTACTTCTCTTTTACTGCCTCCAAATATCTTTCAATCAGTCTGCTTTACCACTCAATTTGCCCCCTTCCTGCCTTTCAGAGTTACTTCCTCCATTGATGTCTCCATTTCCCTCTGTGCACTCCTTAACTTTGTATCCATTGCCTTCATCAATTTCCAAGTCTCACAAGTGTAGATTGTAACCAGCATTAAACATTGATTGTAACTTTGCGTTTCAGACATGATAGAGAGCTTCTCATGACGTTCTTATATTCACTAAACATTTTCCAACCGGTTGTGGTACAACTTTTTATATAAATTTTATGATCTTTAATTAGTTTTAGCATTTGACCTAAGTCCTGAATAATTAGACTCTTGAACATTTGTTTTACTCTCATTGATCTTCAAACCTACTTTTAGATTTTCCTTGTTGAAATAACTTACCATATGTTGCAAGTCTGCTGTTATTGAAATTATGATAATACCATGTGCAAATGTAGGGTGACTGAGATATTCCCCATTAATCTTCAAACCTTTTCCTTCCCAACTCAACTTTATGAAAATCTTTTCCAGGCAAGCCGCAAATAGCTTGGGTAAACTGTTATACCTTGCTGACTCTTTTCTCGATCTATATCTTTCCTGTATCTTTATCAAATTACGGCACTACATTTTCTATAAATGTTCTGTAAAACCCTTATAATGTATTCGTTTGCACCTTGTTTGTATAAAGAATATAATGCTGCAATTAGTTTGACCAAGTCAAAGGCCCTCTCGTAATCTACAAAAGCTAAACACAACTTTATTGTATTTTGTCCGGTTCTCAATTAGCTTATTCAATATCTGCAAACGATTTATAGTTGATTACCTACTTCTAAAGCCTGATTTTTTTTGCCTGGTTTTTATATAAAAATTTACTTAGTCTATTTGTAAGAATCTTTGAAAATACTTTGTATTCATTTGATAACAACCTAATCGGTCGGTATGTACTAAGGTCTTTCTGGTTTCCTTGCATCATGATTCAGGTACGCTTTCCTGACATATACCCAAGTATATAGATGAGCTAATCTACAATAAACTTCTTTCCCTGCGGCTTCCAGAAGATCTATCGATATACCCTCTTCTCCAGGTAACTTTCTTCGTTCCATACGTTTTAGAATGAATACTACTTCTTCGTCTGTAACTTCTGGTGCACTACCCATGTCTACAAATGAGTTTACTAGCTCATCTCTCACTCTGCGCTTCTGAGGTCCAGACATAGCCTCTCGTATACTACCATAGGCATTTATGTTCTCACGTTTTTGTTTTTTAACTTTACTTTCTTCCAACGGGGCTGCGCAGCTCCCTTTTTATTCTTATCAACAGTATAATTTTTGTGTGCACATGTGTGTGTGTGTGTGTGTGTGTGTGTGTGTGTGTGTGTGTGTGTGTGTGTGTGTGTGTGTGTGTGTGTGTGTGTGTGTGTGTGTGTGTGTGTGTGTGTGTGTGTGTGTGTGTGTGTGTGTGTGTGTGTGCATGTGTGTGCATGTGTGTGCATGTGTGTGTGTGTATGCATGCATGTGTGTGTATGTGTATGTGTGTACTTGCATATGTGTGCGTCGCATGGGTGCATACATATATTAGCGAGTATTGGAGTATTGCGGGCTCTATGGGTGGTATAGAAATCCACTAAACTAGCCACTTATTCATCCCAAGTACCAAGCAGGTGGTAGAATCGGTTTCAGGATTCTTAAGAGGGAGCTCTATTTCCCTTTCAAATAAAGATCTCAACAGGCAGTGCTTTAAGGCTAATATCTTTTCCCTCCTTTTCCTCCTCCTCCTCCTCCATTTCTTCTTAGTTTTCTTCTCCTTTTCTTTCTCATCGGCTTTCTCCTCCTCTCCTGCTCCCCCTTCTTTTCTTCTTCCTCTTACCCTCCCTCCCTCCTTGTCCTTCTTTCCTCGTCCTTCCCTCCTCATTCTTCCTTTCTCGTCCTTCCTCCTCGCCCATCCCTTCTCATCTTTTCCTCCTCGTCCTTCCCTCCTCGTCCTTTTCTTCTCGTCCTTCTCTCCTCTTCTTCCCCTCCTCCTCCTCTCCTTCTCCTTTTCTTCTTCATCCTTCTCTCCTCTTTCCCTCCTTTCTGCCTCTTTGTTCCCTTTCTTCTTCGTCCCTCCTTACCCCTACGCTCTTGCACAAACACCACTTTGGGTTGTGTTCCTTCCTCTGGACTGTAATGACGGCTCTTACCTGGATAAAGGACAGCAAAGGTTCATAGCACCTTGTTGGATTAAGAAAGCTCACCGAGGCTAAGGCTATGGGCAATACATTCGGAGAAATGTTTGGGCTAATACAAACGCTTTGGGTTTGGCCACCATTTGAGTAGCAGTGGCACCTCTAAGCTCCTTAATACGAGGTCTTCTCCTCAAGTGAATAAAATCACTTGACATTAACCAGAAAAATAAAAAATTGTAATAAAGGGGTTAGTTCTCTCTATAGTGTGTGTGTGTGTGTGTGTGTGTGTGTGTGTGTGTGTATGGGTGTGTTAGTGAACATGCAGTCATGCGCGTATCTACGTGAACGTTTGTGTCCCCATCCGCACCCTCATTTATACATAAACACACACACACACACACACACACACACACACACACACACACACACACACACACACACACACACACACACACACACACACGTAATTATATATATTATATATATTTTCTTCTGTATCCTCCTTGGACCTCGACACCCCCATAAAAAAGGAGTTACAAAGAGTCATAATTAATCTCAGTACCTCAAAAGGTTTTACAGCCCGTGCCAATGAGGTACCGTTAAAAGGCTACCCGGGATTCACACTAGTACTCACACTTATGTTTGTAGTACCTTGTCTAATCGACTTTCGAACTGCTCAACAGAGGAACTGTTTACCATGTCCTTTGGCAGTCTAAGTGTTGCAGATTTTATAGGTAAAAAGGTCACTAACCTTGTCACAAGAGTAACGAGGGGGCTTCAGCTTCCACCCATGGTTGCGAGTGGCATTCACGTTTAAGCTGATGAGATATCGATAGTTAATGTTATCAAATCCTTGAAGTATTTTGAAAACCTCTATGAACTGTCCTCGCAACCTACTGGTTTTTAGAGAAAAGAGCCTCAAAGCCTTGAGACGCGTCTGGTAGCCCATGTGTCTAATGGCGGGAATAGATTTCGTTACTCATGCCTGAATTCGTTCTAGCCTCTGCACGTTCATCCTCAAATTTGCCGACCAGAACTGGACGGGTAATTCCAGATGAGGACGAACTAGAGAATTGCAAAGCGTCAAGACTATTTCTTGGTTCAGGTAACGAAACTGTCTTTTTTTTTTCTACTTCAATACACTGTTTTGAAGACTTGAGGTTGCTGCTAATCAAGACACACAAATCCTTTTCCAGTTCTGTACTTGCTGTCATGAGCAGTAGAGAATAGTCTGCCCTCTGGTTTGGGTGCCCTATAAGCATGACATCAGCCACTTCTTAGACCTAAGAATTTTTACACTTTCAGGTGCTGCGACATTTGCTCCCAACTTTATGTCATTCGCAAACTTAGCTATGTGGCTCACAATTCCAAATTCTATATCATTGATAAAGATCATGAAGTGGAGCGGACCTAATACAGAACCTTGGGGTAACCCACTGGTAACAGGAGACCATTTAGACGATGCCCAGTTAATGACTACACGCTGTCTTCTATCTTTCAACCAGGCTTCTATCCAATTTAACACTGTTCCTCTAATTTCCATGACTCGAACTTTCGACATTAACCTCTTATGAGATACCTTATCAAAGGCTTTCTGGATGTCGAGATAAAGCATGTCGATTGCTCTGTGCCTGTCATATTCTTGAGGCATGACATGGAAAACTCTATGAAGTTGGTTAAGCATGATCTATGACTCCGAAAACCATGCTGCGAGATTAATAACAGGTTATTTCCCTCCATAAACTCGACTATTCTATTCACAATGACACCTTACTATGGAAGTAAGGCTGAAAGGTCGGTAATTCCTCGGATTTGTGCGATCCCCTTTCTTAAAGATAGGAGTCATGTTTGCCTCCCGCCAGTCTTTAGGCACTTTTCCTGTCCGTAGAGACTCTTTGAAGACCTCTACTAGGTGGAGAGCCACCTGCTGGCAAACCTCCCGGAGAGAGAGAGAGAGAGAGAGAGAGAGAGAGAGAGAGAGAGAGAGAGAGAGAGAGAGAGAGAGAGAGAGAGAGAGGAGGAGGAGGAGGAGGAGGAGGAGGAGGAGAAGAATAAAGAGGAGGAGAAGAAGAAGAAGAAGAAGAAGAAGAAGAAGAAGAAAGAAGAGGAGGAGAAGAAGAAGAAGAAGAAGAAGAAGAAGAAGAAAAAAGAGAAGAAGAAGAAAAAAGAAGAAGAAGAAGAAGAAGAAGAAGAAGAAGAAGAAGAAGAAGAAGAAGAAGAAGAAGAAGAAGAAGAAGAAGAAGAAGAAGAAGAAGAAGAAGAAGAAGAAGAAGAAGAAGAAGAAGAAGAAGAAGAAGAAGAAGAAGAAGAAGAAGAAGAAGAAGAAGAAGAAGAAGAAGAAGAAGAAGAAGAAGAAGAAGAAGAAGAAGAAGAAGAAGAAGAAGAAGAAGAAGAAGAAGAAGAAGAAGAAGAAGAAGAAGAAGAAGAAGAAGAAGAAGAAGAATTTTTATTTGGTTGAGAGACGAGAGGCGGCGCTGCAAATCCCGTCGATCGTTTGCAAACGCTGAGAAACGATGACAAACGTTGACAATGAGCAGAAGACAGTGACAGAGAGGACCAAACAGAAGCGAACTCCGACAAACAGGGTTGTTCTTCCGGAGGGCAGAAACAATCGCCTTCCCGACGAAGGCGATGACGGTGAGGGATGGGCTGTTGAATTCTCTGTTTTTCTTTCCCAACCTTCCCCCACCTACTCTCCCCTGCCAGGGACCCTCGTTGTCCTGTTTCTTCCCTCGCCCTTCTCTCTCTCTCTCTCCTCTTCTTCCACCTCTAGCTTCCTGCAACCCTCTCTCTCTCCGAACCACTCCTCCTCTTCCTCCTCCTCTCCTCTTTCACCCTCCAGCCCTCTTTTACTCTCCACCCCTCTTTCCCTCTCTAATTCTTTCCCGTTTCCCGTTTTCTTCTTCTCCCTCTTCATCTTACCCTTTCTCCCTTCTTCCTTGTCACCCCTCTCCCTCCTCACCCTGTTTCTTCCTTAATTCTCTTCCTCCTCAC
>NC_134777.1:97676070-97683570 GCF_046742065.1 Oratosquilla oratoria
CTCCGCCCTCTGCACCACATGCCCTTTCCCATGCAGCACAAGCCCCGCCCCTGCAACACAGGCTCTTTCCTCTGCAGCATAAGCCATTCATCTTTCCTCGGCCAACCAATCGTATTTGTGATGGTGGGAGGAGCCTTTGCGCAAACTTGGATGATGATCAATATCTTAATACTAATGCCAGTGAAGTCGCTGTTATCAGCCCCACTATCATAGTATTCAACAAACATTGCTTCGTATTGTAGTCTCACGGCTACCATTACCTCGTATTCTAGAAGAGTTTTCTTTCAACAACACTTATTCTACTAACAATGATACTTCTAATATCAACGTTCCGATCATCACCTCTATGAACGTCTGTGCTTCAGAAATAAGTACTTTAATAAAAAAATATAACATTTTGAACATCATTTCAAACATAAACACGTCGTCTCCCATCCTATTCCTCCCCCTTTCTCACCCTTCTTCCCTCACCCATCTCTTACCCCTCCCTTCATTTTTCTTTTTCTCCCTTCCTCTCTTTCTTTCTCCCTCCCTCATAATTCTCCTCGCGAGACCCCTCCTCTCATCACTCTCTTTTTGAAACCCATAGTACATTTTGTCCTTTCCTCCTCTTCCTCCTCTTAAAAGAGTAATGCGGATCAGCTTTAAATTCTGTGGTCTTCCTTTTCTACTGCACCCTTAAATTTCTCCTGTACCTCTTCGGTGATAGAAGCGCTGGTAATCGGTGACAGTATACAAGTCAATCCTTTGCCTTTTATCAAAATATACACCATGTGAGGAAAGAGCCTTTATCAATACGATGTTTCGCTTGTTACAGCTTTATCAAATGCTTGATAAAGCTGTAACAAGCAAACCGTACCAGTAAAGGTTCTGCAGCGGGGATGGCCACTGGTAAGGTGTTGTAAAGACAACGGTTGGATCCAGGATGGTTTATTAGCGAAATTACAGGCTATTTATACAAATACACCAGCTCAAGCGGTGCGTGTCTGAGCCAGTCACGTGCGAGGCGTGAGCCAATCAGGAGCGGCGTATGAGGATAGGTCGCCATTCCGCGGTCACTTACATACCTGCCTCCGTGCCATCGGTACGCTTCCTGGCCTGACATCGTGCAGTCACCAGCACGATCGTGTACTCTGCACCGCAACTAAATTACCTTGACCTTACGCAGATGGCAGGAACCACACAGCGCCTGCAGTCTCTGCAGGGCCTAAGTAAGCCGTCCTTCTTGGTGATGATGTGAAGTTGGGAGTACCGAGGGCTTGCCGCCTTCTGGCAAATGATTAGGCGTTGTTCGAGCTCGGCGAACGACTGTTTCGCCGCTGCGAGTTTGTCTGGTGTCAAAGGGCGGAACTTGGAGAACACGGGGGCAATAAGGTCTGTATGTGTTGCCGAAGTTCTGGCTTAAAGACCTCATGGTAGGCCTCCCGAAGGTGCGCGAAGACGTCCGTGGCGAGTTTGACGCTGCAGCTGAGCTCGGCTGGTGCGGAGGCTATTGGTGTGGCGACGAAGGAGGAGTCGAGGAGACAGTATCGAGCCACATCCACTACGAACCTGTGGTGCACCAGGGCGTCCGTGCCGAGGAGTGGCATGTCCACGTGTGCGATGATGAAATTCCATCCGTAGGAACGACCGCCGATCTTGAAGTTTAGATATTTGCGGCCGTGGGTGATTCGTTGGCGGCGTAGAAGCGCGCGTTATCGGTCGTGGGGCGCGTGGCCTTCCATCTGGAGACTGATAGCAAAGACAGGGAGACGCCGGTGTTGACTAGGAACCGCGTCTTTGTGGAAGGAAACTATAATTAGAATAGACAGTGGTCGATGGGGCGGCAGCAATT
The DNA here is from genome assembly GCF_046742065.1 of Oratosquilla oratoria. NCBI lineage: Eukaryota > Metazoa > Arthropoda > Malacostraca > Stomatopoda > Squillidae > Oratosquilla > Oratosquilla oratoria. The sequence goes on from NC_134777.1 coordinate 97,677,905, forward strand.
TGAGGCGGCTGGGTAACTGCTGCAGTATGTGGGTTAGCCGCTAAAGTGTGCTTAGGTGGCCACTCAACACGTTTTTGAGAATGTGCATAGAGGTCTACAGTTGCAAGAGTTAGGTCCGAAACGTGCGTGGTAATAACCCAGTTGGTGATGCTGCTGTGAACGGGACCTCGGGGCTGTCCGCTGGCAGGTTGGAGATCTGCCGCTTGTAGCTGCGGCGGCGGTCATTTCGTTGTCGTCATTGAGCGGCGGTGGATCTGCGGGCATGACGTGGATGTGTTGGGAGGCGGCGGTCTGAGCGCCAGTCAGGCGTCTCCAAGTTCTCGGAGCTCGTCATCGTCCGTGAACTCCTTTTTTAGTATCTTGGAGCGGATACCGTCAGGAAACCGTTGCAACCACAGGACTCGAAGCATGTCGATGGTCTTGTGGCTGTCGTCGTCTGCGTTAGGGTAGTGTCCCCATCTCCAGGAGGGCGTCTGAAAGGCGTTGATCACTGAAGGGCTGTTTTGCCAACTGCAGGATCCTACTCGCCCTTGAGGTGGCAGTGGGGGTGAACGCTGGCAGAGGAATACCTTTAGTTCCTCATATTTGATGGGTTCCCTGCCTTTAGAGTCTAACCACTCGGCGAGTTCGAAGGTCTCGTTAGGGAGGGCAATGAGGATGTAATCTGCTGGCGACGTCCCTTGTTTGACCTTCTTCAATCCGAACTAGACCTTCGCGAGACGTAACCAGGTGGCGGCACTAACGGGGTTGAAGGTAGGAAGCTGGGTTTGGACTACGACAACGCGGTGGTCCTCCAGGGCGATGGGGTTGATGGGCGGCGATGTATCTGTTGCGTCGGCGTCGTGGGAAGAATTCCTTATTGAGTCAACCGTGGTAACAACGGCAGGAAGGTGGGCGCTGGCTGTGCTGTCGTCGACGGATTCACCAATGTAGCGGGAATGGCTACCGGTAAGGTGTTGTAAAAATAACGGTTGGATCCATAATGGTTTATAGGCAAAATTACAGTGTATTTATACAAATCTACCTGATCAAGCGGTGCGTGACTGAACCAATTACGTGCGAGGTGTGAGCCAATCAGGAGCGGCTTATGAGGATAGGCCGACAGGCAGCGGTCACTTACCTACCTGCATCCGTACCGTCGACGCGCTTCCTGACCTGACATCGTCCAGTCATCAGCGTCCTCGTGTACTCTTCACCGCAACTAAATTACCTTGACCCCAGGTAGAGGGCAGGAACCACACGCACGTTGGGTTCATTTTGATAGACTCGACGGCAACTGCCAATTTCATTCCTTTTCTTTACATTTTCACTCCTCTTCCTCAGCCTTCCTCTTCCTCCTCCTTCCTCCTTCTTTCTCCTCCTTTCTCCCCCTTTCTCCTCTTTCCTCCTATCCTCTCACTTTTTCCTCCTCCCCCTTTCCCCCCAACTCCTCTCCTCCTCATCTGATTTCTTGTTATCCTCTTCTTCCTCTACCTCTTTACCTCCTCCTTCTTTCTCTTTTTCTTTTCGTCTTCCTCCTCCTTTCTGCTCCTCCTTCCTTCCATTCCTTCCTCTTTGTTTTTTCTGCTGCTACCAACACTTTCAGTTCCTTTCTGTGATATTGTAATTCTTCATTTACTTACATCTTTCTTCACTTTTTTTTTATTATTGTAGTATTGTAAGTCACTCATCTGTAGAACCCATGCCTCTTTCGTAGTGTATGCTTTTAGTCAAGTTCCATTACTCAGTAACGAAGGTGAATTAAATTGAACTTAAACTTTTCTTCATTTCCTCACGAATTCTGGTACAACGTATGGTCTTAGGTACACCAGAGGATTCCCACCTGGGATCCTCTTACACCCACCAAGCCAAGTCTGCTCCGACGTCACTATTTAACTCATCCAATAACTTTAAATGTTGCAAATAAGTGCCACCCTTTAAGGGCTTGACTTTACCTCCGTGCACCAATAATTCCTCTTCTCCCCCACCCTTTTCTCCAATCAGAAAGGCTGTTATACTGTCTCAAGCAACACTGCTTACGCAAGCACTCTTGTCACGAAGCGAAGTGGCTTAGCGTAAAAATTTCGCAACATCAGCACCTCTATCGATATCCTAGCTTGTATTTACAAACATTGGACAGTGAGCGAGAATATGCAACTCTGCAACTCCTTAGCGGCCATTGTTTCAAAACATCCAAGTCGTAAAATGGATTTCTCGCCACCTACCCCTCTATCTACCTACTTGTCTACCTCAATCTACCAGCCTCTTACACTCCTCTTACTTCCTTCTCTTCCTTCAATCTCTTCCTTCCTCCTTTTTCTTCCTCCTCTTCCTTCCTCCTCCCCCTCTTCCTTCCTATCTCCTCCTCTCTTTTCTCCTTCCCTTTCCCTCCTCCCACATCCTCCTTCTTCTCCTCCTCCTCCTCCTCCTCTCCTTCTTATACTCTTCTTCCTCTATTTCTTCCTCCTCGTTTTCCTCTTTTCCCTTTTCATCTTCCTTCTTCCTCTTCCTCCTTTATCCTCCTTCCTTTTCCTCCTTTCTCTTCATTCCTTCTCTTACTTCCTCCTCTTTCTTCGTCCTTCTTCCTCCCCCTCTTCTCCCATATCCCCTACCCCAATTCTCCTCCCCTTTTTCCTCCTCCCACCTCCTCCCTCTTCTCCTCCTTTCCCCCATTCTATCTCCTCCTCCCTCATATTTCACCACCACCTCCATCTACTGTTTTTTTTCTCTTCCAAATTATATTCTCCTTTCTCTTCCTTTCCCACGCTTTCTACTTTGACATCTCTTCATCTTTATATTTTTCCCTCGCCCTTATTTCTCTCCTTTTGTCCCCTTCTCCTTTTGTCCCCCTTCCCTCCCCTTCCCCTTCCTCCCCCCTTTTCCTCCCATTCCCCTCCCCTCCTTCTTATCTCTTTCTCCTCCCCTTCCTCTCATATTTTCCTCCCCTTCCCTTCCCCTTCCCCTCCTCTCCTTCTACTCCTCCCCTTCTTCTCTCCTTATTCTTTCTTTCTCCTTCCCATCTCCTTCCTTCCTCCTCCCCTTCTCCTCCCATCCTCCTACCCTTCTCCTCCCATCCTCCTACCCTTCTCCTCCCATCCTCCTACCCTTCTCCTCCCCTTCTTCTCTCTTTCTCCTTCCCTTCTCCCTCCTTCCTCCTCCCCTTCTCCTCCCTTTCTCCTCCCACCCTTCTTCCCTTCTCCTTCCTTCTTCTCCCCTTACCATTCTCTTCTCCTCCCATCCTCCTCCTCTTTTCCTCCCTTTCTCCTCCCATCCTCCTACCCTTCTCCTTCCTTCTTCTCCCATTATCCTCTTACCTTCTCCTCCTCTTCCCCTCCCCTTCCCCCTCACCTTCTTCCTCCCCCTTCCCTTCACCTCTCCTCCTCCGCTTCTCCTCCCCTCCTCCTCCCCCTATTCCCCCTCCCCCTTCCCCTTCCCCTCCCCTTCTCCTTTCCCCCTCCCCTTTTCCCCCCCTCCTCCTCCTCCCCCTCTCCCCTTCACCCTCCCATTCTTCCTCCCCTCCCCTTCCCCCTCCCCTTATCCTCCTCCCCCTCTCCCCCCCTTCCCCTTCTCTACTAACCGCTTATCTCGTCACGTTCCCAGCGACTTGGGGCTCTTCGGCCATTCTTCCTCTTTCCTCTTCTTTCACCTTTTCTTCTTCTTCTTCTTCTTCAGCTGTCGCTCTCCTTCTTCTTCTTCTACCTCTTTTTCTTCTTCCTTTCGCCTTCTTCTTTTCTCCTTATTTTTCCTTCTATTTCTATTATTTCTCTTTCTTGTCTTTTTCTTCCCCTTAATTTTCTTCCTCTAAATCTTCTATTCATTATCTCCGCTTCCTCTTCCTCGTCTCCTCTCCGTCCCCTCTTCCTTCTCTTCTCCCTCCTCTTCCCCTCCTCTTCATCCCCTTCCCTCTCTCCTTTCTTTTCTTCTTCCTCTTTTCCCACCTCCTCTTACTCCTCTTTCTTCTTTTCCCTCCTCCTCTTTCTCCTCCTTTCGCTTCTTCTTTTCTTCCTTTTCTTTTTCCTACTCATCCAGTCCCCCTTTCTCTTCCTCTTCTTTATCTTCCTCTTCTTCTTCCTCTTCCGTCTCCTCCTCCATTTTCTCTTTTATTTCTTCCTCCTCATTTTCTTACTACCCTCCTTCCTAATTCTTCTCTTCTTTCTCCTCTGCTTATTCCCCCGTTTCTTTTTTTCCTACTCCCCCTCTTTTTCCTCTTCCTCTTATTCCTCCTCTTCTTCCTCCTTTTCTTCTTCCTTTACCTCTTCTTCTTCCTTTTCTCCCTTCTCCCCTTCTCCGTCTCCTCCGTATCGCACTTCTCACTCGTCTCCTCCCCTCCTCCCCTCCCTTTCCTCCTCCTCCCCTCCTCCTCCTTCTCCTCCTCCTCGCGCTCTGTTCCTTTCCCCCACAAAGCCCGCTCACACACACAACCTCCACTTCCTCCTGCTTCTTCTTACTTCTCTCTTTCTTTCTTCTTGCCTTCTCCATTCTACCTCTGGCCCGTTAAGCCTCCCTACCTAACGCTTACCAGTCCTCCAAACTTCCTCGCTCGCTTATCCTTCCTCCTGCCTCCTCCTCCTCCTCCTCCTCCTCCAATGTACACTCCTCCTCCCTCCCTCTCTCCTCCTCCTCCTCCTCCTTCGCGACTGGGCCATTAACAATCAACTAGAGGGTAGAGGGGAGAAGGGGGAAGAGGGGGGGGAGAGGAGTGGCGTCCCCAAGTTTGTTTGCGGCCGCAAAGTGGATACCCGACGTAGCAGGCAGGGGGCGGGCGGCGGCCTCGACGGCTAGACTTTGTGTGTTTGTTTGTTCTTTTTCGTTTGTCTGTTTGTTTGTTTGTTTGCGTGGCCTCCAAGTCTTGCAAATATGATATCGAGGGTTGAGCAGAACGAGGAGAAAAAAGAAAAAAAAAAAATGGACGGGCTGGCTTTAGTGTGGTGAGCAATTTCCAGAAGCTTGAACTTCTTTTTTTTTTATTTATTATTATTATTTTTCAATTTTCTTTTGCTAATTTTTTTTTCGTGACCTTATTCTAGGAAGTCTAGTCGCAACTTTGTCAGTTGAATAAAATCTCCCAGAGGCACGTGGGGAGAAATTACAAAGTGAATTAGCCAATGGGAAGGTTAATCCAGTATTTAACCCTCGATTAGATAAAATCGTCTGAAGGCAGTTAGAATGACACTTAAATGTTAATTAGACTGTGAGAGGGTTCATTTGCGCAGAATAGCAAATAAACACTTAAATCAACTGGATTGCTTTTACAAAAATAAAAAAAAAAAAAAGAAAAAAAACATGTAAGTAAACTTATGAAATAGGCCTAAATGGGCCTTGTAAGTCTAGGTAAATGGGGAAAGAGGATAATGTATGGAAAAAATCCGAATAGGAAAGAGTTTGAAGTAACTTTATTCTTGAGTGCAATCTATCTCTCTAGTACTTCAATATCCTACTCATTTATTCATCTATTTATTAATTTCATTTGTTTATTTATTCATTTATCTATTTATTCATTAATTTATTAATTGATATATTCATTCATTTATGTATTTCATTATTGCTGTCATTATCATTATCATTATTATCATTATTATTTTCTCAGCATTTGTCCTTGTTATGGGTCCAAAGGTCTTCTGTCGACCTTTTCTTGCTTTGCTTTTGTTATCCATTGCTGATCACTATAACCATAGTCTTTATGCAGT
>NC_134777.1:97688570-97691070 GCF_046742065.1 Oratosquilla oratoria
ACCCCACACACACCTAACAGATTACATCGTTCGATCTGCATGAAAATTCTGGGTGTCTTCCTCAGTGGTGGTTATGGCTCCGCTAATGATGCGAGTCTGCAACGCTTACTAAGTCACGCTGAACAAGCCTGAATATCGATTGACCGTAAATTCGTCTCTTGGACTGATCCGATAAATCCTTGGCTGTGCATGAGAATTACCGTGCCCTTTCGTCTTTGTATTGACTTTTTAGGTTATCCAGAGACGATATTTTCTGAAAATCAACGGATGTTTTAGAGAAAAAGGGAGAAGGGAGTGTGTTAGGTTTTTGGGAAAGAGATATAGGTAATTCTTGGTTTTGAGCATGCGCCTACAATGTCTACTAGGTTCGCGGGCGAGCGTGTGTACATGCGTATGCACATATACACACGGACATACACAAAGGACACATGCACATGTATACGCGGACACATGCACGTATACCCTTGCACATCCACACACGCGTACGCGCACGCATGCAAGCATACACGCACACGCACTTAACGCATTCGCGCACACGGACACACACACGAATGCACGCACGCGCGAGCGCGTGTGAACACACACACACGCACGTATGCACACACACACACACACACACACACACACACACACACACACACACACACACACACACACACACACACACACACACACACACACACACACACACACACACACACACACACTCACACACACACACACGCTCACATACATTCCAGGTCCTGTTTTCTACCATGGTTTATGCACAGAAACTTTTCACCCATATTTCGAAGAACGGGGAGGGATCGATACATGTAAATTGAGGTGACGAATGGCGCGGAATCCGAGCTTCCCTCCCTCCCTCTCTATACCGTACAAAACGAGAATTCTTTCGGAGCGAGCGCCACGCTGACGTAACACTGAGCGTCACGAAGTGCGCAAACATATAGACGATGCGAGATGAAGGCGGTAGTAATATATCTTTTTCAACATCCCCCCCAAAAAAGTGTGTGTATATATATATATTATATATATAATATATATATACATATATATTATAGATATAATATATATACATATATATTATAGATATAATATATATATACATATATATTATAGATATAATATATATATACATATTAATATATATATGATATAATATATATATAACATATATTAATTATCAGATCAATATAATAACTATAGCACTTGCAGAAATTGACTTATATAATATATATATACTCATATAATTGTAATGATATACATATTAATATATATATTACATATGTTTTTATAATTACATATATACGATATTTTATATATACATATAGTATACTTATATTTATTATATATTAATGATATATATATATATATATATTGTATATTATATGTAATCAACCACAATGCGCTTTATTCTAAGCATCAACATCGGGAAGAACCGTGGAGGCCATGCATGTGTTAAATTGAAACGTGGTACGCCGAGGACTCGAGCCAACGGCGGCAAGCACGTGTGCCAGCAATGCCGTATTGTTATGAGTCCAAATACACCTCAAGATAAATGTAATGCATCTCTAGTCATTACTGAGGAATACCCATTCATAAGTATTGTACATATGATATATATATATATTATTGATATATATATATATAATTAGATTTTAATATTATTTATATATACACATAACATATATTTATATTTACATTATTATATATTTATATATATATACATATTATATATATATATATATATTTATACACATATAACACATATATATATATTAACAATTATATATATATATATACCCATATATATACATATATAAATTTATACATATATATTACATATATTATATATTTTCATTTACATATACATATATTACATATATATATACATATATATATACATATATATACATATTTATACATATATATATATAATACATATATTATATATATACTTATATATAGCATAGTAATATATACATATTATATATACATATATATATACATATAATACTATATACATACATTATATATATTATACTTATATATATATATATTACATATATATATATAATACAGTACATATATATTAATATATTACATATATATATATTATATATATACATATAATACATATACATATAATATATTTTATATATATTACATATATATTAAATTTACATATATATCTATATATACATATATATATATAATCATTATATTATATATTTATATATATATATATATTGATTTAAACTATGACAAATGTACTGGAAGGCGGAAGAAAATATATCCGAGAATGGGTAAGAATTACTGCCTTAACGTTTCGACCCTTAGGGGTCTTGATCACAAAGCATGACACGAAAGTATATCATGGGACATTTTAGATCACATTACAATGTCACCTAGCAGGCGTGCCTGGGCCAAGGTCGTCGTGCTCGGAAGTATTTGGATCCGTTTGTTTTCATCCACTATCAATTAACTTGTAGCTCTTGCC
>NC_134777.1:97711070-97713570 GCF_046742065.1 Oratosquilla oratoria
AACATCAATTCATATTTCCTATTAATTTTGCATATTTATTTCTCAGGATTGTGTCATTATGGCTCCGAGTTCGATCCCCAGTAGTTACCAATTGCTGCCAGCAGCCTTTTTGTTACAGCTAAGCGTCTCTTGGCGTGAGCCCTTTTTGGCGCAGCAGAACAAAACAAAAAGTGCCAGGTATTCGATTCTATTTATTCATTTATTAATTTATTTTGTTTATTTACTTATCTTTTACATGAGGCTGACTACAAAACAAGAAATAAACGAATGCAAATGAATAGATAAATGCATACAAACAGTATACGTATTTCAAATAGATCAATATACAAATTATGGTTAGATTAACTTAAAGGAAAACAGGTACAGAAACACGAGTAAAACCAAATCATAGATAGATGAATTTATAGCCAAATGATTATAAACAAGTGAATGATAATTGAACCTGTTTAGATGTTGACGGCAGAGAAAGTGACTATTGGTAATTCTTAAAAGCTAATCATTTGATAAAAAAAAATCCGGTAATTTATTTCGAAATTACATTATAAATATTTTAAGGGCAAAAACTTTTTTTGAAAAAAAAAAAAAAAATGCTATAAGCATGAAATTGGTTTAATATGTTTGTAAATAAAGAGTAAAAAAGAAGCGCATGGTTGAGTGTGGGTCTGAGGTATATATACTTCATGACTACCCCTTTCTTACCTGCCGAGGTACATTTCTTTCTCCAAACGTGAAGTGAACTGACCACCTACTTCTCTTTGCATCGATCTTACCCCTACCTTCTCCCCGACCTCCTTCCCCCCCCCTTACCGCCTGTTCTCGATTCGCTTTTGTTTCCATTCCATGTGTTCCCTTGCCTTTGTTTTCTGGGGTTCAGATTTTTCTTTCGTTTATACTTGTGTCACCTTTCTGTGTTCGCCAGTCTTCTTTCGTTTCTTCTCTTTCTCCTTCGTCTTCGTGGTTCTTCACTATTTTTGTCCTCAACTTGACGTCCCTATTCTTTTGGCCTCGAACGGTCTGTGGTACCCATGGGGGCAAGGTTGAGTTTCTTTAGTTTTACAGTCAGGGGTGACCCTTAAGGGAGAAAGGGGTGAAGGGACAGGTATGGGGGGGAGTGCTGCCCCTTCGAGGCCCTGGCTGCTCCCCTCCCCCTTAAGAACATAAGAATGAAGGAGACTGCAAGAGACCATAAGGCCTACACTAAGCAGTTCCATGTCCATTACCTCTTGTCATCCCCATCCATAAAGTTGTCGAACCTATTCTTAAAACAAACGATAGTTTCAGCGCTCACCTTAATGTGCTCTCCTCCAAGAGCTGGCTTAACCAATCCTGTCTCCACCTCCTGTGGCCTATTTTGACCTCCCTCCCGCTCATAATGGCGTATGCAAACCAGATCACAGCATATTTGTGGATCCCTCTCAGTGAAATCAGTCAATCAATCAGTCAATTACTCAGCCATTTCGAGTCCACTTCTAAACAAAGGCTCTCCTCACACCATTCCATGAGTCTCACGAATGCGCCACCCTTTGCCACGTTACTCCTGCAAACCTCTATGTCGTCATCCTACCTTCTGTCTGGTCGAGATATATATATATATATATATGTATGTGGATGTGTATATATGTATGTGTACTAATATGCTCCGCAACTGGGACTCGAACCCTTGGGTGAGCGACTGCTTCTTAGAAAGCAAGGACGATACCGTTACGCCACGCCTGACCATACAAAATGGAACGACCTAGAACACGATCTGGTCGTTCCACCGATGGCACTGCGTGACGTAGTCTGCATTCTGATTTTATTGAGCCTTTATTCAGGCGAGCCATCTGGCAAGTTGTGTGTCATTGTGACAATTGGTATAATACATTCCAGTGCTGGGACTCGAACCATTGCATGAACGACTGCTTCTTACAAAACAAGAACGTGTATGTGCGTGTGTGTGTGTGTGTGTATATGTGTATGTGTGTGTGTGTGTGTGTGTGTGTGTGTGTGTGTGTGTTACTCTGTTGCTACTATCACTTTCAGTTTCCTTCTCTCCTTAACGACTGGTTTTATTCTATTAACTATTCCTTCTATGACATTATATTTCTTCATTCACTTTCAACTTTCTTCACTTTCTTTTCATCATTGTAGTATTGTAAGTCACTCATCTGTAGGCCCCATGCCTCTTTCGTAGTGTATGCTTTTAGTCAAGTTCCATTACTCAGTAAACGAAGGGGAATTAAATTGAACTTAAACTTTTCTTCATTTTCTTCACGAATTCTTGTACAGCGTATTGTCTTAGGTACACCAGAGGATTTCCACCTGGGATCCTTAATAAACCCACCAAGCGAAGTCTGCTTCGACGTCATTATCTAATTCATCCAATAATTTTGACCGTTACCAATAAGTACCACCCTTTAAGGACGTGACTTTACCTCCGTGCACCAATAATTTCTCTCCTCCTCCACCCTTTTCTCCAATCAGAAAGACTGTTACACTGTCTCAAGCAACAATGCTTACG
>NC_134777.1:97726070-97729610 GCF_046742065.1 Oratosquilla oratoria
ATCAAAAAGCCAAGAACGTTCAATGATTTAATTTGGTTTTAAAAACGTTTTACGGCATTGTGGCCCATAACAATAAGTTGGCATATCGACGCTGCCAGACTTACAATGTCGTTCAATTGGTCGTATTCGCGGAACTCCCACGGATGGCCTGGCGACTTAGACCCGGTAGCCAAGGAAAGGGTAATCTTCTTAAGTTCCCTTCTATTCTCTCTGAGTGTGGTGGTGGAGGTGGGCGAGGTCGTAGTGCAGGTGGAGGGGAGGTGGTGGTGGAGTGGGAGTGGGAGTGGGAGTGGAAGGGGAGGGGGAGGTGGTGGTGTAGTGGGAGTGGGAGGGGAGGGGGAGGTGGTGGTGGAGTGGGAGTGGGAGGGGAGGGGGAGGTGGTGGTGGAGTGGGAGGGGAGGGGGAGGTGGTGGTGGAGTGGGAGTGGGAGGGGAGGGAGAGGTGGTGGTGGAGGGGGCGTGGGTGGGGAGGGAGAGGTGTTAGTGGGGTTAGGGAGTGGGAGGGGAGGGGGAGGGTGGTGGTGGTGGAGTGGGAGTGGAAAGGGGAGAGGTGGTGGTGGAGTGGGAGTGGCGGCGGGAGGGGGAGGTGGTGGTGGAGTGGAGGGAGGTGGTGGATGTGGGGAGGGGAGGGGAAGGTGGAGTTGGGAGGTGGAAGTGGAGGGGTGAGGGTGGGTGGTGTGTGGAGTGGGGAGTCGGGAGGGGGAGGTGGTGGTGGAGTGGGAGTGGGAGAAGAGGGGGGAGGAGATGGTGGTGGAGTGGGAGTGGAGAAAGAAGGAGGGGGAGGTGGTTGGTGGAAGTGGGATAGGTGGAGGGGGAGTAGTGGGAGGTGGAGGTGGAGTGGGAGTGGACGGGGAGGGGGAGGTGGTGGAGTGGGAGGGACAAAGGGAGGTGGTGGTGGAGTGGTTTTGGGCGAGGTTGATGGGGGAGTGGGGAGCGTTGATGGGGGAGTGGGAGGTGATGGTGGAGTGGGAGTGATGGTTGGAATTGGAGGGGAAGAGGATATGCTATCTATTCACTTTCTTATATAACCTCAAAGGTGTTGGAATCATGAAGCCAATGCAACGTCGATTTACCAACCACAATCTAATGTGGCTAAAAGAAAATAAAAGTAAAACGATCATGAAGTTGTTTTCTAACCTACAACACTCCCATTTAGGTGAACATCTCACGTTTCGGTTTCTGAATCCTTCGTTGAATTATTGCTTCATAACCACGAGGCTCGTAGCGCGCTCGCCGTCGTCCACCAAATGAAAACCACAATGGTCTGGCTAACACACGGAACAAAACTGTTGTTTCAAGTTGCAAGAAATGTATGGAAATGTAGTGCGTCGTTGCTGAGCGGACCTGGGCTCCATCGTCTAGAGGCGAGGAGGAAGAGGTAGGCGGTTCGAATCCGCTAAGGTTCAATACGAGACATCAGTAAAGGTATGTGAAGTCATCCTCGTGGTACTGATTAAAGGCTATCATGTCTAGCTATCTCGCAGAGTGGGATGAATGGATAAATGGTTTTATAATGGTTGAAACAGGGGTAAGAGGGATTTTATGTATATATATATATATATATATATATAGTATATATATATATATTTGAGTATATATATGTATATATATATATATATATGCTAGTTATATATTTATCATATATAATTACTATATATAAAGTGTGGTATCAATATGTATATGTCTATATATATATATATATATATATATATTATTAATTATATATATCTATGTGTATCATATATATATGGGTACTTATATATTATATATGTGTAAATATATGTGTATGTATGTGTATTTATATATATATATATATATGTGTTTATTATGTGGTATATATGTGTATTCTTGTGTTATGTGTGTATATATATGTGTATATATATGTATATATATATATATATCTTTATATATTATCATATATTATATATATTATATATATGTATATATATATATTATATATATATAATATATATATTTATAATATATCTATATATATATATATATATATATTTATATATTACCCCCTCTTGCCATGTGACCCGAGGTTCTCCTTGATGGTTTGCTTCTTGCGTTGTGTCTGTATCACACGGAGAGGTTGCTATCCAAGGGTTCGAGCGAGCTGAACAAATTCTTTCCATCCGTCGTTTTACCCGTTGAACAGACCCTTTGCTCCGTACCCGATCCCTATCATCGGCCACTTTTGTGTGGCCGAGCTGAAGCGGGCCAGACGCTCTCGACGGATTTTCTGTGGCTGTGGTTCCTTCCTTGATGCTCACAGTAGGATAGGTTTATCTGTCGCTTTTCCCCTTCCCCACCCAAAGAAGTATTGAAGCGTTGTAGATATGATTTAGCATGAGGCTTTCTTTAGTAGGATCTGTCTTTGTCGGTTTTTCTGTGTGCTCGTCTGGATGTCCGTAGGTCTCTCTTTATTTCTTTCTCTCTTTTCCTCTAATTCTCTTTCTCTATCTCCCTCCTCCTCCCTCTCTCCTTCTCTTCCCCTTCTCCTCCCTCTTCCCTCTCCTGCCTCCTCCCTTCCCTCCCTCTCTCTTTCTCTTTATTCCCTTCTTCTCTTACTCCCTCTTCTTCTCACTCTCCTCCTTCTCCCCCCTCTCTCCCTTCCCTTTCTATTCCTCTTTTTCTCTCTCTCTGATTTCCGTCCATTTCCTCTCTCTCCCTCTCTTTCCCTCTCTCCCTCAGCTACCTCAGCTACATCACTTCTTCCCTCCCTCTCTTATCCTCTATATTCCCCTATCTCTCTTTCTCTGTATTTCCTCCATCTCTTCCCTCTCTCCCTTCCTCATTCTCTCTCTTACTCTCCTTTCTCTTTCTCTCTTCCTCTCTTTCCTCACTCTTTCCATTTTTTATTTCATCCTTATTATCCCTTCACTCACGTTTGTAGTTCATGTAGTTCTACATCCCCTTCGTAAAATACCCCCACCCCCCCCCGAAGAAACACCTTTCTTTGGCCAATCGCATTTTAAACTCGTCTAAAGGGTTTCTGTTGGTTCCACTCGAGCTCCCCCTGTCTTCTCACCTTGTTCTCGGTGATTAGTTTAGTACTTCGGTTGGCAACAACAACCGGCGCTTGAAGTCCTTGGGCGGATTAGGCATGGTACTGAAAGGGAGGAGTCTGAGGTGGTAATATGAGGATATTTTAAGGGGGTACCAATACGAAAGGGGGTAGTACTTCAAATGGGTAGTTATTATTTATTTATTCATTTTCTTTTTGAGGTGGAGTATTTTGTCTATTAAGAGAATGCAACGTAAGTCTGGTCCGGAAAGACCTCAGTAATTTTCTAAATAATATCATTTGCTGGTTAGGCACATGTTTCTTTCACTCTGTTTTCTTGAATCTTTTTTTTCTTATGGTGACACGTGCGTGTATGAGGAGTTGAAGATGGCGATGAAACTTCTCTGATAACAAATCACAATTTGGGCGGATGTCCACATACTGTTACAGAGCACGTGATGTTTGGTTGCCAGCAAAAAATCAAACATTAGGAAAAAAAAATCCACTAAGTTCTTAAAAGAAGAAGAAGAA
>NC_134777.1:97730110-97735110 GCF_046742065.1 Oratosquilla oratoria
ACCCACTGTCGGAGAAAAGAAAAACAGAAATTACTAATTATCTGTATATTTCGACCACTGACTGTGTCCTTTCTTCAGCAGAAGAGGACCACAGTCCAGGCAGAAGGAAGGGATCAACAGTCAGTGGTCGAAATATACAGATAATTAAGTATATCTGTTTTCTTTTTCTCCGACAGTGGGTTAACAAGTTTCACCACATATATATATATATATATATATACACTTATTATTATATATATAAGTCATAATATATAATGTAATATATATGTATAATATATGTATATATATAGTATATTAAAATATATATATTATAACAATTATGTTATCAATATATATGTATATACTATAGTATTTAAATTAACATATATTATAATATACAATATGTATATATATAATACATACTATATATATTTTTAATTGTGTTGTGTGATCTGTGTGTGTGTGTGTGTGTGTGTGTGTGTAGTGTGGTGTGGTGTGTAGTGTGTGTATGATGTTAGTGTGTAAGAGTGTGTGTGTGTGGGTTTTTGTATGTGTGTAGGATCGAATTTGTGTGTGTGTGGGTATTGGAGCCCTACAAAATTGCCAACCATGTAAAGAACAAAAGTTATGGCAAACAAACAATATATGTACGTATAGTAAATATACATCATAGATTATCAGGGTTTAGCTTGTAACATTATCTTAAACTTTAGAAAATCGGAGTCTAAGTAATCTGGAACCCCACTTGTCTAAATAAATTTACTTTGGTGTCTCACAAAGACTAAATTTGTGAAATATGTTATTGTCTTTGAAGCTGGTTAAAGTGTAGCAATGAATTGTCCATGAACTGTAGCTTTCCCGTTTTTTTCCTCTCATTGAAGAAAATCTTACTTAACTTTTAGCTCATTAAACTTTATTAACCCAAGACACGATCTAGTATTTGTACGATCTCGATGACAGACAATTAAATGACTATAATGGGAGACCCCAAGTCTTTAGGAATTACAAGTTCTTATAATTGCACCCTTTCTCCGATGAAAAATTTTGTTGCCCTGATACCATTTTTTGTTCCTACTAATAATGTGTAATTTCTTTATCTAGCGATTAAGAATATAGGTTTGATCATCGTTGTGAATTCGCTATGGTAAAATTAGGATATAAAGAACAACAAAATCTGGATTGACGTGACTATTGCGTTCTCGTCTCGATGAGAAACTGTCTTTGAAGGTTCTGCCGGCCGGTTATTTGCATCACAGACCTGAGGAAAAATTAGAACGCAAAGCAAAAACAAAAAGGATAGACTGAGAGGTATCAATCAGAGAGCAAACAAATAAGAATTGAAGACTAATGATACCAGGAGACTTCATATGTAAATAGGTGGAATGGGTAAACTACGGAGGTTAGAACTGAGCTGCACCAGCGATCCGTTTAACTTAAGACACATTAAAACCTCAAATTCATCCATATCCAAACAAACTGAGAATAAATAACGAAGGCAAACAAACAATATTAGACTTCTTATTCTCAATAAAAGAAGATCTGGAGATTTCATGGGCGTACTTTCAAGCCTTTCGCCAACACTGGTAAATGCTTTCTACCACCAGAAGACAGAAAACTTCCTGTATTTCTAGTTCATATGATTTGACTTACTAGCCTACCTATAAGACCTACCGGTAATCTTTATAAAAAGTGCAAATTGAATATGCAAAAGTCTACATCCTAATGATAGAAAACGTTGCCAAAGGCTCGTGGAAGATTTTAAAAGTACATTTTTCATTTCTACAGATCTAACCCACGTCAAAAGCGTGTTCGATTCAAAGATGTTGAATGGATGTTAAACCTTAGAGTGTAAGCTAAAGGATAGAGGGAAGTATGTGGGAGGATATTTTATGAAGTTTCGGCAAATTGATTAAAAAGCTCCGCCAAAGGGACTCTTCCATGTGCGACTGATTACCACAAAGCAAGAATGTTACCATTGTACTAAGCTTGACAGTACAAAAGAAATGATCTGGAACTAATCTGGCCTAGTTGCAAATCGTCCCTTTTGAACGGTCAAGTTTAGTACAATGGTAATGTTTTTGCTTTGTGGTAATCAGTCGCACATGCAAGAATCCCTTTGGCGGATCTTCATCCAGGATATCTGTGAATATGGAACGAGGAGAGGGTCTGACATGAGAGTGGTGCATGTTATAGGAAGAGAAGCAAGTAGTGGATGTAAGGGAAGAAAATAACTTGGTTGAGAGTACAGAAAGAAAGATTTGTTTGTTCTTTTTTTTTTGCCGTTTTTTATTTTTCTTTCCTTAATTTTCCTGAGAGAAAAGTAGAGAGAAGATAGGACTTCGTAGGGAGAGACGAACCTGGAGAGAAATTGGATGAAAGTGGGAGATAACACAGAAGGAAAACGAGAGAAAAATGAAAGTGAGGGAGGAGGGAAAGGAAAGAGAAAAGAAAAGAATTGGAGGATAAGGAACTGGTGCTGGAGAGAGAAGGAAAAACATTAAGAAAAGGAGAGAGTGAATCAGAGAGTATGTAATCGGAGGGAGAGGGAGAGAGAGGAAGAGAAAGAGAAGGAAAAGAAAAAAGAGGAAGAAAAAAATTAATAAAGGGTGAAAATAAAGAGAAAATCGGAAGGAGAATAAGGGAGAAAAGAGCAGTGAGACGATGATAAGGGAGAAAAGAGGAGTAATAAAGAAAACGAAAGAAAGGGAGCAGAGTTAGGAAGAGAGGAAGGAAGGAAGGAAGGAAGGGAGAGAAGGAAAACCTTAACAAATTAAAATTAGATGTTTTTCAAGTATGACCAAACGACACCCAATATGGAGGGAATTGGGTAAGTGGAGGGACTCAGATTTTGAGAAGAGAAAATTTTGGATTGAAAGTGGGGGAGACGGAGAGATGGGGTAAGAAAAGAGTACCAAGGGGAAGAGAAAGAAGAGGAAAAAGAAAAGGAAAAAAGAGGAGGAAGAGTATGAAATAAAGATGAGGCAGAGAAATGAAAAGAGGAATAGATAAGGGAGGAGGGAAAAAGAGGTAGGAAGAGGTGGAAAAAGATGAGCTAAAGTCAAAAGAGAAGGAAGAGTATGAAATAAAGATGAGGCAGAGAAATGAAAAGAGGAATAAATAAGGGAAGAGGAAAAAAAAGGTAGAAAGAGGTGGAAGAAGATGGACTGAAGTCAAAAGAGGAGGAAGAGGTGAAAAAGTAGGGAGAACGAAAGAGCGAAGAAAAACTAAATAAAAAATGAATCAGGACGGAACAGAAGGAAGGCAAACAAGAGGTGAAAGAGAAACTAATAAAGGAAGAAGGAAGGCAAATGGAAGAGGGGGAGAAGAAAGTAAAGGAAGAGGAGAGACGAGGAGATAGTCGAGGAGGAGGAGGAGGAGGAGGAGGAGGGGAGGAGATGGAGAGAGGAGATAAAGCGTTTAAGTGGAGTTGGGTTGATTGAAGGGGAAAATTGTTGGAGATAAGAGATGATATGAGTAAAGAGGAGGTGAAAATGAAGAGGTGGAGGGAGAGGGGGAGGGATGGGGGGAGAGGGAGATGGGTACTGTGATAGAGGAGGAGGAGACTGTGGGGGACAAGTGTGGAGAAGAAGAAATAGGATATGCGAGGAGAAGTTAGAAATGATGAAGTGGAAGAAAATAGGATGGAGGATGGAAGAGATGAGTTGAAAGAGGAGATTTGAGGATGTTATGAAGATAAGAGAAGGTAGACTAGAAAAAACGGTCGAGAAAAGAAAGAAAATTCAGATTGACGAGGAGAAAGGACAGACATACAGACACACAGACAGAGGGACAGAGGGAGAGGGAGACAAGAACAGACAAGAACAGACAGACACAGAGGGACAGACAGCCAGAGAGAGACAGAGGGATAGACAGAGACACACAGACAGATAGATGGGCAGTGAACGACTTAAAAACGAGCTGAAAAGGAACAAGTTAAAGAGGTAGTAGTAGTAGGAGGAGGCGGAGGAAGAGGAGGAGGAGGAGGAGAGGAGTAGAAGGAGAAGAAGGAAAAGTAGGAGGCGGAGGAGGAAGAGGAGATGAAGGAAGAGAAGGGGGAAGAGGAGGAGGAGGAGTAGGGAAAGAGGATATGGAGGAGGAGGAATAGGAGGAGTTGGGGAAGAGGAGTTGGGGAGGAGGAGGAGGTTTAGGGAAGGAGGAGGAGGAATAGGGGAGGCGGAGGATGTGGTGGAGGAAGCCGGCGACGAGGAGAAGGAGGAGGAGGCACTATCAAACACGAGATGATAAATGAGAAAGTTTTTAGTCGCGAGCGGTCTTGTCATCCCAGAGGAGAGGAGGAGGAGGGGAGGAATGGAGAGGGGAGAGGAGGGTAGGGGAGAGGAGGGTAGGGGAGAGGAGGGTAGGGGAGAGGAGGGTAGGGGAGAGGAGTGGGGGGAGGGGATGGGAGAGGAGAGAAGAGGAGAGAAGTAGAGAGGACCATTGGAGGATTGAGGAAGGACTGGAAGTCATGTGGGGTGGAAGTGATTGGAAGAGGTAGAATGCAGCCAGATTTGGATTTGATGGAAAAAAAATGGAGTGGAAAAGAAGAGGAGGAGGAGGAAAAGGAGGAGGAGAGAGAGGAGGAAAGAGGAGAGGGATGAGAAAGGAGGGAGACTCGGGAGTGGGAAACAGGAGAATAATTGTGATGAAGGAGACGAGGGTGGAAAGGAGAGGAAGTGGGAACAGAAGGAGTTGGAGAAGGTAAGTGGGAGAAGGAAGGAGAGAGCGGGAAAGAGCAGAGGGCCTGCGAAGGAAGGAGAGGAAAAGAGAGATATGAGAGATGGATAGAGAGAGATAAGAGAACTTGAGGGAGGAAATGAGAGGAAATATGAAGAAAGGAGGGAGTAGGATGGAGAAAGGAAAAATTAGAGTTAGTTATATGTCAATTTATTATTATTTACTATTTACCTGTTTGTTTATCAACTATACCTATGCATTTATTTGTATTTTATTATTTACATAATAGTTTTTATTTATTCATCTATTATGACTTTTTTTTGCATCCGACCTAGATATGGACAAAA
>NC_134777.1:97745110-97752610 GCF_046742065.1 Oratosquilla oratoria
AAGGTCCTCCTCGACCCACACCCGGTGGCGACAGGGGACAGCGGCGCGTCCCTTCCCTCAGGTCTCAGTGGGAAAACGACCCCAAACCGCCCGTTGCCATCGAGCACGGCAAGAAAAAGGGGAAGAAAAATTGGGCTACAAATAGAAAATAAAGTGAAATGAGAGAAAATAAAGAAAAAGGAAATGAAAAAGGAAACAAATCAAAATAGGAAAATTAATAAGAGAAGAAATGATAAAGAATAATAGTAATGGAGGAAAATGAAAATAACGAATAAAGAAGAAATTAAGAAAAATACGAAGGAAAAATGAAAAAACAAAGAATTAAGATAAATGTACTAAATGTTTAAAACACATTAAACACATCAAAACATTAACCAAAAATCATGGAATCTAAAAATAAATGTTTGATGTTTTAAACCCATTAAACACACTCGTATTTTGGCGCACTGAGCTATCCCTTGGCGACGGGTTTTTCCCTCAGCTGAATAAAATATCTTGGCGCCAGCCAAACCAAAATTCACAAGTTGACACCCGCCGTTATAAAGTAAAAGCAAAAAAAAAAAGCAAAAACATTAAAAACATTTATAAAAATTCGATAAAGAAAAAGGAATTTGAAATTTCAAAACAAAAAAACATGTTAATGAAATTTAAGTAATGAAAGATTTAAATTTTCATGTTGATGAATTTATACGTTTATGTATAACAAAGTTCATGTTTAGTTCCAAATTAACATATATTTTTATTTTACAGTTATCTTATATTTGAATCCTTGTGTTAGTCTTGCTTGGTTTATACCACCTAACCTGGTACATATATTTATAAACGTGTACAGAAAGCTTTATTTCTTCATAGGCTTCAGATATGTAATATTTCGTAATTTGTTCCCATGATCCCTTAAAACCTTCCTATCCCTCAATTCAAGAGATCATTTCTGTCTTTAAGCGACCTAAACACTAACCATATCACCTCTTTCCCTTCCATCTTCCAATGTTGGCAGATCCAGTGCTTTTGGTCTCTCCTCCTATGCCAAGCTGGGGACCAGTTTGATTGCTGCCCTTTGTAATCTCTCTTCCTTATATCCTTTACTCTGTGTGGGGACTATACCACTGATGCATAATCTAGTGTGTGTGTTGGGGGGGGGGGGATTTACCTAGTTGTATTTACCTAGTTGTATTTACCTAATTGTATTTTACGGGAAGGGGAGCTATGCTCGTGGTGTCCCGTCTTCATATCTCATTTTAATTCATGCATTGTTTTTGCACACACCACTTTCTCATCTAACTTGTTCCAAATGTCTATTACTGTGTGAGGAAAGCTCTTCTTTTCCAGATCTCTTCTATAGCTGTCTTTCTTCATTTTCTTTCTGTGTCCTCTTGTATTTCTATCATCCCATTTTATTAGATCCTCTCTATCAATAGTTTCTATTCCTTTCATGATTCTGTAAATAGTTATCAAATCTCCTCTCTCTCTTCTTTGCTCTAATGTCTGTAGCTCAAGTTTTGCTAGTCTCTCTTCATATGATAGTTTTGAGTGTTGGTGCCAATTTTGTAATTGCTCTTTGTATTCTTTCAAGTTTTGTTATACATTTTTTTGTACTTGGTGACTACATCGTTCCTGCATATTCCAATCTTGGTCTTATCAAAGTGATTAGTATATTCTTCACCATTTCTTCATCCAAGTATGTAAATGCCACTTTGATTTTTATATTAAATTATAAGTTTCTCCAAAAATCTTGTTTATATGTTTCTCAGGTGACATATTCATAATAATGACTCCCTGGTCGTTCTCATTTTCTACTTATTTTTATTCCTTCTTCTCCCAATCTATATGATCCTACTATTCTTTTTTCGCTTTTTCCAAATTCCATTATACTACACTTCTTAGTATTGAACTCCATCTCCCACTTCTTACTCCATTCCCATACTTTATTGAGATCACTCTGTAGTGACTAACAATCTTCTTCAGTGTTCACTTTTTTTAACAGTTTTGCATCATCTGCAAAGAAGCTCATATAACTTTCAATTTCTTCATCCATATCATTAATATATATAGCAAACATTATTGGGGCCAGAACAGTTCCTTGTGGAACACCACTTATTACTTCATCCCAATTAGAGTGTTTGTCTCTTATCACTACTCTCGTTTTTCTTTCTTACAAAAAGTCTTCCATCCATTTAAGCAGTTTGCCCTGTACTCCTCCTTCAGTTTCTAATATCTTAAGTAACTTCTTATGTGGTACTTTGTCAAAAGTTTTTTTTTTTTTTTTTTGTCTAGAAATGCACAATCTGCCCATCCATCTCTTTCTTGTATTATGTCTATTAGCCTTGAATAGAAACATATTAAATTGGTGACGCATGATCGTCCTTGTTTGAATCCAAATTGTCTTGGATTTAGCACATTGTTTTTTTCTAAGTACCTTACCCATCTACTTTTGATAATTCTTTCACAAATTTTTGCTATTGTACTTGTTAGAGAGACTGGCCTATAGTTGGTAGGGTCTTCTTTATTTCCCCCTTTATATATAGGTACTATATTTGCTCTTTTCCAATCTTTTGGAAATTTTCCTTCTTTCAAGAAACTGTTTATTACGCTATGTATTTTGTCTGCCAGTTCATTCCTGCATTCTTTCAAAATCCAGTTTGCTATTTCATCTGGTCCATGCAATTTTCTGACATCAAGGTTACTCAAGTGTTTCATTATTTCATTCTTTGTTACTTCTATTTCTTTCATAGGGGGGACTTTCTCTTCCCATTCGCTCTCTCCAGGTAGTATGTTCTCCCTTGTAAACACCGATTTAAAATGCTTGTTCATAATTTCTACCATTTCTATTTCCTCTGTGTATTCAACTCCTCCTTGTCTTAATTTCTCTAATTCTTGTTTGTTTTTCAGTTTGTTGTTTACAAATCTGTAAAATAGTTTTGGTTGATCTTTACATTTTTCTATGACATCTTTTTCATATTTTCTCTTTTACTCTCTGTGCACTTGCACATATTCATTTCTATAACTAGTATATATTTTCCATTTTTCAGGTCTTTTGTCTTTTTTCCATTTTGTCCAAGCTTTGTCTCCTTTGTCTTTTAACTCCCTACAACTTTTGTTGTAACAGCACTTTACATATTCTTTTTCTTGCTTTTGTCTGGGGACATACTTTTCCACTCCTTTTTTTATAATTTTTTGTCAAATATTCCATTTCTCTTCTGTTGTCTCCTCTTTGTATATTCTTTCCCAGTTTTCTTTTTGAAAGAATTCTCTTATCAAAGTTTGTTTTTTCATACATCAATCTTCCTTTTCTATATTGTTCATTTCTTTTCATATATTTTTCCTCATTTAGTTCCAATTCAATCAATATGTGGTCACTTTTACTTATTGGTGTCTTATATTCAATCTTTTCCACTATTTCAGGTTCTGATGTGATTATTAGGTCTAGTCTCGATGGTTCTTCATTTCTATACCTAGTGTTCTCTTGAATCCATTGTGTCATTGTATGGTCAATAATCATCACAAGTAGAACATTTCCCCATGAGTCGTCTCCACCCTTTACTGTCATCTCTTCCCAGCAGACTTCTTTGCAATTAAAGTCGCCCATCATAACTATTCTTCCTCCATCTTCCATTATCTTATCTAATGTTATCCTTGTGTCTTCTAACATACTTTTATGTTCACTCTCTTCCCACGAGGCTGTTTTTGGAGGCACATAATTTATTAAATTTATTACAAACTTTCTGCTCTTCTTACCTCTGTCTTCCACTTCGATCATAATCATCTCTACTCTATTCTTTCCATATGTGACACTCCTCACGTTTATATCCTTCTTAGTCAGAAACATAACTCCACCCCCTTGTTTTGTCTCTCTGTTTCTAATCCAATAATTATATGCATCATGTCCTACACCAGGGGTGGGGAACCTTTTTGTGCATGAAGGCCACCTTACAATTCATCGTCCCACATAGAGGCTGCACTGAACAAAAAAAAAATTCAATTATTTTATCCCGTTTTAGGGGACGGTGTAAGTTTTCCAACCTCTCCCTAAAAATTCAGTTTAAAAATATTTTCTAATTTTAAGAATATACATATGTATAAAATCTTTAAATTATTTTTTACCCATTTTTTTAATTTCGAAGTGGGTGCAAAAGTTACACTTGCCCTTTTCTTTTTATTATACCCTTTTTATGAATTTAAATTCAAAGCAATTTAGAAATACAAAAAATGCTTATAGATATTTAATGAGACAAAAAAATACTAAGCAAAAAAAATTGCATAAAATGTAATTATGAAATGAAGATTCAAAATCTTTCGTCTATGTGTGTGGTGTATATTATAAGTTTCAGGTGTATAATGATTTCTGACTTAAAAAATATTCAAATTCTTTAAAAAAAAAATAATATGTATATCAAAGGCCGCAGAAGGCCGCACTTGATGGCCCGGAAGGCCGCAGGTTCCCCACCTCTGGATTAACCCATTAAACTCCGATGACAAGATGTCTTGTCATTTGGTCAAATAAAAAAAAAATCATAAAACACCAAAATGTTTGATCAAACGTCAGAAAAATATGACGTTAGTAGTCCTCGCTTCGCTCGCGACCGAAGCGAGGAGGACTGACGTCATATTTTTCTGGTGTTTGATCAAACATTTTGGTGTTTTATGATTTTTTGTTTTATTTGACCAAATGACAAGACATCTTGTCATCGGAGTTTAATGGGTTAAGGGATAGATGGCGTGTTAAGGGAGACTGAGTCAGAGTAATTGACAGAAAATGCTGATATGGAGGCAGAAGCAGAATAGGAGGTAAACTAGAGGTAATAAGTGAGAGGCAAAGGATTTGCGATGGGAGTCAGAATAAGAGGGAATGAGAGTCAAAGGTGCAATGTTCGGAAGAGGTCAATAGGATGGGATAAAAGTGAGAGCGAGACAGAGAGCGAGGCGGAAAGAGGCAGAGAGCGAGACGAAGTGAGGCAGAGAGAGAGACGGAGAGAGGCAGAGAGCGAGACGAAGAGAGGCAGCGAGCGTGACGGAGAGAGGGGAAGAGCAAGACAAAGAGAGGGAGAGCGAGAGTAGCAGAGAGGCAGAGAACGAGACGAAGAGAGGCAGAGAGAGAGAGAGAGACGATGAGAGGTAGAGAGCGGGATGAAGAGAGGCAGAGACGACGAGAGGGGAAGAGCAGGAGTAGCAGAAAGGCAGAGAGAGAGAAACGAAGAGAGGCAGAGAGCGAGAGTAACAGAGAGACAGAGAGCGAGATGGAGGGAGGGGAAGAGCGAGACAGAGAGAGGGGAAGAGCGAGACAGAGAGAGGAAAAGAGCGAGAATAGCAGAGAGGCAGAGAGAGAGAGAGACGATGAGAGGCAGAGAGCGGGATGAAGAGAGGCAGAGAGCGAGTAAGACGAGGAGAGGGTAAGAGCAAAAGTAGCAGAAAGGCAGAGAGAGAGACGGAGAGAGTCAGAGAGTGAGTGTAGCAGAGAGGCAGAGAGAGAGAAACGAAGAAAGGAAGAAAACGAGAGGGAGAGAGAGACACAGAGTAACACTAGAAGAGAGGCACCGGATGCTTTAGAGGCAGACAGCAAAGAGACACGCGTCCGCAAGCGTGACAAAATGTAATACATCGAACGAACCCTAACAATAAGAGCTATGTCGGAAGAGATCGCTCGGAACATAAATCATCGTTCACATCAATGCTGAAACAAACTATAGATAACGAATCAATTTGGAATACGAGGCGAAGCTCGGATAGTTTTGATCGACTATGAAAACATATATGATTGATCAAGATGAATTATCAAAGAGAACATAAGTTCTTGGGAATGAAGTGGAAAGAAAGGGGAGCGGCTGTAAGGAAATGAGAAACAGAAGGAGATTAGAAGGGAGAGGAAGGAGAGAGGGGAAGAAGAGAAAGGAGCAGAGATGGGACCGTAATGATAGCTTATCATAGAAAAGATAGAGAAAGCTTTGTGACATAAGAAGACGAAGGAGATGAGGAAGGAGAGAAAGCGGAGATGTAAAATGGGAGAGAGCGACGAAAGGAAGAAGAAAGACATAAGAAATTTTGGGAAGAAAGAAGATAGAGATTAGGGAAAACAAGTTGCCAAAAGCTTTTTTCTTTTCATTATTAACCAAAGCAAAATCTATGAAGAAAATCATGGCAGGGTTGGAGGAAGGGTTAAGTAGGAGTTCAAAGATGTAC
Organism: Oratosquilla oratoria; assembly: GCF_046742065.1. Classification (NCBI taxonomy): domain Eukaryota; kingdom Metazoa; phylum Arthropoda; class Malacostraca; order Stomatopoda; family Squillidae; genus Oratosquilla; species Oratosquilla oratoria. The sequence continues at coordinate 97,751,285 of NC_134777.1, forward strand.
CGATAGAGAGTTGATAGGAAGGGAGAAGGTGAATGGACTAAGGAGAAATTCCTGAATAATAATGAAGAGGAGGCGGAACAGAGTAGATGAGGAATGGGAATTGAGGAATGGAGTGTTGAGGGAGGAGTTGTCAAGGTCAGTGCAAAGGTGAATTGAGAAGTAAAAGGGAATGTGAGGATACAAGAAGGGAGCTGGTACAAGTGTGCGTAAGTTTGTATGCATTCACCTTGGTCTTTGGATCACGTGCTGTCGTGATCGACAGCTATTTCACTCCCGGAAGAGAGCTCAGAGCTCGTATGACCGATCTATGGGTAATGCTGTGACCTTACACGCACACACACACCCAGCTCCCCGCCCACGAGAGTTGGAGTAACGATTCGAAGCGCAGCGATACTGAAATTATTTCAGCCCTGGGCAGGATTCGAACCCGGATCGCCATAGTGACAGTCGGAGACTCTACCAACCGCGCGCGCGCGTGTGTGTGTGTGTGTGTGTGTGTGTGTGTGTGTGTGTGTGTGTGTGTGTGTGTGTGTGTGTGTGTGTGTGTGTGTGTGTGTGTGTGTGTGTGCGTATGCGTGCGTGCGTTTGTGCGTCACTGTGTGTCTCTGTGTGCATGTGTGTACACATGTGCATTCACTCAGTTTCGTTGTCTGTGGGTTCCTTGCTCATAATTTTAAGTATCTTCTCCTACGTAAAGGCACATCATTGGAAACATTTGTACACTGACGACACATATCAGTACCACTCAAAAAGTTTTCACATTTTAGACGCATAACAGAATTAGTGAAGTCCGTAACGTGTATACGTTTGATCTTAGACATTATTATTGATGTTTGAAGCACGACGTCAATATGAACGTATAGAAGCGTTTGCACATATCTGAAACAAGTGCTCACCGATATTCCAAATCTGTATGATTTATTCAGACCTGACGCCAACACTGTTCTCAGAAACGTGGTGTCATTATTGATGAAGATTTTTTTTTTCTTTTTTTTTTTCTATTTTTCCCCTGGGTTGAAATAAAATAAAATACCAAAGAGTCCCAACCAGCCCGATCGTGGGGATTTTGCAAACCCGATCAGTTAACTAATATCTTACATCTGGCAGTATGTATGGCGAGTTGCTTTATCTATCAACATTATTATACAACGTTTTCAAACTGAAACGTTTTTGACGACGGAGTGTGATATAAATTTAAACATTTCCTGGGATCGGTGGCTTGCTTGTTAAGCTTCATGGAGATTTATGTAACTAGTTTTGTTTTTTAAACAAGCTTATCGGCATTATATGTAATTCTAAAACAATGGTAATGTGTAATAAACATGA
>NC_134777.1:97757610-97760110 GCF_046742065.1 Oratosquilla oratoria
TGTCAAGAGAACCAAGACGAGTTCCCGTATGACGTCATTATGAAATGTAAACAAGATGTGCGCGCATCCATGTAATTAGAAGCGCAATTTGGAGCAATGATCTGTATATTAGAAACCTTATAAATTCCTTTATTTCACTTATGACTCTAAAAAAATTGAAAAGGGATAAACGATTGATTCAGAGTACTTGTAAATGCATGCTGTGAACAACGATACAGGCACCGCGAAACAACTAGCAGACATAATGTCCACGAGGTTTAAACCTTACGAGTTGCTTGAATTTACTCACGCTAAAAATTGGTTGAAAATGCCAAAGGATGGAACCAGATTACCTGAAAATGCTTGAGGCGGATGAGAGAGGAATACTACGAAATTGCGACTTCGAGCGGGAGTACAGCTGCCGGGCCTTTTCTCGTTGAGCGATGTTTGGCAGAGTGATATTACGCTCTTGATGATGATATGGTTTAACGTCACACACTCCCACCCCCCTGTCGGGAGGCTAGGACAGTGCCCCTCATAGAGGGCTTTGTAGCGTGGAATTTAATGAACCATGCCCTTGGTTCAACTTCGCTGGTGGCAGGATTCGAACCGCCCTCACCTCGACTTTCGCCGCAAGTAACGACGCTCTAGCCCGCTCAGCCAGCGAGCTTATCAAAGTAAAATGAGGTCGTAAATAATGGAATGGTTGAATAAATACTGGTACTTATGAAACTTCTGTTTGACAAGACCTTTCATTATCCAGTTATCCAGTTCATATAGACCACTGATAACAGCCTCACTTGTGTTTTATGATATGAAACTCCATTTATTAATAGAATACGGTCAACAGCTGCAATTTAATAGTGTACAAAAGGTAATCCATCTTGTCCCTGTCAATCACAATTCATACAAACTCGTACTGCGGCCATCTTGTTTAAGTGAAAGTTACATATATCTGGGCAATTAGATTCAATGCCATACGATGGATCCATATTAAGAAGATATTGAACTTGTAAAAAATGCTGTATGCCAACTTTTCCTCAAAAATACCTACAAGTTTACAGAATTTTGAATTTGCAGCCCTGACTAAAGCTGTCTTGGGAAAATGTAACAGAGTATCTGACTGATATACCAAAAAATTTCACGAAAGAAACAACAAAAGCATACAAATCGCTTACAACTATTTTATGTGTGGTCGTGTCAAAGACAGTTTTTACCACGAACTATCTGCCGACCGCGAGATTTGTCTCGTCAAATCAGAGGTAGGTATCCTTTTTTTTTTTTTACGGAATAATTACATAACTTAGAATATTTTCCCTAATTTGAAAATTTTTAGGTTCCAGGTTTTTATTGGGTTAATACGAAGATCGCAAGGTTAAATTTTGTATTTCGTTATTGCATAATCTTTAAAAATCATTTGCAGAAGAATGTGCTACAAAATTACTTCTTTATCATGTTTACATACACCTGATCCATTTTGGGGACTAAGTTTTAAGTAAATTAATTTTGTTACAATTTTTCTGCAAATGTATTAAAGTTCATGCAACAAATACAAAAATGAACTTTGCGATCTATGTATCAACCCGATAAAAACAGGAACCTACACCTTTTCAAATTAGAGAAAGTAATCTAAGTGATGATTATTCTGTCAACCAAAGGTTTTTTGGATACCTAACTCTGATGTGATGAGTCAAAACTCGCTGTCAGGAGATATTTTGCGATAGAACATCCTTGGACATGACCACACATGAAATAGTTATAAATATCTAAGCTATTTGTATGCTTTCATTGTTTCTATCGTGAACTTTCCAGGTATATCACTCACCTCGTCTGTCACATTTCCCCAAGATAGTTTTGGTAAGAGCGTAATATCAGTCTGCCAAATATCGCTCAGTATAAGTCTCTCTGTCTTCTGCTTCAATCTTCAGGTAATCTGACTCTATCTAGCCTTTCTCAACCAATTTTTAGCGTAAGTGAAACGAAGTAACTTATAAGTTTTAAGCCTCGTGGACACTGTGTCTGCCAGCAGTTTAGCAATGCCTGCACTGTTCTTCACGATATGCGTTTACAAGTACTCTGAATCCATTATTTGGTAATTTTCAATCAATTTCTATCGTCAGTAAGTAAAATAAATGAATTTATAAAGTTTACAACATACAGATTATTCCTCCACCTTGCATTTTTTACCACATGAATGTGCGTGCACCTTGTTTACATTTCGTAATGATGTCACAAGGGAACACGTCTAAAAAAAAAAAAACTAAACCTGTAATGCCATGAACACAACAAAAATAACGCTACTCTGAAGAATATCCTATATAAGAAGGTTTAACAAAAACCAAATAACTTCTGCAGACATAACTGGCGTAATTTTAAAGATATTTTCAATAATATTTATATAGACTTCATCACCTACAACCCATTTAAGATATTCCTTGCCACTATTGGGGCCCTCTATAAGAGAAACGCACCTATCAACATATGTGTCAAAACGAGGACACCGAGAAACGTGCATCTGGTC
>NC_134777.1:97765110-97772610 GCF_046742065.1 Oratosquilla oratoria
ATTTCATTTCATTTTTCTTTCCTATACTATATTTTACCTTAATTTACTCTAATTTTGTTATTTCATTTCATTTTATTTTATTTTATTTTCTATCTATATACTGAGAGCTTTTTCCCCCTTATAAGGGAGGTAGCTATGTCAGAGGCGCGTACCTATCCCCACCCACTTCACTCCCTTCCATCACCCCCCTCTAACCCTCCATCTCAGCTCCTCGTGGATGTCGGGTCATCCCTGCATCCGCCAACTGCTCTGTGGAATACTTTATGTTACTTTATTTTATTTTTCATGGACCGAGAGGTCTCCTTTCGGCATTATGAACCGTTGAAGTACATAATCACTGGCGAACAGTTATGAAAAACGAATGAGTTGGTCCCGCCCTCAGCACGGAGGCTAACTAGCTGTATGTCCAGATTCGAGAAGAGGGTCTGTTGGCCTGGCGGAGAGAAGGGGCCCCGTAATGCATACTGAGTCAGAAACTGCGTTCACGCGTGTGTTTTATAACCGTGGTTTGATATATGCATCTGTGGGGACCAGAGAGGCATGGGCAGAGGAGGAGAACGAAGAAGAGGCTCAGGAGAAGAAGGAAGAAAAAGAAAGAGAGGAGTAGGAATAGGAGTAAGATAGGTAGGGTAAAAAGAGCGATTAGGAGTAGGAAGAAGATAAGTAGAAGTAGGAGTAGGATAAGTAGGATGAGAAGTAGGATTAGGAGTAGGAAGCGTGGTAAAAGTAGGAGTAGGGGTAGGAAGAATGGTAGAATTAAGTGTAGGAGTAGGATGAGAAGTATGAGTAAGAAGAGTGGTAATAAGTAGTAGTAGTGACAGGAATAGTGAGGGTAGTATTGGCAAGAGTAGGAATAAGAGTAGTAAGACGAGGAGAAGAGAATAGTGGTGATGGTGGTCAGTTGTGGTGGTAGTAGGTGTTACGTTGTGGTGGTGATGGTTGTGGTGGTTATGGCAATAATAATAGTGATGATAAAGGTAATAGGATGTGTATGGACCTATAATGGAAATGTTTCAGGACGTTGTCTCATCCCTGTCTGCAAGTTAATGTGATTCAGGTTGTAGTTCGATCTATGTTTTATGCATTGGGACGAGAGAGTGGCATATTACTGGATGTGGCATGCATACATTAGTGTGTGTGTGTGTGTGTGTGTGTGTGTGTGTGTGTGTGTGTGTGTGTGTGTGTGTGTGTGTGTGTGTGTGTGTGATTCACCTTGGTCTTTGGATCACGTGCTGTCGTGATCGACAACTATTTCCCTCCCGGAAGAGAGCTCAGAGCTCGTATGACCGATCCATGACCGTACACACACACACACACCCAACTCCCCGCCCACCAGAGTTGGAGTAACGACTCGAAACGCAGTGATACTGAAATAATTTTCAGCCCTGGGCGGGATTCGAACCAGGTACCGCCGGTACCGCCATACTGATAGTGTGAAAGTGTGTGTGTGTGTGTGTGTGTGTGTGTGTGTGTGTGTGTGTGTGTGTGTGTGTGTGTGTGTGTGTGTGTGTGTGTGTGTGTGTGTGTGTGTGTGTGTGTGTGTGTGTGTGTGTGTGTGTGTGTGTGTGTGTGTGTGTGTGTGTGTGTATGTGTGTGTGTGTGTGCATGTACGTGTGTGTGTGTGTACGTGCGTCTTCGTGTGCGTGTACGTGTGCGTTCATGTGTATGCATGCGTTCATCAATACATTCATTTGTATGACTGCCTGCCAGCCTGTGGGCGGGATTCGAACCAGGTACCGCCGGTACCGCCATACTGATAGTGTGAAAGTGTGTGTGTGTGTGTGTGTGTGTGTGTGTGTGTGTGTGTGTGTGTGTGTGTGTGTGTGTGTGTGTGTGTGTGTGTGTGTGTGTGTGTGTGTGTGTGTGTGTGTGTGTGTGTGTGTGTGTGTGTGTGTGTGTGTGTGTGTGTGTGTGTGTGTATGTGTGTGTGTGTGTGTGTGTACGTGCGTCTCCGTGTGCATGTACGTGTGTGTGTGTGTACGTGCGTCTTCGTGTGCGTGCACGTGTGCGTTCATGTGTATGCATGCGTTCATCAATACATTCATTTGTATGACTGCCTGCCAGCCTGTGTGCTTACAAGTGCATTTTTTATACATTCATTAAAAACACCCAAAATATAGTTTTGCAAAACACAGCATGGGTTAACAGGCTAACATTAGCGTCTTATTTGCATACGTTTGCGAGGACGTTCATATACCCATCCTGACACCCATCTGTCATGAATATTAGTCCGAACACAATGACCAAACGCATATCAATTTGTAGGAAAACCTGTTTATGCAGCCACATGAGCGAATGACCAGCATAAGCTTACATAATGTTCCCGGGTATATTAAGCACGTGCATCAAAGTCTGAGTGTCATGACGCCTTCTTCCTCTTCCTCTTCCTCTTCCTCTTCCTCTTCCTCCCTGGCTCTTCCTGCCACTGCCGTCTAGCACCAGGGCCCCACGGTGATAACTTCCCAGCTCAGCAGCCAATAGCTCTTCCGCATTTCCTCTGAGAGAACTATTCTCCAACCACACTCCCTTCCAACCACTCCCTCCGTGCTCCTTCCCACTCTACTCCCCTCAGCCCCACCCATCTCACTTCCCCCTAATCCCCACTCTCCTCTTGCTTTCTTCACCTCATTTTCTATTCACTGTCATCTTACTCCTAGATCCCTCATCCTTCCCCACCCACTCCCCACTTACCCTTCCCAAGTGCCTTAGTTCCCTCTTGAGAAACGGCTAATCCTTAACCTTCTCGCATCCCCCACCACCCCCTCCTCTTCCCCCAATCCCCATCTCCCTTCCCCAACACACATTTCATCAAGGAATACTTTATCATGTATTTCCACCCCATTTCTCTCCCCGGCTCTATCCTGAATATATTCACTGCAAGCTTCCTACCTAACCAAATTCACAAAGACTCACTCTCACTCCTCCTCCATCCTCCCTCCTCCCTCCTCCCTCCTCCCTCCTCTCTCCTCCCACCTCTCTCCTCCCTCTTCTCTCCTCTCTCCTCCGCCTCTTCCTTCTCCTATTCTTCCGCTTCCATTTCTTCATTCCACTACCTCCTCCTCATCTTCATATTCTTCCCTCTCTCCCTCCCTTATCCTTCTCCTCCTCGTCTTGGTTCTCCCTCTCCTTCATTTTCTCCCCAACACTAAGCTCCCTATCCTCTCCACCAACCTCCTAGCTTCCTCACTCCCACACTCTTCTCCCTCATTCCTGTTCTCTCCACCCGCCGTGCGGAGACCATAACAGCAATTCATAGGTGTGTGGGTGTGCGAGCTCACCTTCACGCTTTGCTAAACTTTCCCCCTCCCTCCCCCTCCCTTCCCCTCTCCTCACTCCTTCCTCCCACCCGCTCCCCTCACCCACCTCTGTGGTCCCACAGGCATCGTATACAGAAAACAAAACTCTCATACATATTTCGGCTCACGTAGATGGAATGAAATAAATTTTTACCAATTCTGAATACAATCGGCTTACATTGGACTTGAAGGTTGTGTGTTCATCGTCAACATTCTAAAGAAAGATACCGGTTGTCTCTTCTTCTAGAGCCTCTAGCAAAAGGCATTTCATATATGTACGTAAATATTACCAGAGAAGAATCTTGTCAATGAAATTCATTAAAGCCTTTTTTCAAACTAATACAAAATTGTTTTTATGTATTAAGATTTTACGTAGTCTTGTTCAAACCCCACCCATGTACAAGACCATTTGTATCTATATTTATTTGGATCCGATATTATGGACTGAGGTGTGCGTGTGTACATGCACACGTGTCTACATGAACTCTTCTGTGTGTTCATGTGTATGCGAGTGAATGAGGTTCTGACCGTGTGCTTCCATATGTGTGTGTGTATGTGTGTGCGCGTGTGCACGTGTATGTCAATACATATGTGTATGTGTAAGTGTTCAAATCTTTTATTTTAATGTACATTTTAACTTAGCCACACTTTTAAAAATTGGGGATATATGTATTATATATATATACATATATATATATATAATATATGTACAAAATATACATATATATATACATTATATATATATATACAAATTATATATGTATATATATATATGTTTATATATATATATATATGATATATATATGTATGTATACATATATTATACATATATACATTATATATATTATATATGTATGTATATATATATAATATATATATATATTATATATATATACATACAATATAAAATGTTGGGAATAACCCTGACAGACCGAAAGAGAGCAACTTGGGTAAGATAGCAGACTAGAATGAAAGATATTGTGGAGGCGGTAAAAGAGAGGAAGTGGAATTGGGCAGGTAAATTAGTGAGAACAACTGATGAGCGATGGAGTAAGTGTGTTACTGAGTGGACTCCGCGAGATAGAAAGTGTGGGAAAGGGAGACCAGACAAAATGTGGAGAGACGAGATAGAGAAGTTTATAGGAGTAACGTGGCAAAGGTTGACGCGATCGTGTGAAGCATGGTATGCTATGAAGGAGGCTTTTGTTCAGCAGTGGACTCAGGATGGCTGATTTCATTTATATATACCATATGTATATATATATATATATATATATATATATACATGTATATATATATGTATATATATATATATATATATATATATATATATATATATATTCTGGTTGAAATCAACTGCACTAGTTGCTTTAACAATCTTCAAGACTGTATTCTTTAATCTGGAGAATACTTTCCTAGATGTGGACATCTCTAAACATGAACAGGGCTTCAAGACTAAGGTTTACACTAAAGCCACCAACGTGGGCCGCTGCCTCAATGCCAGGGGAGAATGTCCTGTTTCATACAAGATATCCGTGATATCTTCCTATGTGAAGAGGGCCCTTACCCACTGTAGTAGCTGGACTGAGATCCACAGAGAACTCGACCGTATCCGCCAGCTCCTCACCAACAACGGCTATGCAGACCATCTCATCGAGAAAGTCATACAGAAAAAACTGGACCAGTTTGCAGACTCGACCCAGTTGCCCACCCTTCCCAAGGAGAAAATCACCGTTTACCACCATAATTCTTTTCATGATCGGTAACGCGAGGAGTGTGATGCCCTTAGGAATATCATCAAGAGAGGAGTCACCCCAACTAACAGAAATGCCATCATAGACTTGAGAATATTCTGCAAACCTAACCTCATTAGTTCCCTGATAATGAGGAATAGCACGGCGCCCAGGGCCCCGAGTGAGGCTACCACCAATGTTGTATACAAATTTTCATGTCAGGAGGGCCGCTGCGACGGCTCCAGCACATACATTGGCAGGACCTCCTCTACACTGCGACGTCGCCTACAATCCCATAGAAACCAGGGATCAATTTTCCATCATTTCACTGAAACATACAACATGAAGCCTCCTCTACAGAAGCTGCTAGACCAAACGGAAATTCTTCACAAGGAGTCTGCCTTCAGAAAGCTGCAGATTGCAGAAGCAGTATCCATTACTTGCCAGCACCCTACCATCAACATACAGCAAGCTGCCGATTTTATTCTCCCTTCCGCGCGCCCTGTAAAGAATAACCCCCTCCAGGAACAACAAGCCCTTAGACAGCAGCAGCCCCGCGAACAAATGAAACATGTCCAGCTAGTTAGTCAGCGCCTAGGACCAGTAACCAGAGCAGCAGCAAATCAGGCCAGAGCTTCTGACAAAATCCCACCCCCATGGCTCCCGGACAAAATCCCACCCTCTTGGCTCCCAGACAAAATCCCACCCTCTTGACTCCCAGACAAAATCCCACCCTCTTGAATCCCAGACAAAATCCCACCCTCTTGGCTCCTAGACAAAATCCCACCCCCTTGGCTCCTAGACAAAACCCCACCCCCTTGGCTTCCAGACAAAATCCCACCCCCTTGGCTCCCAGACAAAATCCCACCCCCTTGGCTCCCGGACAAAATCCCATACTGCACCTCTCAGCCAATGAGAGGCCAGTATTCCGTCTGAGCTAGGCAGGCTGAGCCTTATAAGCCAGCCCATCCAACCAGCGGTCATTATTCGTTGGAAGACCTTCAATATAGCAGAGCATCCTACAAAGCAGTCCTCACCCTGAAGACGCCTCACGACGAGGCGAAAAACTATAGTTTCGGTGGAGTCAATAGTTGTTCAATACTATTACTATCCAAAAATATACCAGTTGGCATACACTGTGTATATTCTTTTGAGAGTCATGAATGACTACTTCCAGTCCCTCTCAGTTGCTAATAGGAAAGTATTCTCCAGATTAAAGAATACAGTCTTGAAGATTGTTAAAGCAACTAGTGCAGTTGATTTCAACCAGAATTGCCTTAGAGAAAACCTGTGCCCCAGAAATATATATATATATATATATATATATATATATATATATATATATATATATATATATATTTATATATACTGTATATATATGTGTGTGTGTGTGTGTGTGTGTGTGTACACACATATGTACACACACACACACACACACATATATATGTATATATATATATATATATATATATATAGTTGGATAGATTGTGTGTGTGTGTGTGTGTGTGTGTGTGTGTGTGTGTGTGTGTGTGTGTGTGTGTGTGTATACACATATGCATACACACACACACACACATATATATATACATATAATACATATATATATATATATACTATATATATACATATATATTTGGATGATGGAGAACATAAACACAGGAGAAGGCTCGGAACCCTAAACACTCTAACGTTTCGTTCGCGTAGAACTTCTTCAGAGAGTGTATGTAGAACTGCAGTTGAAGTTTATGTACTAAATCTAATTATCTTTTCGGACACTTGGGAAAGGTCGTTTTTCTGGCGTGTTTTAGAATTAAAATACTAGTTTCTTTAGCTAAATTGATAAACCCTCCTCGATGATTCGATGAATTATTAGCTGAAATATATGCTGATTCAACCATTCTTCCAGTGAATTTATCAAAACCTTTATGTAGCACTTCAGCTTCTCTCCAGTTTGGTAAATGATCGAATTTTTCCGCATGAACTACTAAAGAATTAGATGTCCTATGTGCTTTTATGTCATTTTTATGTTCATAAATTCTTTTTTCTAATCCTCTTGACGATTCGCCAAAATAAGCCATTGAGCAACTAATATATATATATATATATATATATATATATAATATAGATAGGTAGATGGATAGATTTGTTTGTGTGTGTGTGTGTGTGTGTGTGTGTGTGTGTGTGTGTGTGTGTGTGTGTGTGTGTGAGTGTGTGTGTATGTGAGTGTGTGTGTATACACATATATACATACACACACAGACACACACACACACACACATATATATATATATATATATATATATAATATGTATATAGATAGGTAGATGGATAGATCGAGAGATATTGTTGTGTATATATAGATATATATATAGCTATGTATGCATATGTAATATATATATATATATATATATATATATATATATACATATATATATATATATATATATATATATATATATATATATATATAG
>NC_134777.1:97780110-97785110 GCF_046742065.1 Oratosquilla oratoria
AACATTTATTTTTTACTGAAATGTTAGAGGAAGAGAAAAATTAAAAGTAAGTATTGAGATGATGGGGGCAACTCTAAACTTTTTGGGAATACCAAAAACTAATTGTAAGGTACAGTTGATCAAAATAGCAGCAGCAGTTGTGGATATGCTTTGAAGATTGGAAATATTAAAAGACAGCCGTTAAGGGCATGTGTTTTGAAACTACTGCTAGGGAACAGTATGGTCGTAAGAAAGGTGCATGTGTGGGCATAGAAACAAAAAACTAAACAGAAGTCTTCTTGTTTTGCATTGCATGTATCATATTAACGAATATGATAGTGTCCTGATATATTTCAGAAGTAGGGTTTTGTGCTTCATCTGGATCCAGAAATTCCATTTAAATTACAAACGTTTCCGATAATTCATGGAAGAGTATCAATTACCTTCATCATTTGATAGCACATAGTGCAAGTCATTCCCTCGAAAAAACAGCTTGTGTATCTCATTTTTTGCCCAGGGTAACAGTTGAAAAGTTGTTCATCATCCATCGCGCAGATTACAAAGAACTTTTACAACTATCAGTGGCATAATTTTAAGGAGGGTGACACAACAGGCATCAGCTCCAATGCAGCCTGGAGCAAGTGCAATCGAGCACGTTTGGATGGCCAAAGGTGATCTATTCCTATTATAAATTGTGCACTTCTCTTCAAGCTACAATTTAAAATGACAAAGAAGTGAGTCAAGTCATCAATGGTGCGACGCGATTTGTCTGAATTTGCCCGTGCAGTACTACGTTCCTAACTGGTTTACTTACTTCAACTGCATCTACTGCACACCCTCGCAAGGATTTTGAGTAACTTGCAAAGCTCTTATAGATATGTGTAATAAGTTAAATGAACTTGACTTATGTGACCGCGAGCAGAGACACTTGGTCCGTCACCTATGGTATCTAAGTGAAGAATTGGTGCCGCCTTGCATTTCATGGATGAAGGATTTCTCTAGAGCCTTGAAGAGAAATGATGGCCGTCGTGCATTGCAGAAGCCTTGGACTCACAGGCAATCCAGAAAAAACGGTACAACACTGGGAGAGATAAATAGTGAGCATCTCGGACAAAACTTTAGCTGACTTTCGTGACATGAATTCAGTAGAACTTTTCTTTACAAAGTTGTCCTTAGATTCCTCTTTCTTAAGAAGGTAGACCCCGTCGATGATTGAATGAACCAAAGTGGATTCTCAAGCTGGCAAAAGTAATATACTAATACTATGAAATGTCACCAACAATGACAATTGCAGATAGATGTGCTATAGCTTGATTGAGGAGCTACAATAATCATCCTTTACCAAAAATGAAGATCAGTCTTCATTACCTTCTACAGGCTTGTTGAAGATCACAGAAGATAAATTTCCAAATACAAACCAAAACATGCATTGAAGAAAAGCCATGAATGAATAAATAACTAATAAAAAAAAATCAGTTCAATGCAAAAACAAAGTGTGGGAAAGTAGGCCTCCTGGGATAACACGTAAAAAAAAAGCTTCTTTTTTTATCCATATTTACCTCAAGGGTGGTGTGGAAACAACCTTATCCTGAGTGAAGAAAGAAGGATGAAAGATATGTAGAAAGGGTATAAGAAAGGAAGGAAGGATAGAGATTGGATGTTGATAGGAGGGGGGTTGAATAGACGGTGAAAAGATAGGAAAGTATGGAAAAGGAAAGGAGAATGAAGAATCATGGAAGAACAGAAGGTATAGAGAAAGAGACGAAGAGAAGAAGAAATAGGTATGAAAGAATAGGAAAGAAGAAGAGAGGAGAGAAGGAGAAGAAGGAAAGGAAAGTAGGAGAAGAAGAAAGAAGAGGGAAAGAATAAGAAGGGAATGTAAATGTGTAAATGAATGGAAGAAGGAAGGAAGAGGAAAGAAGAAGAAAGAGAAAGAAAGAAATGTACAGTAATGATAGAAACAGATGAGAGAGAGGAAGATATGAGGGAGAAGATAGAGGATAAGATTGCTATATGGAAGAGATGGTAAAAAGAAGTCGAGATAGATGATAAGAAGGATATATGGAATGTATGGATAGTACGAAAGGGATACTAGAAGAAAGAATGGAAGATGCGTGGAGGAATAGATGGGGAAGAATGATGGGTTGTAGTAAGCGATAGAGAAAGTATGTAGGAATGAATAGAACTGAAAGAAAAGAGAGATTAGTAGATATGGAAGAAGAGAGATAAGATGGAAGAAGAAGATGAGGGAAGGGAATGGCAAGAGGTAAGGATAGAGGTGAAGATAGAGGGGAGGAAGAGGATAGGAAGGAAGGTTGAAGGATTACCTGAGAATAATAGTTGAGAAAAAGGAAGATGAATGATAGATGTGAAGAAGATGAAGAATTGATTGACTTATGAAATGGATTAGATGTAATGTAGATGATGAGAAGATAGGAGAAAAAGAGGTTGGATAAGAAGAAGTAGGAAAGTGATGGTATGAAGGAGAAAGACGATGTATATAACGAAGAGGACGAGTAGGTTAGTTTGTTAGTATAGTATTGAAGTGTGGTTGGATGGATGATAGTAATGAGAGATAAACCCGTTATGTTGTTGACGTTGGGTAGTGATGTATAGTTATGGAATGGTAGTTGGAGTGGGTGAGTTGCTTGTATTAGAGGTTGGTTGGGGTTTGGTGGGATAAGGTGTAGGAATGGGAAATGTGTGATAGAGTTGTTTGTTAGGAGTGATGGGGTGTATGGACCCTGGTTGGATGGTATGTTGGTGTGGATGATTGTGTTGGGATTTGTGGGTTGTTTAGTAGTGTTGTTGTTTTGTTTATGTCGTGTTTGTTTGATTTGTTGTTTTGTTGTGGTATTATGTTGTGTGGTGTTGTAGTGTTAGTGATTAGGCGTTTTGTTGTTTGTTGTTGTTTGGATTTGGGGTAGTATACGAAGGTAGTTTGGTTAGGTTTGTTGTGTTGAGTTTGTTTGTTGGTTAGAGTTGTTGATTTTAGTTGTTAGAATTAAACAAGTTTGGTGTGTTGTTTGGTTGGTTGTTGTTTGCATTTGGGTTAGTTTAATGTTAGCGTAGATAGTCGGCTAGTAGTTTAGTGTTGTTTGTAGTTTTGGTGGTTGTTGGGTTGTTGTTTGGTTGGTTGTTGGTTGTTTGTTGTTGAGGGGAGTTTTGTTGTTGATATGTTGAGAATGATTGATGGATTGCTGGGGTAGGGGGAGGGGTGAGGTAGGCGTGAGTGTTGGGGGTATGGGTCATGAAGGGTGTGGGTTAGTTTGATTGAGAGAAGAGAAAAGGATTGTGTTTGGATAATGGAGTTTGTTGTGAAGGAAAGAATAGATTTGATTGATGGTTATGTAGTATAGGAAGGTAGGAGGATGTAAGATTGAAAAGAATACCCCACAAGGGATAGGTAAAAAAGCAGTTTGCAAACAAGTAAGGTTTGGTAGAAAGGGGGATTCTTTTTCAGTTACCTCAAGGGTGGTGTGGAAAAACTGAGAAACCTTAAACTTTGTAGGCTTCGTGGCACTACTAAAACTCCTTCAACATACCTCAAATTTGGCAACAATTGTTTTATAGCCTCACAATTTGCATAGGTGAGACCAATGAAATTAATAATATGAAAAACCACTCCTATACAACTGGGCCAGTCTAATGTATATATATGTATATATATATATATATATATATTATATATATATATATATATATGTATATAGTATATATGTATATATATATATATATGCATATATATATGTATATGTATATATGTATATATATATATATATATATGCATATATATATGTATGTATGTATACATATATATATATATGCATATGTATGCATATATATATGTATGTATGTATACATATATATATATATATGCATATGTATACATATATTATATATATATGCATATGTATACATTATATATATATATGCATATGTATACATATATTATATATATATATGTATATATACATATATATGCATATGTATATATACATATATATATGCATGTATATATACATGAATATATATGCATGTATATATATATATATATGCAAATATATATATATATATTATATATATATATGTATATATGCATAACACACAGGAACCCACAGTCGGAGACAGAATACACTTCGACTACAGAATAATCCTATATTTCGGCAATCAACGGTAGCCCTGTATATATTTTTGCAGAAACCACCGGGAAATTGAAAAAACAGATAACGTTCGGTATCTGTTTTTTCAATTTCCCGGTGGTTTCTGCAAAAATATTTTATCACGTGTGTTTTGTGATTTCTTTGCATATGTATATATATATATATATGTATATATATATATATGTATATATATAAACTCATCTGCTGGGATTCGAACTCCCGCCTGAGCGGCTTGCGTCTTACAAGACGAAGATCGTACCATCACGCCATCCTGACCCTTCAAAACGAAACGACTTAGTTCACGGCCCAGTCGTTCCGCCGAGGGCACCCGGGTGGAACGTGGTATGTACTGTATTTCATCAAATCCTTTATGCAGGCTAGTCTTCCGACAAGTATTTGTGTCAATTGACATTTGGAAATAAACTCATCTGCTGGGATTCGAACTCCCGCCTGAGCGGCTTGCGTCTTACAAGACGAGAATCGTACCATCACGCCATCCTGACCCTTCAAAACGAAACGACTTAGTTCACGGCCCAGTCGTTCCGCCGAGGGTACCCGGGTGGAAGACTAGCCTGCATAAAGGATTTGATGAAATACAGTACATACCACGTTCCACCCGGGTGCCCTCGGCGGAACGACTGGGCCGTGAAATAAGTCATTTCGTTTTGAAGGGTCTGGATGGCGTGATGGTACGATTCTCATCTTGTAAGACACAAGCGGCTCAGGCGGGAGTTCGAATCCCAGCAGATGAGTTTATATATATACATATATAGTATATATATATATATATATATATATGTATACATATTATATATATATATATATAAATGTGTGTGTGTGTGTGTGTGTGTGTGTGTG
>NC_134777.1:97792610-97800110 GCF_046742065.1 Oratosquilla oratoria
GGGGACGGGGGTAGAGAGGAAGGGGAGAGGGTAGAGAGAAAGGTGAAGAGGTAGAGTGGAAGGGGAGGGGGTAGAGAGGAAGGGGAGAGGGTACAGAGAAAGGTGAAGAGGTAGAGACGAAGGGGAGGGGGTATAGAGGAAGGGGAAGAGATATGGAGGAAGAGGAGGAGATATAGAGGAAGGAGAGGAGAGAGGGCTGAAGGGGGAAGGTGAAGAGGGAGGTGGAGGGGAAGAGAATGGGGGAGGTGGGCGAAGAAAGGAATAGGAGAGAGGAAGTCAAGCGAGGATAGAGGAGAAGGTGAGGAAGAGAGGAAGGGGAGGAGGATTGAGGAGAGAGAAAGGAAATGGGGGAAAGGGGAGAGAATCTCACGAAGAAGAAGAAAATATTACAGGAGGAGGAAGAGAGAGGGAGAGGAAGAAAGGGGAGAGAAGCCAACGAAGAAGAAAATATTACTGGTGGAGGAGGAGGAAGAGGAGGAGGTATAAGAGGAAAATTTGAAGGAGGAAGAAGTAAAAGAGGAGGAAGTAGTTAATGAAGTGGGAAAGAAGGAATGCAAGGTAAAGGCGGATGAGGGAAAGGAAAAGGGAAAATTAGGAAGGACGAGGCGTTCATGGTGGTGTTAAAGGTGGTTGGTTTTTGTCTTATAGAATTTGACATCCTGCTAAGACACAAACAAAGCCCTGTTGGGAGAACCGTCATATCTATATGACCAGAATTAGAAATAAAATGAATAAATAAATAAATGAAATCAAATAAAAGATAAGGAATAGATGCATACATGAAACAAAATAAATAAGTTAATGAATGAATATATAGAATAAGATGAACTAGCCTAGCGACGATGGTGGACAAGATAGAACGTAAGCCTTCACGGTGCCTGGACTAATTGAGACAAGTTTTATCCTGAAGCTAACTTCGACTGAACAAGTTCTCTTCGCCAAAGACTGAAACACAGAAAACCAACACAGAAGACAAAGATTCGAACATGTTTTGCTGTATCATTACATATTAGTAGCCTTATATATGTACATGTTCATATATACATACATGAAGAGAATAAGAGCTATGCTTGTAGTCCTGTGTCTGTGTTTCCTTCTGTCAAACTTGACTCGAAGTCTCTTTTTCCACGTGTGCATACGTTCATGCGCGTATGATTTTGATTTTGTGTATACGTGTGCGTATATGTGCATATGAGAATGTGTGTGCGTGTGCTTGTGCATGCGAGAGTGTATCTCATATGAATAAGTACACCAAATCACCCTTAACATATTCTTGTTAATTCCATCCTTCATGAAATACCTGACGAACTTCCACGTTGTGAGTGTGACAAACAAGAAAATCCTGATGAATAGTGGGAAAAGAAAGACAACAAAAACAAGAAAAAACGAAGGGTCTCCACGTGTGAGACACCGTGTTATGCCTGACAACATTATGCTAAAATAAAAACAAAAGTTAATTGTCCTTTGTTTTTTCCACCAGCAGCAGCAACAGCTCCCAATGTCAGTGACCTCAGTGACCTTTCACTCCAAAGGTTCCGGCCAAGGTCAACGAGACAGAGGTTCCAAAGACTAAAGTGCAAAGACTAAGTTGATTAAGAAAAATCTAAGTGTCTACGTCAGGAGGTTCATAGTGATCGTTTTAATCGTATGCGCTTCAATATCCAGAACCAAAAGATGTCTTTGAATTCAATTACCGATCCACTTCGTACAAAGTTTGATAGAAACCTACCCTTATGTTGGGCGGAGACGCATAAGTCAGCTACAATTCACCTTAACCTATTCATCTCTGTAGTCACCCCAACTTAACTGGCGTCAGCCTTTTGGATAAAGTTAATCCAACCCTTCGCTACATTTTAACTTTTGTTCTGGGGGCCACCAAATGATCTTATTTAGGTGATGGAAATTACCTCTACTGCAAAACGAGTTACACTGCTTTCGGTTTGCAACGAGAAGAACCTATGCAACTGGTGAGAAATACCTCAAACCTTACATCTCATTCCTTCAGTACAGATAGATTTCATACATCCATGTGTGCATATATATCATAAAAAATAGAAAAAAATATTACTCGCTTATTGAAAAAAATCGGCAATGTTCTCTCCGGAGTAGAACTCCGCGGGCCTTTTGTTTTTTTAAACGTGTATTCTCTTCCACCATTTTCACAATTCTTTGTTGCGAGCAAAACAGGAGGATAAGAAATAGGAGCAGCCTCGCTCGTCTCTACATTCCTCGTGCCTTTCCTGTAAACATGCTTTTTGCTGCTCGCGTACACAAATTAGGTAGAGCGCGCTCGGAGTAAATAGAGCCTCGCTGGACTAGAATCCCCGGAAATGCAGCAATATGTAATAGGACAATGGTACTTAATTAGGAAAAACAGCCGGTGCGGGGTCTTTCTCCTCCTCTCCCTCCTCCTCCTCCTCCTCCTCCTCCTCCTCCTCCTCCTCTTCCTCTTCCTCCTCTTCCTTCTACTCCAGAGCTGGTGTTGACCCCAGATTTTTTCTTGTGGGTGATGGGCGGTGTATATGGGGCTTCATTAGAAAGGAACTGTAATTTCCATTTGTCCTACTCCAAGTTCCACCCATTCGTGTCCTCACTCCTGTTCATACTCCCATTCCATCCTGCTCCAACTCCCATTACCTCATCGACCCAACTCCCACCCCGACGCTCCCATCTTCTCCTACAACCTGTCCCTGTCCATTCTCAATCCTATTCCAACTTCTATTCATTCTAATTAAGATTCCTACACTCGATTCATTTCCGGCTCCCACACGCAGTTTATTTCCCACTCCCACTCCCACTCCCACTCTGATTCTCAATCGTCCCTACCTCCATGAGCACCCTGATTCTACATTTACAGCTCAGTTCCACCTTTACAGCCTGATTCCAATTCACAACCTGATTCCGCATTCACATCTTGATTTTACATTCACATCCTGATCCCACAACATTCACAAACTGATTCCACGACATTCACAACCTGATTGCACTTTCACAGCCAGATTCCACATTCACAGCAATATTCCACATTCACAGTCCACATCCACATTCACAGTCTAATTCCACATTCAAAGCCCGATTCCAAAATCACAGCCCTCTTCCACATTCACAGCCTGATTCCACATTCACAGCCCTCTTCCACATTCACACCCTGATTCCATATTCAAAGCCTGATTCCACATTTACAGCCCGATTCCACATTCACAGCCTGATTCCACATTCACAGCCCGCTTCCACATTCACACCCTGATTCCACATTCACAGCCTGATTCCACATTCACAGCCCGCTTCCACATTCACAGCCCGCTTCCACATTCACAGCCTGATTCCACATTCACAGCCCGATTCCTTCCCCCGCAGCATTTCGGTTCAAGTGTCGCCCACTTTTCCATTGTTGTTGTTGTTGTTGTCAAGAGCCAGACGAACATAAACACAATTTAGCTCTGAGACTGCCTGCCGTGTGTATACGTGTGTATACGTGTCTACACGAGTCTATGTGCGTGTGTGTACATGTGTATATAAGCGTTAGTAAAAGTATACATGTTTATACTTGTGCATACTTATCTGTACGTGTGTATACGTGTTTTAGGGTGTATGCGGATCTATGCATGTGTACATGTGTCTATATTTGTGCAATCGTGTGTGTGTATTTGTGCATATGTCTACATACATGCATATGCCTCAGAACACTTTTGTACAAAGAGTGTAGACCTAAGAAGTCAAAGATCCATTTAATACAAAGTTTCTTCCTCATGTTAAAAAGACTGCCTGACGACAATAAGAATAAAGTCCATAAAGATGAGCCACAAAGTTCAATGGAAATAACCTTTCAGCTGAACAAAAGTATTTGTAGAAAATCACCGAGCTAAAGAAGTTTCGTCTGCACTAGAAAACAAAAGATATCAAGTGCGTCCTTCTTTTGTTTTATTTCATTTATCTTATATTATTTCATTCTTTATTTCTCGTTCTATTTTATCTTATTTATTTTGATCTATTTTCAATTTATTTCTTTATTCATTCATTTATTTATCAGTTTATTTAGTATTTATTTATACATTGTTTATTTATTTATTTTACTTTTTATTCATGTATGTATTTATTTATATATATATATATATATGTAATATATATATATATATATATATACATATACACACATATAAACACACACACAAACATAAACACACACACACACACGCACATATATATATATATATGTATATATATATATGTTGACTATATTACGACAAATAAGACTGAAGGTGAAAGAAGTAGACGAGGAGTAATGGGAGAATTTCACGCTTTAACGTTTCGACCCGCAGGGTCTTGATCACAAAGCTAACAACTCAAACGTAACAGGATGTTTTATACACGGACGGGTCATCTCATGGGACGCTTCGGAGAGCTTGTTATTTCATTTGCGTATTCTTTTATCATTAATAAGCTTGTGGCTTTTGCTAAACATATAAAGCCTTCTCTATGGTTAATGTTGTTATTAGTGTTGATATATGCTGCCTCAATTGTCTACCTTATTTTCTTGGATGATCCTTTATTTAATACGGTTGTGTTGTTCCAGTCTGGAAGGTGGCCATGTTTATCCACATGCATTACTATGGAGTTAGATGTCCTATGGGCTTTTACGTCATTTTTATGTTCATATATCCTTTTATTAAGTCCGCGACCAGATTCACCTCTTCATATTTTGGTGAATCAGAAGCTTTTTTTTTCCCTTTACACAGGAGGTAGCCAAAAGACAAAGGCACAGAAACCACTCCCACCCATTTCATCCCCTACATACTCCACTCCCCTCTATCCTCTTCCCCTCTTATCTTGGCACTTCCTGAATGATGGGTTATCCCTGCATCTTGTCCACTTCCCTGGGTCAGAAGCAGTGTCGCAAAACACAGCACATCCACAGCAAGGCCGATTCATTAATTCGGCAACCCCCCTCCCCGTCCCCTCATGCAGAAAAGGAGAAGACGGGGATAAATCCTTTCGGGCTGCGTTAATTTATTTCTCATACATACTCCCTCACCCCCATCCCCCACCCACTCCACCTCATGCATCACAGCATCATCCATACACAACCATTCTCCATTCACCCCTATCTTCTGTCCTCTCCCGTCCTTCCTCAACAGACATTCCCCTCTTTCCCAATGCCCCTTTTACCCCATCCATCCATCTCATCCTAAAACGCCCCTCATGTTCACTCCTTCCACCTCTGCCTTCCACACCTCTTTTACTAATCTTTCTTCACTCATTCTTTCCATGTGTCCAAACCATCCTAATACTCTTTCACCAACCCTACCTCCTAACTTCCTTTCCACCACTGTTCTCTTCCTCACCTCCTCATTTCTCACTCTATTTCTCATTACACTTTTTAATCCCCCAAGGCATTTACTCGCTTCTCTCAATCTACATTCTATCTCCACCCCCACTCCTCCCTTTCCTGTCACATTCGCACCCAAGTATCTAAAACTATCCACTTCCTCCAGTCTCTCTCCCTTAATACTCACTTCCAGTCTGCTTCCACACTCTCCCCTAGTACATCTCATCACCTTACTTTTACCCACATTCATCTTAACTTTCCTTCTTTCACACACCTTCTCAAACTCTGTCACTCCTCTGATCCTGCTACAAGCGCTGTGTCATCAGCAAACAACAACTGGCTTATCTCCCACTTTTCTCCATTTTCTTTAACCATCTCCAATCCCTGACCCACTACCCTTGCATTCACCTCTCGCACCACCCCATCCATGTATAAATTGAACAGCCAGGGTGACATAACACATCCCCGGCGAAGTCCCACCTTTACCTCAAACCACTCACTCTCTCCATTTCTAGTCCTAACACAAGCTCTACTAATCTCATAAAAACTCTTGACTGCTCTTTACAGCTTTCCTCCTATTCATATATCTGCAATACCTCCCACAGTGCCTTCCTTTCTACCTTGTCATAAGCCTTTTTCAGTTCCATAAAAGCCCAAAAAACATCCTTACCTTTTCCTATAGCTTTCTCAAATATCTGTCTTACCACAAAAATCTGATCTACACAACTCCTATCTGTCCTAAACCCACACTGTTCCTCACCAATTACTCCCTCTGTTCCTCTCCTAATCCTCTCAATCAAGACCCTCCCATAAGACTTCCCAACTACACTTAACAAGCTGATCCTTCTGAAACTACTACACTCACACTTGTTCCCCTTTCCCTTGTAAAGGGAAACTATACAGGCACTCCTCAAGTCCTCTGGCACTCTACCCTCTCACAAACATTAAATAACCTCACCAGCCAGTCCACCATAAATGGACCTCCTTTTTTTCAGACATTCTGCATGGCACCCATCCAACCCAGGTGTCTTATCTGCTCTCATCATCTTAACAGCTGACTTCACTTCATCTTTCCTTAATTCTCCTCCATTTTCCTCACTCATCACGGTCATTTTCTTAACACTTCCCACTGCAACTACCTTTCCCTCCCTATCCTCCTTCACATTTAGCAACTCCTTAAAATACTCAGCCCACCTTCCTCTCACTGCCTTTTCTTCCATTATCCTCTCTCCATCTGCACCTTTTACCTTTTCTTCTCTACTTGATTCGCCTCCTCTTCCTCTTTTAATTTCTTTCCAAAACATCTCATAACTTTCAAAAAGTTCTGTCATACTCTTACCCCATTTCACGTCTGCTCTCCTCTTTGCCTCCTTTATCTTATGCTTTACTTCTCTTTACTTTGTACTTCTCATATGATTCCCTCGTCCTAATTTGTAACCAATCTATGAAAGCCTGCTTCTTCTCTTCTACACCCTTCTTTGCTTCCTCATCTCACCACTCATTACCCTTCCTTCTATTTCCTCCCGTCCTCCTAGTTCCACACACCATCTTTGCACACCTTATGACTCCTTCCTTGAACCATCCTCATTCCTCCTCCACTCCTAGTTCTACTTTATCCTTCACTCCCTCCCACTCCTCAGCTTCTTATACTCCTCCTTTTCTTCCTCATTTAAGCAGTTCACTCTAAGTATCTCCCTACCTTCTGCCCTTTTCCTCTTTCTCCACCTTTTCTCCACTCTCAACTTACCTTCCGCCAAAAAATTACCTGATATTCCCCCACTCTCTCCCCTTAGAACATGAACATCCTTAACTTTTCCTACTATACTCCTGGTTACCACTATATTGGCTCTACCTGCCACCCTTCCATCCACCACCCTCTCCCATGTGTACTTATAATTGACTTTCTTCCTAAAACCTACTTGCTATCATCAACTCTCTTTCGAGACACATCTCCACCATCAACTCTCCACTACGATTTTTTCCTGGAACTCCATACTTCCCAATCACTCCGTCTATTGGTTCATTTCCTACCCTAGCATTAAGGTCTCCCAATACAACTACACTGACATTTCTCCCTAATCCCTCTATGCACTCATTTAAATCCATTCAAAAAGCCTCCAATCAGATAGGTTTCCGCATTTGTCTAACTCCCTGGTTCGTCATTTAGAAAAATG